>NW_024044237.1:35094242-35561742 GCF_014851395.1 Micropterus salmoides
GCCACGGCTGTGTGTCTCCATGGTTACTGGCTATCTCTCTCCGAGCTGGCATACGTTAACGACACCATTGATTTGTCGCCCGGTCTCGGCAACCTTGTAAGGTGACGGCGAGGCGCAGGCCCCGTGAACGCGGCAGTGGCTGGACTGCTGGTGATAATTAGTCTCTGTAGCGGCACCACTCTGACTGGGCGCACATGTTTCAGCTGTCACAGGTGTATTCTGGGAGATGCGGTTCGGTGACAGCCGTGACAGCGCCATCTGGACCTGTCCGTATCGCGGGACGGCGACTCTGCGTTGACAAGCTGCAAGCAGCGCCAGGAGACTGCGAGATGAGCGTGCACGTGTGCAGGATTGTGTGTTCTTGTCCACTGTGTGTGTGTGTGGTGTGTGTGTGTGTGTGATAGCTTGTTTGAATTTTCAGGATGCCAGCAGGAGCGCATGTTGCATGGTGTGTGAGCAAATGCATGTTTCACACAAGTTCTGGTGTGCGTGTGTTTGATTGTGTGTATCTGTGGGTTTAACTGAAATTCATGTTTGTGCAGAGTGAATGTGTGTGTGCAGTTGTACTTGTGCATCTGTGTGTGTGCTGCAGGTGGAAAGCTTGCTCTGTTATATACTCTGAGTCTATATTTGGCAGCCCAGCAGGATTCATGCTGCCTTCAGACACGTGTTTTCAGGACTCTACATGTGCAGTTTAGTTGTACGTGTCTCTGAGTGAGTACTCAATCTGTTATGTGTGTCCATACAAAACAAAAAGTTTGGTTTAACTCTGGATTTCCGGGAACTCTGCTGAGCATATTCATGGTCCACAGAACATATACGCTTTGGGTGAAGAGCCATCCTATCCATCCATCCATCCATCCATCGTCAACACTTATCCTGCGTACAGGGTCGCGGGGGGCTGGAGCCAATCCCAGCTGACATCGGGCAAAAGGCTGGGTACACCCTGGAAAGGTTGCCAGTCCATCGCAGGGGGGTGAAGAGCCACTGAATGTAATTAAAGTGACCCTAGGTTTGACCCTTTTCATTTGAATTGCTTCAAAAAGCATTGTGGGACAGCAGGGGACATAAGCCCGTGGATGTATACTGTGTTCAAAGATGACGCACCCTTCATTCCTATGAAAGTTGGTCACTGGGGAAATATGCTTTGCTAATGCTTTGTCTCAGCCCATAGAGCATGCTCATTAGAGACCTGCCAAGCCGGTTAGAGCATGCATGTCCAAGATTTCCTGCTGGCTCCCCGCAGAGCAGCAGAGAGGAAGGACAGATTTTAAAGTCTGACAGCAACTACATGATTGGCTGATGGAGATGGTGGCAAAATCTAAATTTGGTAAACTAATGCATGAAAGAAGCATGAAGATAGTCTGAGCTTCATTAGCTACTGTAGCTAAAATTTAGAAAAGCTATGCATTGAGTTGTCTTTACAATTTTGTGTAAAATTCACTTTGTTCTCAGTTGTTAGAATGAATTGTTAAAACATTGTTGTTTTAGTTATTGCTGTCTTTTTAATTATTCGAAATGGATGGTTAATATACTTCTTAGTATGTGAATTGTTAGCTGATGTTTAGCATTTTCAAATGGCAGCTGTTGACCGCTTCCTCTGAAACAGACTTAAAAATCTAATCCTGGGCAGAAGTCGCTCACATACATGAGTGAAAATTGTTTCAGAAGCCTTCAAATATGGAAAAGACCAAAAGAAGGAAACAGAACGCGATGCAGAGACAGCTCTTGTTGAGCTAAATGAAATCTGCAGGCTGCCGTTCAGATAAGCCAAAGAATCTTAAGAGTAGTAAACTTAGATAATAACATCGGAAGAGTCCACAATGAGGTGAACAAGTTTAGACAAACTTTTGCGTTTATCCAGAAGCTTTGCATCTCCTGCAGAGTCTGCAGTCATTCATTTATAAAACCCAAACTGATCAAACACAATCCAACAATCTAATTCATGAAAATAATGGAAGACAAATAATCCACTTAATCTGCAATCTGACTAATCTTTCAGGTGACCCTCTGACCTTTCCGAGGGGTCCGCCATCAGGCCAAAACGTGCAAAAGAAATAGCAAATAACAACAATCAGTTTAATTAAAAACCTCATACTGAATGAGAGTCAGATTCAGATGCTTTTCAGTCTGAGCGCGGAGTCTTTGTTCCTGCAGGAACATGATGGACGTGATGCTACTGCAGCTAACGTGTGTGTGTGTGTGTGTGTGTGTGTGTGTGTGTGGGAGAGAGATGAAACAGTAGAGCAGATGAAACGCTGGTGTGTGTGTGTGGGTGTGTGTGTGTGTGTGTGATGGGGGGGGGGGGGGGGGGTGGTGTGTAGCGGAGCGAGATGTTGCCCGTTACACCGAGCCTCCCCCTGGGCTGGTAGCTCTGGAAGCCCTCTGGAAGCTCACTTCACTCAGATACATGCAGATCAAACGCTGCATTGATCTCTGGGCTTCATAACACACACACACACACACACACACACACACACACACTCCAGCACCCATTCAACCAAACACCCCGTTCTTTCCACCAGAAGCTGTGTGAAATATGAAACACATGTTAATCATGATCAAGCCAAGTGTCAGTTACCGCTCGCTGTATAACCCTTTTTTATTCCATCCAGGAAAAGAGAAATGAGCTCTGTGAGGTTTGATTGTCCGATATTATCGCCTGCAGCTAGTTAATTTAAAGCTATAGTATTTTTTTCTTTTGACACACAGCCCTCATATATTTTGAAGTTGTTATCATGTTAACAAACAGCCACTTCCACGTCCAGCAGCCACACAGAAACATGATCGTCCCAATCGAGTCGTGTTTGTGAAGAAGCCGTTCGCTCTACTTTTAGCTCTGGTTTGGGAAGTTGGTGGAGCAACTCAATCCAGCTCTTTAGCGGCTACATGTTCCACTTCTTTCACCTGTAGAAGAGGTTTGAAACGTGGATTAAAAGAGTGGTGTAGTCTTGCCGATGTAGTCTTGGAGGAACGGTGACTGGAATTTAGAAGGTACAGTATGTGTGTCTTTTCATAGAGCTAGGCTAGCAGTTTACCCGTGCGTACTCTTTAAGGTCTTCCGACATCTGGCTGCAAAATTGTTAGTGAGCAAAAACATTTGTCTGACAACTCGTTGGTTCTTCAGGACAATTACTTTTTCATTACTTCAAAACTTCTTTAAAAAGGGCCACTCCACCAAATTAAGGCATAAATCAGTTTAGGCGCAGGACTTTTCTGGCTGTAGGAACAGCGTTTAATGTCTCATGTGGCTCTGGAGGAGCTTTGTCTAGTCGGACAAAAAAATAACCCTAATGATGTCACTGTGATGTCATCAGGGTCAGCTTGAAGACTACAAATATTAAACAGAAAGGCTACAAACATTGGGTTTGTAGTTTGAAAGATGGGGGAGTAGATTATCACGCTGCAAGTGTAGCTCAATCTCAGCATCTGCTCCTTCAAAAAATAAATACAAAATATAATTGCTGGACATCCCCTTTAAATAATATGTAATGTGTCCTTATAATACGTACAGCTGTGAAGTAGGCGTCTGGTGGAAGTCGTAATGTTGTTAACTCTGACTTGATCAAAATGTTGCCAATGTTTGCTTATTTTATTTAAGCAAAGCTGTTGTACTGCTGATTGTACAGTAGTTCGCATACATTTATATTTTATGAACTTTGTCTCCTTCTGTAATATGAAAAAGCGTTTCGGTATCTGTATTATACCAGCACTGGTATGTACACATGCACAGAATTGTGAATATATCTTAACATTGTGCTTGTCAGCAACATAAGAGTTTACCGATTTTACTCTCCATAATCCAGCCACAGTGCCTTTGACCAAAACCTTCCAACCAGAACTCATTAATAGTCTGAGAAGCAGCACATGACAGAAATGAAAAGATACACATGCACAGCGTACAAAACTCTACTCTGGGGCTTTAATTGTCTCCAGAGTCGCTTGGAGACAACAATCAACACACAAACACACACGCTGATCTGTATGCCGTTGGCAGTGTGTCAGTTTCTGCAGCTTCACCTGCAGTCCTGTAATCTAGAGTGGGGATGAGATGGACAGCGAATGGAAAATGGTTTATCTTATTTAATTCAAACAGTTTGTTTATGCATAACAATAGTGTGAAGAGCCCTTGATTTAATTAAAATCCCACTGGCTGCAATAACAGAAGCTTAACATCAGCGACAAGTGAATCAGATCAGTTTGGTGAGGCTAAACATGCCCTGTAGCCAACTGACAGAGCTAGCTTCAGACTAATGAACGCTCTGCTCTGTATTCCTGCTGCACACGTGGACTCGCAGCCGCTTTGTTCCGAGTTAAGTTGCTCCAACATTTTAGTCCAGCTGAAATAACTATCGGCCATGAAAGTTAGAGTGAATATTCATGTTCCCTAGAGGGTGTATTTAAATAATTTTGGTGACCCCCCTGACCTCTCCTCCAGGACCAGCATCAGGCCAGGAATTTCACACTGATTTTATATTTGGTTCCATCGAAGAACACCACATGTCCAAAAGTATTTGGACACCCAAACATCACACCACATGTGGTCAGATCAGGTCTGGCTCACAGTCGCCAATCGGATTCAGGTGCTGGATGTGGTCCTGGATAGGTGTCCACATACTTTTGGCCTTGTTGTGTGTTTCCAGAACTAATACATACATTTTAAATTTGCTGAGGTTCCCAATAAAATCAAGTTAAATCTTCCTGTGGAGTTTTGGAGCCTTAGTAGCACTGTGGAGCTTGTTTTTTCAAAACATATTCCTACATAACGTTATGAATAAGGCTGTCAGCATTAACGCGAGTGTCAAATATTCTTATTTTACACCATCATGGTGCTGTTTCCAAAGAATCTTTGCTAAAAAGATCATTGGCTGCTACTATTTTGACCCTTCGACGCACCCTTACTTGTTGTCATGCTGCCACAGACACTTCCTACCTCCTGCTGCAGCCACGGAGATGAACAACAACACAGTCCCGAATGGCGCGTTTTACTTTAAGAAACTCCCAGACGGCTCCGTTGACAAGTCCAAAACAGTAAGCTCCTTGTGTGAAATGGAATTAAAATATCACCGAAGCATTTTGATCTTAAGCTAACATTACCTTCAACGAGCTAAGCATGCAGCTAGTACAGCTAATCAGGTTGATGCTAGCGGACTGAGGCAAACCCCTTTTTATGAGAGTTCAAGTCGCCACAGACCTGTGGATGAAACCAAATAGAAGTGCTTGCGAAATGGGTGGCAACTACCTGCAGACCAGTCAACAATGTACAAGACTCGGGTCTTCGAGACTCACTACGGTCGGCGTGTTCTGTCCAGTCATACATTGCCGTCGCCGGGGACAATAGTTGCACGCATACATTGCCTGTATGAAACAAAGAAAGCAGCCAAACTGAAACTCCTACTTAAAGCAAATCCTGCCTCATTGGTTTCAACTGAATTAGTATTTTGTTTGTTATGCACTTTCTAATAATGTGTGTACATTTTGTGCATGCACTTTTGCTGTAGACTTTTGACAACAAGCTTAGGGAAGACTATATTTCTGAAGACATTGATTGTTTTACCTCAGTCTCGCTGCACATCTTTTGATTTGAAATAATCAAATAAATCTAAGTGTCAAGTTCAAAACTAACTTTCTTTGCATTAATTTGATTTCTAATCAAGATGCACTGGTAGAAATTGTTATTGTTAATACAGACTTAAAACAGTTAAGAAATGCAAAATAATACATTTTTTATTATTATTTTAACTATTGAAATTCAGTGATTAATCCCACAGTTAACCCCTGAACGGTGCTGACGTATTGCGGTAAGCGTGTCGACTCATTTCCGTTTCCGGTGCTTGTGTGTTGCTACCGTGTGTTGCTCTCGCTAAATAACAGTTACATTTGTTTGATTACAGCGGCCAACTGTTCGCTAAACACTTATTCTTTACAGTAATTTTGCCTAAGCACTCACAGTTCTTTCCATCTTTTAGTGACTGCTGTTCAATCTCATAGTTGTTCTCAAGTTTTGGTAGCTGACGCTACAGTAATTTAGCTTAGCCGTTAGCGACTTTAGCTTAGCAGCTAGCGATGGCTTCTCCTTCTCCCTCTCTCTCCCTACTTTCTCCTGCTCGGTGTGTCAGATGTTTAGTTACTCCTCTGCCTCCTTTAGCGGTAATGGTACATGTAATAAGTGTAGTTTATTTATAGACATGGAGGCGAGGCTCAGTGATTTAGAAGTCCGGCTCCGCACCTTGGTAGATCAGTCTTTAGCTACTGTAGCTAGCCAGTCCCCGGTAGTCGGTGCGGAACGGCCTGAGTTAGCCTCTGGTAGCCGTCCTCCGGCATCCCCTGTGCAGCCAGGAAAGGGGGGCTGGGTGACTGTCCGAAGGAGGAATAGTCGTAAGCATTCAAAGTCCACGGGGCATCATCAACCTGTTCACGTTTCTAACAGATTTTCCCCACTCAGCGACACACCGCTGAGAAACCAACTCTGATCATTGGCAGCTCCATTTTGAGAAACGTGAAGTTAGCGAAGCCAGCGGCCATAGTTAAGTGCATCCCTGGGGCCAGAGCGGGCGACATTGAGTCTTATTTGAAACTGCTGGCTAAGGATAAACGTAATACAGTAAGATTGTTATTCACGTCGGCGGTAATGACTCCCGGTTACGCCAATCGGAGGTCACTAAGATTAATGTTGAGTCGGTGTGTACATATGCAAAAACAATGTCGGACACCGTAGTTTTCTCTGGACCCCTGCCAAATCTGACCAGTGATGACATGTATAGCCGCATGTCGTCATTCCGCCGCTGGTTGTCGAGGTGGTGTCCAGCAAACGATGTGGGCTTGTTGATCATTGGCAGACTTTCTGGGGAAGACCTGGTCTGATCGGAGAGACGGCATCCATCCCACTTGGGAAGGAGCAGCTCTCATTTCTAGAAATCTGGCCAAGTTTATTAGTGGACCAAATCCATGACAACCCAGAGTTGAGACCAGGAGGCAGAGTCGCAGTTTAACACATTCTCTGCCCTTCTTTTTCAGCAGTTACCCACCCAAAACCCTACGCAGAGTCGCAGTCTAACACACTTCTCTGCTCCTCCATTTCAGGAGTTACTTAGTGAAAACCCTATAGTGACGGTGTCTGCCCCCGACCATCGAAATTATTTAAAAAGGTAAACAGAAGAGGAGCTGTGCATAAAAACCTCATAAAAATTAAAACCACAAGAGCAATAGTGCAAACGAATAGGAGAGTTAAATGTGGACTCTTAAACATCAGATCTCTCTCTTCTAAAGGTGTACTAGTAAATGAACTAATATCAGATTATGATATTGATTTATTTGGTCTTACTGAAACCTGGCTGGGTGATGGAGAATATGCTAGCCTAAATGAATCCACCCCTCCCAGTCATATTAATACTCACATTCCTCGAGGCACAGGCCGAGGAGGTGGAGTTGCAGCTATCTTCGACTCTAGCCTACTAATCAGCTAAACCTAAACAAACTATAACTCATTTGAAAGTCTTGTTCTTAGTCTTTCGCACCCAAGTTGGAAATCACTGCAACCAATTCTTTTTGTTATAGTGTACCGAGCACCTGGCCCGTACTCTGAATTCTTATCTGAATTTGCAGAGTTTTTGTCAACTTTAGTCCTTAAAACGGACAAAGTTATTATTGTAGGAGATTTTAATATTCATGTGGATGTTGAGAATGACAGCTTTAGTACTGCGTTTATCTCTCTGTTAGATTCCATCGGCTTCTCTCAGAGTGTTCATGAACCGACTCACTGTTTTAACCACACCCTCGACCTTGTTTTGGTGTATGGTATTGAAATTGAACATTTAGTGGTGTTCCCACAGAATCCCTCTTTATCCGACCACTGTTTGATAACTTTTGAGTTTGTATTGCTGAACTACTCGCCATTGGGCAAAAATTTCTATACAAGATGTCTGTCTGATAGTGCCATAGCTAAATTTAAGGATGCGATTCCATCAGCTCTAAATACATTATCTAGTCACAAAGTAACGGAGGACTCCTATGCTAATTTCAGTCCCTCCCAAATCGATCATCTTGTTGATAGTGCTGCAGGCTCGCTGCGAATGACACTCGACTCTGTAGCCCCTCTAAAAAAGAAAATACTAAAACAAAGACGGTTAGCTCCATGGTATAATACTGAAACTCGCAAATTAAAGCAAATATCACAGAAACTTGAGAGGAATTGGCGTTCTACCAAAGTGGAAAATTCTCGTTTAATTTGGCAAGATAGTCTTAAAACTTATAGGAAGGCCCTCCGTAATGCCAGAGCAGCCTACTACTCGTCATTAATAGAGGAAAATAGGAACAACCCCAGGTTTCTTTTCAGCACTGTAGCCAGGCTGACAGAGAGTCACAGCTCTATTGAGCCAAGTATTCCCATAGCTCTCAGTAGTTACGATTTCATGAGCTTCTTTAATGATAAAATTCTAGCTATTAGAGACAAAATTCACCAAGACCTGCCCTCAATTGGCACCGACTTATCTCTTAACTCAGGAACCTTAGAAACAGCTGTAGAACCAGATACATGTTTAGACTGTTTTGCTTCCCTCAATCTTTACCAACTAACTTCAATAATTTCTTCATCTAAACCATCAACCTGCCTCTTAGACCCCATCCCGACTAGGCTGCTTAAAGATGTTCTACCCTTAGTCAGCACCTCTATACTAGATATGATCAATCTATCTTTATCAACAGGCTATGTACCACAGTACTTTAAAGTAGCTGTAATTAAACCTCTTCTGAAAAAGCCCAAACTTGATCCGGATGTTTTAGCCAACTATAGACCTATATCTAACCTTCCATTTCTCTCTAAGGTTCTGGAGAAAGCAGTTGCTAAACAGCTGTGTGACTTTCTACAGAGCAATAGTTTATTTGAGGATTTTCAGTCAGGATTTAGAGCTCATCATAGCACAGAGACAGCACTGGTGAAAATTACTAATGACCTCCTTATTGCATCAGACAAAGGACTTGTCTCTGTACTGGTTTTATTAGATCTTAGTGCTGCATTTGATACCATTGACCATCAGATCCTATTGCAGAGACTGGAATATTTCATTGGCATTAAAGGAACCGCTCTAAGCTGGTTTAAGTCCTATTTATCAGATCGATTTCAGTTTGTACATGTTAACGATGAGTCCTCCATGTACGCCAAAGTTACTCATGGAGTTCCTCAAGGATCTGTCCTTGGACCAATCCTCTTCACTTTATATATGCTTCCTTTAGGCAATATTATCAGGAAACATTCCATAAGCTTTCATTGTTATGCAGATGATACTCAGTTATATCTATCGATCAAGCCAGATGAAACTCATCAGTTAGCTAAACTTCAAATGTGCCTTCAGGATGTTAAAACCTGGATGACCTGTAATTTTCTCATGTTAAACTCAGATAAAACTGAAGTTATTACTCTGGGGCCTAAGCACCTCCGTGACGCATTATCTAAAGATATAGTTTCCCTGGATGGCATCGCCTTGGCCTCCAGCACCACTGTGAGGAATCTTGGAGTTATCTTTGATCAGGACATGTCGTTTAAGTCTCACATTAAGCAAATTTCAAGGACCGCCTTTTTTCACCTACGTAATATTGCGAAAATCAGGAACATCCTGTCTAAAAATGATGCAGAAAAACTAGTCCATGCATTTGTTACTTCTAGGCTGGATTACTGCAATTCCTTATTATCAGGCTGCTCGAAAAAGTCCATTAAGACTCTTCAGCTGATCCAGAATGCTGCAGCACGTGTTCTGACAGGAACCAGGAAAAGAGATCACATTTCTCCTGTCTTAGCTTCTCTGCATTGGCTTCCAGTAAAATCCAGAATAGAATTTAAAATCATTCTTCTTACCTACAAAGCTCTTAATGGTCAGGCACCATCTTATCTTAAAGAGCTCATAGTACCTTACTACCCCACCAGAGCACTGCGCTCCCAGAATGCAGGGTTACTTGTGGTTCCTAGAGTCTCCAAAAGTAGACTAGGAGCCAGAGCGTTCAGCTATCAAGCTCCTCTCCTGTGGAACCAGGTTCCAGTTTGGGTTCAGGAGGCAGACACCATCTCCACATTTAAGAGTAGGCTTAAGACTTTCCTCTTTGATAAAGCTTATAGTTAGGGCTGGCTCAGGTAGTCCTGAACCATCCCTTAGTTATGCTGCTATAGGCCTAGACTGCCGGGGGATTTCCCATGATGCACTGAGCTCCTCTCTCCTCTACTTTCTCTCCCTCTGTATGCAACCTCATCCCATTATTGCATGTTACTAACACAACTTCTCCCCTTTCCAGTAGTCTTGTGCTTTCTCATCTCTCTCCTCTCTCCTGCTATCACTTCCTGCAGGTTTTCTGGCTCTGGAGCTGTGGAGTCTGGATCTGTGGCTGCGGGTCACCTGCTGCCCCGTGTTCCTGCTCGACACCCTCTGCTGCAACGACTATTTTTGCTAGTCTTATTGTTATTATTGTTATTATAATCATTAACATTACGATGGTTACCATTAACACTATTATAAATATCTGTACCATTTTTCATTTAGTCTATAGCAACATCACCTTCACTGTGTGTACCTCTGTGTGTATATTGTGTAGGCTGCCTCCCTCCCTCTCTCTCTCTCTCTCTCTCTCTCTCTCTCTCTCTCTCTCTCTCCTCTCTCTCTCTCTCTCTCTCTCTCTCTCTCTCACCCCAACCGGTTGAGGCAGATGGCCGCCCACCCTGAGCCATGGTTCTGCTCGAGGTTTCTGCCTCTTAAAAGGAAGTTTTTCCTTGCCTCTGTCGCCTAGTGCTGCTCTTGGTGGGAACTGTTGGGCTTCTGTAAATAGCATCACAGAGTACGGTCTAGACCTGCTCTTTTATGAAAAGCGCTGTGAGATAACTGTTGTTGTGATTTGGCGCTATATAAATAAAATTGAATTGAATTGAAATCCCAATTTAGAAAAAAATAATTGACAGCCCTAGTTATGAAATATTATAAATTGTAATATTAATGGGTGAAATCTAATTTTTTATTATTATTATTATTATATTATTATATGTATTTAGAGAAACTATTCAAAATGTATTTAGGTTATTCTGACACCTGTTGCCATTGTATATTTATTTTATATATATTATTTAACTCTCTCTTTAAGTCTACATTTAACTTTAAAAATGTTTTAACTGTTGTGTCTAATTTTACAGTTTTTGTATGTTGAATCTTCGGTCCATTTATTTTGTGTCTTGCATGGGAGGTAGCCAGAGCTCAGACTTTTTTTTCTTTGCACTGGAACTCGTTGCTTCTTACATGCGACAAGAAAACTTGAAACTCACACTTCACTAATAAATTGGCAGCAAGTTGTAAGCAGCACACTCACAGCACACAGGAATTATAAAAAGACAGACAGAGACAGAGACTGTCTGCATCACTGCACAGTAAGATGTATTTTCATTTGAAACTAGATTTCCAATCAGAGCCATCTGCCTGTTGAAGCCGCTTTTCTGTGTATATGGACTCGCTTTGAAGAGCTCGGCTGCTCTCGTGTGAAACCCTCCTGCACGTCACTGAAGGATCCCACATCACTTCGTCAGGCTGGTGACGCACCTTGAGGCTGGTGAACGCTGCCCCAAACAGGGCTGGAAGAAGTCAGCAGTCCAGGAGGAAACAAAAACCTTGAAGATTCATGTGAAAAATTTCCTCAGTGCTAACAGGAAGTGACCCTCCCTCCTGTCTAATCACCAAAATGTGACCGTGACCCCCCATCACGCTGTCACATCTCGAACTCCCCCCTGAAAATCCTGCCTGGCTTCAGGCTCCAGAGGCGTCACTCCTCCTCCTCGTCTCTTTGATGAAGAGGAGTGGATCAGCTATCAGGGCACCAAACATAGTGTGACCCCCCCCCCCCCCACAGACTTCACATGCTTGCACACAACAAACACACACACGCACACACACTATACACACAAAACAAACACACACACCTGCAGTGTCTCCCAGGACTCCGTAATCCTATGATTCGTTCCGTTTTTCCAGGCGGGCAGTGAAGAACTCGCACTCCGACACATCAAAGACACTCCACAACACTTCCTGTGTGTGCGTGCATGTGTGTATATGTTATTCAGAAAGCTGATAAGGTAATTGTTGCATGTAGATGTTTCATGTTTGTTGTGTGTTGTTATGTTTATAGAGATCCTCTAAGTTTCCGCTTTGACACGCGTGAGCAAGTTAAACATACACTCACGCACACACATACAGAATCAGTACAGCATCCAAAATACAGCATTGTGTAAATGTTTATTTTACATCAATAATCATCAGTCCCTCAGTTTAGGATTTGAAATGTTTGGGTCAGTGTTGAGCTGATTTGCATCTATGTAGAACTCCTGCAGCACATCACTATACAATAAAGACCTATTACTGTTTAAATTAAGAAGGCTGCTACTCCCTGTTCTTCTTTGCATTGTAACCGTCTTTGATATTTTGACTTAAGTGTAAATCCTCAAACTGGGCACAAGTATGGTAATGCATCTTAGACCACTATAACACCCGGGTGCAGAGGAGCACTTTCTGCTATGATTCCTAATCTAAAATAATGAGAGGAGAGGAGACAAGGAGAGGAAACAAGGAGACAAAGACAGGAGGAGAGGAAACAAGGTGAGGAGACCAGGAGAGGAGAAAGAAGCACCCATCGAAGTCAAACCTGGAACACGGCCTAAATCTCTAACAGGATGTAAAAACGTGACTTTATGTGGCCACAGAAAACTGACTGGATGAAATCCCAGAGTTTTTGTGCTTATTTGCTGGTTACTGCTGACACAGCACGCCACAGCTACCAGACATTATGAGCTACTGAAGTAAAGAAGTACCCAAAGGTGAAGTATAAAGTGAAGCGTTTGAGTGACGATGAAATATTAAATCAACACCTGATCTAGAATGTGTGACTTTAAGTCCGAATCCATTCTGACAGAGTCACTAAGTGAGATTGTGACTGGAAGACAAACTGATGGCAGACTTTATCTGTAGGTGCATCTTCATTACAGAAACCAGTAGTGTCACATCTGTGTGCTCTGCTCTGGCTAAAGGCTCGTGCAGACCACACGACTATCAGCGTCGTCCCATCGCCGTGCCGTTCACACTACACAACTTGCCGCCTTGTGACGGGAGTCTTGAAGTTACTGTGACGTTCGCACTACGTGACTGATCGGTGACAGGGGGTCACAGACTACAGGAGCTGACAGCGGCTCTGTCACCCGACGCTGGTCTCCAAACCACGTTTTGTCCAGAAAACACGTGAAATGACGCAAACACGAAACAGCTGTTGTTTGTTATTATGAAGATAGCAACTATAAAGACAAAGAATCTGGGTGAAAGGATGGATCAGCACACGCAGGTAGCAGGGATTGTCCGAGCTACAGAGAGAGCTGGAGGGGAGTAAAAAGTGTTTTACTGAGAAAAAGTAGCTGCTTTGATGCGTCGTAGAGTAGTTCACACAATGACTGGCGACCGCTGATTTACCCCTGATCACGACTTGACAGTCATCAAGCTCGCCAACCAGTAAATCAGGTTTAAAATAGAGTAGTGTGAACTAGGCTTAAAGTTGTGCGAGGTGAATATGTTGTTGTTGCTGTTAATAATCAGCAGTATAAAAATCCATGCTGTTATTTGTTGCTTTCAGATGCAGTTTTTTTCCCCCCCGATATCACTCCATTTGCTACCAAGTGCTCTATATTTACCTCCCGCTGCATAAGTTTTAAGAAAATATCTGTGGTTTCTGAAAAACAAAATGTAAAGCAGCGCTCGTTTCCGTCATTCTTTATGGAAAAATATTCAAGAAAACGAGACATGATGAATTTACTGAGCTCTAGTAACTGATGCATAATGACATTTCATTACGGCTTCCCACCTACAGTAAGATGACAGTGTTTTGCATCTCTTCTTTAACGAATGAATTTGTCTCTCTTGATCCATGTGGTGTGATTATTATAGTGACAGAGAGGCGTGGTGTCATGGAACAAGGGCCCCCAATCTAGACTTTTACTTCTTCACTTTTTTGGCCTTTCTGATGTACCTTTTAATGGGATGTAGTAGCAGCGCATGCATGATTTGTCCACAGTTGAAGAAGCAGCAGGTAATGCACTGTCAATGCATTAATTATAAAATAAAGTTAGTTGTAGTGATTATTACTACACGGAGCCTGTGAATCATTTCAGGAAGTGGAGTTGAGTGTTTACTTGTGCGAACAGGTCAGGACACGCAGTAAGATTGGCCCACTTTACACGCTGAACACGCTCATGCACTTCTGATAAAAGCCCAAATGTTCTCCCACTGCCGGTTCAGACAGATAATAACAGAGGTGAAAACAACATGTGGAGCTTTTTCATTTTTGCGTTTCAAGCTTTTCTCAGGTCAGTAGAAAACATGTTAGTGTAGAAACATTTAGTCCCACTGTCTGTCTCTGACCACAAGGGCACACATGCTGAGATTTCCTTCATAGTGCTGACCTCTGACCTGCCAGCAGTCAGACCTGACACACTGGTACTTTGTGGTCCAGACTGCTGCTCCTTTAGTCTGACATTGTGGAGGATGTACTCATCTCTTCTTTTATAAAAGACACAAGAGCCATCATAACCAGAACAAACTTTCAACCTGCTGCTGGTGCTACTGAATTCAGATCATTCAAATTTTATATAACCTGTCTGTGCTGAAATGTGAAGAGAGACTTGATAGTGTGGTCACGGGAGGACCCACTCCTACTCAATTCAAATCAAATTAGCTTTATTATGTATAACAACAATATTGCCAAAGCATCATACAAACTACATAAGAACAATCAACCCCATACATTTCATTAAAGAAGTAACTGAAGCATAAAGTATGTGTTAGACAAATTAATATAAAATAAATAAATAAACAGTAACGTGTGTGTGTGTGTGTGTGTGTGTGTGTGTGTGTGTGTGTGTGTGTGTGTGTGTGTGTGTGTGTGTGTGTGTGTGTGTATAATAATATTAATAATGAAAATAATATAAAGAGATAACACCTTAAACAAAACTAGTCCTAACTCCGCCCTATTTGGATGTCCACTTCATCCCTCCTCCTCCACCTACAGCACCCTCACATCTGTCACATCTGGTTACAAATCCCAACAGTGAACACATCGTTCAGTTCACCGCGCCCAAAGATTGGAATAAACTACAAAAAAAATCTCTCTCTCTACCACGGCCATTTTTAAAGGCACAATCACCAACTCATTTACAGACACCTGTAACTGCTTCATGTGATGCTATGTGGGGGGTTTTGACCCCTGTTGCCCTGCTGCTGTCTTGAGCATTTCTTTTAAGCCATTTTTATATTGTCTACTCGCTGTAGATTATTGTATGTCTTAGCCAGTTATCGTTTCTTGTTATCTCCATCCGTCCATCGTCAACCGCTTATCCTGCGTACAGGGTCGTGGGGGGGCTGGAGCCAATCCCAGCTGACATCAGGCGAAAGGCGGGGTACACCCTGGACAGGACGCCAGTCCATCGCAGGTTTCTTGTTATCCGTGTTTTATTATTCTTTCACTCGGTGTCTTTGTGTGGTTTGTTATTGGGACTGTGTTGTTGTCCTGCGTCTTCGGTCTGTTGTTTATGTTATTATATTTAAACCTAAAATCCATTTCCTACTGGAGGCCATTATTGTAAAGAATCTGTTAATTAACTTTCCTGGTAAAATAAAAGGCATAATAAAAAAGAGCGGACACAGGACAACGTTGTAACATTTTTAATGACAAAAACTGATGAGTTGTAGACTTGTAAATGTGGCTGAGTTCTGGCAGCGTGGTGCTATAGATAGCGTGGAAGACACTGGCTCCAAAAATCCAAAAAGGTGAAAAGCACCAGACTACATTACCACATGCAGGACAGAGACAATCTGGCAATGACTGACTGGGGTATAGAAGTATAAGACCAGAGACAGGAAAAACACTCAAATAAATAAGGGATCATGGATTAACTGTGACACCTTCCGATTTTCTAATGACTTCCTCCACAGGCCTGATGACAGAAAAGCATGTTTTAATGGGGAAAAATATCCAAACTCGCTCTGCTGGTGATCTGTGGTGCCCTGTTGGAAAATATGTATTTACTTTAATATCCTCAGAGAATGTCTTTTTGTAAATAGAAGCACATTTAGTATCATTAAAGAGCACCTCCCCAAACCTTATGTTACCCTTTATCTAAGTGAGGGTCGGAGGTCATTTCGTGTTGCGCTCTTCCACTGGCATTTAATAGACTTCCAGCACAGGAGAGAAAATGTTTATTATGTAACCTGAATGAGGTTGAGAATGAGTCCCATTAAATGTTTTACAGCTCTTTAAAGCAAAGCAGCATCTATTCAGTCAAGTCTTTCAGCTATATCCAGACGCGTTTTAGTGGCGTGATGGGCGCAGGTCGTACTGAGGGAGTGGAATAGCTTTTCAAAAGTTGCTCAAAAGGGTTTGAGAAAAGAAAAAAAGGAAATACACCACCACAAAAATAAATTGTAAACTAGCACGAGAAGCAGGATTACAGCAGCAGCAGCATACAGTGATTGGGGGATAAAAGGGAAGTCAAAGTTTAGTAAGACTATAGGAGATATTGTGGCTGTCATAGTTAAAGTCACACAGACCCTTGAAGATCCTTGTGGACTCGTGACCACACTATCAAGCAAAAGACGTCCTGTCAACGTGTGTGATGCAGCTCAGTGGTTTTGAGGTTTGCCACACTAGCCGCTATAGGCAAGCATTATGTTCCGTTAATTTATTCATTTAGCTTTTATCCAAAAGCGACTAACAGTTTCTATATATATGCACACCTCTGGAGCAACTAAGTGTCTTGCTCAGGGACACAATGGTGGCTGGGTCACAGTGGGGAATTGAAACCGGGTCTCTCACACCAAAGACATGTGTCTTATCCACTGCGCCATCACTACCCCGTAGTGATGAAGATAGGTTACGGAAGTAAAGGCTGGACTACAATCGACCTGTTTTCAGGCAGTTCAGGAGCAGTGTTTTCCCCTTTGGGGTGGACTTTGGGCTTTTTCATTTTGCAAACCTATTACATGCACAATAACAAAATAAAGGGAAAAAGCATTCTAGGACCTCTTTAAGCCACATGACTTGCATCATGTAAGCAGCAGAGGACAGTCACCTATATAAATCAAAATACTTTTGATTCTTGGCAAATGTGGGATTGACATTTTAACAACCCGGGTTTACAGTCACAATCATGGCATCACAAGGAGAAACCGGGGAGCCGGCCGCAGGGAGGTCTGACCTGGTCTTGACAGCAGCCTTCTGCAGAATGAGAAAGGTTAACTCAAAGACACTCAAAGACACTGGGCCCAGGTGCTTTCAGTTATCATGATCAGCTCTTGATCGACAAGGGAGAGAGAGAGATAGGCCACACCCACTCACGACCCCACAGGGCATCACAAAAGGTATGTGTGCAGAAAGAGCTCCAACAAAACAATGGAAGGGAGGAAGAGAAACATGTCTACAACAGCTTACTACAGAAACCCGCTAGCTTAACTTCATTAAAAGAAAAAGCTCTCGCATTTTCACACTTCGGACATCAGGAACGACGTAAAAGTGAGTTTCTCAAAAACATGGAAATGTATGAATGTCAGTCAATGTGGTGAGGTTAGCAATGATTCTAGTTTTGTATGATTATTGTTAAGTAGCTAATATAAGTGGTTTTTGTATATATATATATATATATATATATATATATATATATATATATATATATATATATATATATATATATATATATATATAAATACACACACACACACACACAGGGTATACACACTTATACATTTAGTAGAGTTTAAAATGAATTTTTAGCCACCAGCATGGCTCTAAGGACAGTATTCTCCACCACTTTGGTCCAACATCAGTTGATAAAATCTGGTAAGGCCCTGAACATGGTAGCATTGTCATTATGAGCCTGTAGTTTTATTATTTTCTGAATAATTTTTTCATGCTAATATTGTATAGGCTTTTGTGTGAGCACATATATATATAAATTATTTAGTAATGTTTGCCTGCAGACCACTTCATAATTTATGTGTAACTGTTTTGCACAACAACAAAGAAAGGAAAAAGGACAACAATATTAATCTCTTATCAGCAACAGTATCTTCAACTCAAAATGACAAACAAATGTCTGACTGCTTCCAGATGGCCAGATAAACTAGCTTTGGCCAAAAGTTACAGGCATGAATATTCCCCCCCATAGGCCATGTGATGGTTGAACAGGTGAGTCCAGATTCATGGGCATTAATGTGCTCCTTTAGAAATCTCCACTGTTCTGGGTTCAGTCTCTGCACCAGTTGTTGGAACCTGCAGGGATTTACTCCCGTTCAGACACAAGTGAACTCCAACATTGATGTTGGGTGATCAGGTCTGGCTCACAGTCCTTGTTCCAGTTCATCCGAAAGGTTTTGGATGGGGTAAAGGTTAAGGCTCAACTTCTTCCACACCAAACTGGTCAAACACTGGGGGAAAAGTTGTTAGAACACCATCATCTAATGACGGTGGTGTCCACATACTTTTGGAGGACAAAGCGAACACTTTCCCAACATCTGTCACTTCCTCATCAGTCTACGTATCTGTTTGTCCATCTGTCCTCATCTGTTGGCAAACTCAGACAGAGACAGGGGTAGAATATGGAAATGGCCACCGCTCTGCTCCTTCATTATTCATATTTCACTAGCTGGTGAATAATCAGATTACAGCTGATGAACACGCTGAATTATTCAAGAGGCTGTGATTGGTCCTGGGGATGCGACCAGGGGGGCGTTCAAGGGAAAGAGACCGGAAACAGGATCCCCGAGGTGCTGAAGGTCTTCCCTCTCTGCTTCCCTGTGGCGGATTCCTTCTTCTCGTCTGTCCCTTGCCACCTTTTTCCGGTTCGACGGCTCTGTTAATGACCGTATGGCAGAGTGGAGAGAGAGCGAGATGACGTGCTCTCACTGCGACCTGCTGAGACGGAGGTGGGTTGAATAATTGCAGGGAGGTATTGACTTGATCGCTGCGCTGCGTGATGCAATGATTGGCAGTGAGGGGTTATATAACAACCCCTCACTGCTACAACACACACACACACACACACACACACACACACAGCATCCAGCAATATTTTAAATTTTAACATTCATATCATTACAAGTCAGGTCATTTATTTTATCTTGATAAGCAGTATCCATGGTGCTGATCCTTCAGAGCTGACACAGGAGCTCTCTTAGGGTTAAGACCATCTAAATGCGGTTCAAGAGGAAGCACAGTTCACCCTTATTCATTTTCTGTGGGTCAGTAAAACAATCCTAAAAACCACAGGAGCATGGCATGTGATATGGCAGTGATATGCCAGAAAGGGGACAAAGCTTGCTTCCAAAATTACAGATGCAAACAAAAATGAAGAGCTGCCTAAGTAGGTTTTGTATTTACACAATGTTTGCTAACAAGCATGCTAATCACTAACAGACAAACATTGACACGCCCATAGTGACAAGCAATAAGTGGCATGGGAATATTGTGCGATTTGTTTGCTTCTGGCTCTTCACTGTTAGGAATGTGCAGGCAATAACGAGGTATGACCGCAATTCATTACCAGACTAACTCAAGTTGACAGCCTCATCCCATTCACCTGCGTACACCATTTGTAACCTCTGTTCTCTCTACAGACTGCTCAGTCTGAGTTTATAGACATATTTGTAAGTGTGTGAAGTCAGGAGTCCTTCAAGGTATAGCAGATAAAAATACCTGGAGAGTTGAAGCGCATCACCACTGGGAAAGAAGACAGTGTCCCAATTATCCCAACAAATCCACATCCGTGTCAGCACACGTCATCCTGACAAGTAAGTAAGTTTGACATTTTATCCGTACATCGAAGTCCAAACCAGGGAAATAACAAAACAACTTGCATCATTTACGTTACACTGCTTCACACAAAGGCTCGTTTTGACCTGCAGCCAATGCTGATCAGCCAAGACTGCTGAAACAACGTGCTCCTTAGCATCAAGACAGTCATTCATTCTAAACTAAAACAGTTTTTCCTGCAGCTGTTCTATAGCTAGTTATTACACAGTCATTATCATCTATCTATTGTCTGAGTTGAATGACCTCTAAACTTTCAATATACTGTTCGCATTAATAAGTTTAACCTGATTTGGTTAGGTTTTGGCACAAAAACTACTTGGTTAAGTTTAGAAAAAGATCATGGTTTGGGTTAAAATAACTACGTACTTCAGTTAACACGTAAGTTAACTTGCATAACTTAACGCAATTTATGTAATTTGCCTAACTTCAATAAAAATATTTAATGTTGATGCTTTGTTTCACACGGGACACGAACACCGCTCTCCTGGTTCGAAGTCCGGGTTCTGGCTCTCGATCCACCTCCTTACTGAGTGTTTTCTGCTAAAAACTGACGCTACAGGTTTGTTGAACTATGACAACGACGGGTCTTGACCATGCGTCCATATGTGACGAGTCAGGGAGTGAGATCCGGTTGGTTTGGCAGCGGTTTGAATGTAACGGACGTTCATGTAAAAAGTCCCACAGCTTAATAGCTTAATAAAATATAATATAATAGAATATTTTTTTCATCTGAACATCGGAATCTGATGAAAATGCAAGGAGGGCTGGATGATTTGAGCCCCGAGTCTGTGTGAGTCGCTGTGTTGTGTTGGCAGACCGTAGACTGTCCTGACATTCAGAGGACGACGACGCAAAGCTTCACACACGTTCTCTGCTTCAGCCAGTGAACCCAGCTGGGTGTGATTAAACCTGCCTGACCCCGAGTTACTCCAGGAGGAGGGTGGAGGTGTAGTGATGAACCTGGGCAAAGTAGGAGGTAGAGGCCAGCCAACAACACCACGACACCCATTGCACCACCTGCTACCCAGAGTGTGTGTGTGGGTGTGTGTGGGTGTGTGGGTTTGTGGGTGTATGTGTGGGTTTGTGTGTGGGTGTGGGTGTGTGTGTGGTAAGAACAAGGGAGACCCGCAGTAAGACACTATGTATATTTTGTAAAATGTTAAAAAATAAAATAATGGCAATACATGTCAGTCAGCAGCAGACCAACATTTTAATAGTTTTGTATTTTACCATGTAGGTCAGTTAAGAACCGATTCTTACTTACAATGAGGGGCGGAGGTTAAAAATGCCTCCAATTGGCAAGGGTTGAAAGGATTAAATAAAAAGGGGAGTATACCTTAGATCAACATCATAATACTAACTAGCCTCCACCATGTGCCTCCATTTACTGGAGACATCATGGCTGGAAACCATTAAACCATTACCAATATAACGTACTTGACTCCGAGCTTTCTGAGGGAATCTTCTGAAGGATACAAATGCTGCTTCTCTCAGCTCCGCTACCGTAATCTGAGGTTTAAAAAAAAGTTGAAACGGTAGCAGAATCATTATTTCTCTTCAGGTATAATGCAGTATAGCACAGAAGCACATGGCATTGAATTTAATATGTCTTCATATAATGGCTTTTTTATCTTGAAAGTAAAAATTCATGCTGTTGCAGAATTACAAAGTGAAAAAAAAAACAATCGAAACACAGTAATTAAAATAATTTTGAGAAGGTCAGTATAAAAAGTTTGATAACTTTTCTGTGATGCATCCAATGCTCTTCTATGCCATGGCCACAAGATACAACATGTTTTAACTGGAGTGGGATGTTTTAATCACCCAGATCTGATGCCTGCTTCTGTGGTTATGAAGCAGTGCCTCGCTTTCGCTGCTTGAAAACCAACGACACTACCAACATTTTGATGTCCTTTATTCTAATTCAGCTAATCATAACTCAACATAGGTTATATAGCACTTTACACACCACAAGTTGATGCTTTACAGGAAACGCAGAGGAAAACAAAAAAGACGAAGAAAACACACAAAAGTAGAAAAATCTACTTGGCAGGAGGATATTTGCGAGATCAAGCTGTTTTGTACAATATTTGTTATGCTATCATATCATCTGCCTTTTAAGGAGGTTAGCTTTTTAAATAATTATTTTAAAATGTTAACACTTTCACGGGAAATCACATTTTAGAAGTAGTAGTAATAGTTTAAGCTTACATTTGAGGCAAAACATACAAGCATCAATAAAGTAGTAGATCTACAAGTGACAGTAGATTCTAGTAAGAGCTTTTACGGCATCACTGGGGTGAACGCTTGGGGAAAGAAGTAAGAGTTAACGAATAGTGCAAATAATACAAGAGAATTGTAAGCAGACAGAAGAGCACAGGAAATGCCTGATAGGTTAGAAGAAGTGTTCTCAGAAGAGATGAGTTTTCAGGAGCTTCTTGAAATTAGAGGGACGCTCCTGCTCTGATAGCATGTGGTGGCTCGTTCCACCATCGTGGTGTCAACACAAAACAACCGAGCCAATCAAGAGCTTTATAGGCAGGATTAAGAAAGGGGATGTCATCTTCCTGCGACACAACGAACAAGGGTTCAACTTTACAGGTTGTTGTAAGTTCTCTTAGAGAAATAACTCTTAAATAGACCTTACTATGAATAATGAAGAGAAGTCTCAACTCAGTCTGATTATCACATTGAGGTTTAGCAACTTTCCATCTCAAGAAATAACTAATCAAAGTTTAATCTGACCAACCACTGAACGCCACGTCTGTGTACGTATCTTTGAACCTAATGTAATACAGAGTCTACTGTTTAAAATATTAAT
This sequence comes from Micropterus salmoides, assembly GCF_014851395.1. Taxonomy (NCBI): domain Eukaryota; kingdom Metazoa; phylum Chordata; class Actinopteri; order Centrarchiformes; family Centrarchidae; genus Micropterus; species Micropterus salmoides. Next base: position 35,116,927 of record NW_024044237.1, read on the forward strand.
AAGCGTACTATAGCACTGTTAGAGTTTGAGAATAAGTGGCAACACTGCTTCAGTCGTCTGCTGACTGAATCAGAGAACTCAAAGACAGAAAGCTGCCTTAAAATACTCTCCATGTTTCCATCTCGGTGCATTTTGTTGTTGTGGCATCTGATCCGATTGATGGACTCAGTGGGATTGGTGTGTGTGTGTGTGTTTTCTTATCGTGTGTGGTTAGCTTAGCACTGTTAGCAAACACAGCCTGGGTAAATATGATGAGAGGATGCCCAACATGAATTCACTGTTCTGCAGACTTTGTACAACTGTGAGTAAACAACTGTCGTCCAGGTTGAAATGCTCTGACAACAAAACCAGCAGAGGAAGAAGAGGTATTCAAATCCTGTCAAAATTTACCTCAAGTTAAAGTACACGAAGTATTCTGTTCAGCTGAAGGGGGCTGTTGCTCTGACTGGCTTACCTGCCGTTTAAAACAGGTTGAGCTAAACCAAAACTCCTGTTTGGAGGGTTGTGTGTTCAACCCTCACTTGCTACTAGCATTGTTTTCTACCCTTTTCAACAAATTGATTGTATTACATATTCACAGCATGTACAGGAGTGTGTACATCCCGGCGACTGGTCCACATCAACTTATGGACGCTTATTTTCGTGTCCCCAGGATCTCCAGGTAGAGGAAATTCATGCTGTTCTCATTTAGGGAAATGCGAGAGCTCACGTCAACCAAGCCAGAGAGTCTTCTGAATTTCCTTCAGAACTTTTCCAAGTAAAAGCGCTCAATTAAACACGACAAAGTACTGCTGCAAAAATGTCCTTGCGCTTTTATTTTGTAGGCACAATCAGTTGAGGAAGTGATTATGTGAGTAACTTTTGCTGTCATCACTCATCTGTTTCAGCATCAGCCGCTATAATTATTTTTTTTGCCGCTTTCAAAGTAATCTGGTTATGGGCCAGATATTATTGCTGGTGGGCCAGCTTTGGCCCCCGAGCCGCCTATTGCCGACCACTGCTATAAATGATGCCAAGTTTGGTCTAGAAATACTACAATAAGCCATTAAACTGTGCATGTGTACGTGCATAATTGTATTCTTTATGTCATTACAAACCCACCAAATTTCTAGATGTTATAAACCACTTAAGGAGACAGATCAAGAGGGGTCCTCAGTCTCCATCAATTTGTACTCGGTCTGATATGTAACACGGCAGCAGCAAAATCGTAAGTGATTTATTTACAAAACATGATTACTCACCCAACAGCCCCACAGAATATGATTCAGACAGCCAATCAAACGCCTGGTTTCCACCCAGACTGTAACAATATCCAGAAACCCACAGGGGAGGAAGTCGTCTGTGTGGCGTGCGTCCAGGACGGGCTGAGAACACGGTGGGAGAACAACACTAACAAAGGCAATTGTATTAGAACTTATGAGGCATTCATGCACGTTCACATTAAATGCATGCATGAAGAAGAGCGTGAGGAGCATATGGAGACAAACACGAAGGGCTGCGGTCGCACGGACGATCGGGATCCTGTCTGATGGTAAAGTGTAAACAGACATCCTGCAGAAAGATCTGTTCTAACAAAAGCACTAACTTCTAACTAAACCCTCTTGTGTTTTGACATAGAAAACAAAATACCTTGAAGTAGCACAGATGAGACGGCAGATAACTGAAAGCAAATCCATAAAATAAACTTTAATAAAGATGGTTTTACTTGTTTTTAAAAAGAAAATGTTGTGACTCATATATAAAAGATGTTTGGCATTAACAGTTAGGTCAAGGCTAAAAATCCCCATTGTATCAAAGTGGTTTTTGTCCATAGTCTTGTTTTCCTAAAGGATTAATTATATTGGGCAGCCCTGATTCCAGAAGTTAAAGTCTGGTTCATTTTCTCAATCGCAATATTGGATGGATATGAAGTTCTCCTGGTTGAATCATCAGTACAAAAGGTGAACTAATGTGTTAAAAATATCTGGTTCTTTGGCAGGCAAGCAGCTTTATTTCCATAATGAAAAGCTGGCTCAAAGATCTTGAACATGGAAATGTTTATAAGAGAAAAGTCATTATAAACCATTAAATATTCATTTCCTTTTTTTTTGCCTTTTTGGGGACATTCAGAGTGGTATGGTATCATATTTATTCAGCTTTAGCTTTGTTTTAGGATGCTTTCTGCCAAATGTCATGCCTCTGTGATTGTTAATGATGTAGCAGCTCAATATTTGAACTTCCTGATCCTGACAAAAAAAAAGAAGAGATGTTTTTGGGCCTTTGAGAGCAAACAGCCCGTGTTGTAAATGCCCAAGAACAGGTTAATGCTATTGGAAAGCAATAGAAGGAAATTACACTTCACTCAAGAAGATTCTTTAACAAAAGTTGAATTATACTTATTACCTCATGGCTAGGGATGGGGATTGATTCCCGGTTCCAAAATATCTCAAAACCCGAAAATTAATAAGGTGTGAGCTTATCGATACTAGCGTAAAATGTAACGTTATGTCTCAAGCATCAAATCTGATTTAACTTGAAACGTAATGGATAAGAAAACTAATGTTATTTAGTGATGGCACCGAAACGCAATATTAACCGGGCCACGGGACTGTTAATCATCAGGACGCAGCCTCTGCTGCTCCGTCGGCTCCTACACAGAAGTTTAGTTAGCTCCAAACTACTCAAGTTGCCGACAGCTACACTCGTTACTGTGAGTGCGTTCAATAAAACCTTCGCTAGTAAAAATACATTACTATGTCAATACACCAGCAATGCAAACATGTAGAAAGGGTTCATTTAAACTGCTCTGTCCACAGTCTGTCATCCTGTATGTTTTATACAAGCACAGCTAAAGTTAGCTTAGCAATTAGCCAAATGTTACAAAGTAAGTAAGTAAGTAAAAGTTTATTTCTATAGCACCTTTCACAGGTATAGGGCCACAAAGTGCTTCACAACAAAAACATTAATATCATAAAATACACACAATAAAAGCATAGACAGTACATGATCATATCAACCCACAAGTAGCTAATTGAAAGCCTGAACAAATAAGTGTGTCTTTAGTCTGCATTTGAAGGCATCAACAGAATCAGAAGAGCGCATAGATGGTGGAAGGTCATTCCACAACCTAGGGGCAACAGCCTGAAAAGATCGGTCACCTCTAGTACGGTAGCGAGTGCGTGGAACCGTCAGCAGGTTCTGATCCACAGACCTCAGAGCACGCACAGGGGTATAACGCTGAATCAGGTCACTAATATAGGGTGGAGCCTGGCCATGTAAAGCTCTGAAAACTAAAACCAAAATTTTAAAATTTATCCTATAAGACACTGGTAGCCAATGAAGTTCTTTTAGGATTGGTGATATGTGAGACCTCCTATTAGTACGTGTTAAAATTCTGGCTGCAGAGTTTTGTACTAATTGCAGTCGAGAGAGCTCCTTCTGGTTTAGGCATAAAATAAACTATTACAATAGTCTAACCGCGACGACACAAAGGCGTGAATGATTAGCTCCAAATCATTTCTTGAAACTATATTTCTAAGTTTTGAGATTTTCCTTAATTGAAAGAAGCAGTTTCTCGTCAGCTGCTTGCAGTGCTGCACTAACGACATGTCTTTGTCCAGGACAACTCCCAAATTTCTAAGACTTTGCTTAGCAGACTGGCCTAAATCACCCAAGTATTGTTTAATTCCTGGAATTGCATCCTCAGGGGCAATGATTAATGTTTCTGTTTTGTCTGCATTTAGCTGCAGGGACAAACTAAATAGAAAGCTGTCTGTAACAGACTGGTCTGTAGTCTTAAAATTTGGCACATTGTTGTACACCAACGCGTTCTTATCTCACTGTGTCATTACCGACGCTTTCAGACAGTGTGACAAAGAGCAATTATTTTATTTAAAGGTACCCTTCAGCCTCCGTATGAAACGCCACCGTTTGCTACGTCGCAGCAACACAAAGGAGGCTAACCCTACAGGTTGCCTGTCGACATGCATAAAGTCAGTGACTTAGGTTTAGTCACTAACATTTCTGATGGTAAGGGTAGGGTCAACATCTTTAACATGAACGTAGCTAGCTCGTACAGACGCTTTCCGGGAGCATTTCCGACAAATGAACGCTTTGTCACTTTTTCTGAAAGCGTCTGTATTGGACACCGTGAGATGAGAACGGGCTCTGTAAACTCAGCTGCTGGCTGAGACAAACTAGCCCCTGCTCCTTCCACCAGGTAAGATTACCTGCAGGCAGTGAATAACAGCAGAGAGGAGGAAGAGGAGGAAGGACTGATACAAACTGAGGTTTTTATTCTTTCTTTCACTCAGTATTGTGATGTCAGTTTATTTGTTGTTGTAAACATTTATTGCTGCTCTAGAAACAACGGCTGTATTTAAAATATTAAAGTGTAATCCTATTATTAATTAAAAAAACAAAAAAACAACCAGGCAGCTAATATGCAAACTTCAATATTTCTTTATTTATCACAAGTCACCTCAGTAACTATGTTCTCGCACACTGAATATTTTCCTCATACCGTGCAGGCCTACCTCATGCCCGCTGGGTCTGGTCTTACCAAATAACTGTCACCAAATAATAGTAAAGTATCGATGGTGGTATAAAGACTCTGATCGCAGTCTCAATAATGGTATCAATATCAATAAAAATTAACAATCACCATCCCTACTCATGGCTAATGTTAGAAAAGGTGGAGCCTAGCATCTCCAAAATGTATTCAAACTGCTTTCCTGTCACTGTCTCTTTAAATTCAAATTCTTAAATTTGTGTTGCAATAGATAAATTATATAAAAAAGGTCCTCATCTTCAGACACTGATGATCCTGTTTACTGTACAGATTAATCTAAATGTGGTGATACACATGACTTGTGTGAATAGTAATTAGAACATGCATGTGGTTTTAATAAACAAATAATACACACTGGGAGGAAGAATTCAGTGTATATTTTGTCATTTTCTTCTTATTTACTTGCTAATTTTTCCTTTCCACTTGTATTTATTATACTTCTTATACTTATTCTTTCAGTCTGATCACTAAATGTTCTGCACAGGGAAAAGCACTCAATCCATAAATGCATACACAGAACGTACAGCTGATGTCAGTCCCAAATTACCAAAAGCAATATCAGTGGAAAAATCAAAGGTGAAAGTACATTATCATTTGTCAAAAGCACAAACAGAGAGTGCTGCCAGGGACAGGGAGCTGCAAATAGTATTCCTGCGCTGACCTCGCTCTCTAACAATCTGCAGAAGCCTTGTGTTCCAGCTGCTGTGTTTGTGCTCTGAGGATTGAGATGTTTGCGAGGAGAGCCGGGCGACGACGGAGACGTTGCCTTTTTTTTGTTATTTTTTTTTAAGGCCAGAGGACCGAATGTCTCTGCAGGCCATCGAGGCTGAACTAGGTCAGCCGTCTAAATCAACCCGGGGAGATAGCCATCGTTAAATACTAATCAGTGCTTGGCCAAGGGTGCGCTTCATTTCTGTGCCTGCGGGACCCTGGAGGAACCTCAACAACCCCCCAACCCCCACGGGGTAGCAGTCGCAGGCAAACACTGAAGGACAATGTTTACTGTCAAAGCTTCTGAAGTCTTGCTCTTAATCAATGTACAGCTTTGTTCTGACAGACCTCCTGGTTCTGCACACACACCCCCACACCCACCCCGTTTGCTGCCTGGGCTTATTTACTCTGACATTGTGCTTTTTGGCCCAGTATTTTTTTGTTTCCAGGATAATGTTTCCCAGCGCTTCACATCTGATAGAATCTGCTTCCAGCTGCCCCAAAATACTGGGCCAAGATACCATAATGCATGTTTTTGCTGCTCTGCTTTCGTCTACAAATAAGCCATATTAAATTCTTCTAATTTCAGTCCAGTTGTTCACAGTTTAGGTAGCAGCCTAGTTGCGGTGGATGAGGAGAAACATTAAGATTAAGTTTTTCCATTCGCTCGAGGGATCCAGTGAAAGTGTAGGCCACTGAGATGCACCAGCCACTTTGGTGGATGGAAGAGATGCGAAGGCAGCTAGCAATCCAATAACAGTGGTAACCTTTGCTGTAATTTAATGCCACGGCTCAAACATAATAACACTACATCTCGCTTTTTAAGGATCAAGGAGTAGACCATTATTGATTCATCCGACCTTGCTAATGTTCAGTCAAATGAACCAGATGGACACTGATGGTTATAAACATGCAAAAAGAATTGTTCATGGATGAATTAGTGAGTGAACAGCATGAACCATAGAAACAACACAAAACAGGCAGCGAACAATGAGGCCCAACAATAATGCGCATGTGAAAAACAAAAGGTTGCTTCCTACACTGTGAACAAATGAACTGCATTTAGAAAATATAATTATTAGGGTTTGACACTTTAAAGCTGCGGAAGAACAGCAAAAATGTGTGTAGATCTCTTGATGTATAGATGCTTGTATGTTGTTCCTCAAATGTAAGTCGCTTTGGATAAAAGTGTCTAATGAGTAAATGTAACGTAGCTAATGAAAATGACTTATCCGTGCATCAGGTGGTTCTCATAACAAGGACAGAAGAATTCAAGTGCATTACTTCAGGGACTGGAGTTAAGCTAATGAGTTTGTACAAAGAAAATTACTGCTGAGTGATTTAAAAAACAAGAACAGAATCTAAAAATATTTCAACTTGTGCTGCAAAGCCGCCACTGTGGTCACAGTTAGCAATTAAGAGTTTAATGCTAAAACAGTTTAATAGTAACTCAAAAAGAATAGAAACAACTGAGTATGTAGGTTAGGTCAGTCAGTTGCATTTTATTTCTTATGGATGTAATTATTCTTTCAAAAAGTTACAGACTTAATTTCACAAAGTGTTCTTGAAGGTAGCTTGGTCACTTCACTACACGATATAAAAAAGATAGGATGAAATCATTTTGACCCCAAGAGCCACCCTCTTCAGCTTCATAATGACTTCTACAAGAATCATCCTGTTTTTTGATTTAATACAAGTATTTTCATACATACTTGTATTAGTAAAATAAACTTTCAGTCATGTGAATTGGTACATCATGTAATGGGTCATCTCTAAAACACACAGAGTTTTCTATAGGAATGAACTGAATCAATGGCGATTTTAGGATCGGCCCCTAAACACAATGTAGCATCCATACAACACCTTGCAAAAGTGTTCACTAGTTGGTGGAGAGAATAAATAGGAGTACTAGAGGGGAGCTGGTCATTCAAGGGCGTCACTTCATGTTGAAAAGTGGTGGGGACATAAGGGCTCTGACTATTGGCATGATGATACATTTGGATCATGAGACGTGACGATGCACGAGAACTAGACAAGAAGCTTTTTTGGCACCAATTAGATTCAAAATTTGATGTTGAAACATATATGTGGGGGGCCTCCCCCAGAATATTTTGAGCATTCAACTGTTCATTTCCTGCATTCTGGAGACATTTTCTGCTCCAATTTACGGTGGAAATGTCTTTTTTTATGTCAGGGAAAGATATATTGCATTGCATGTTTTCTTATTGTGCAAATCAACCTTTCTCAAAGCCGTTTCATTGGTTAGTAAACATTTCTTGGTGCTATTTTTCAGAACATTTTTAACAAATGCTTTCAAAGTGATCTGGACAAAATCAGCCATTTCAAAATGTGGTGGGGACATGTCCCCAGCGTCCCCAGTGTAAATGACATCTGAGGGGTCAGTGGACCAGTTGGGGTCAGACAGCAGTGTGGAGCTGTAGGCTCCTGTTTAGTCCCTCAGAGGAGGGAGGCTGTTAAAAGTGTTTTCCCCAAGGGTTTCAGTTTTGTGTTTTCAGTAATATTCACATGCTTGCTTTCTCTTTTAAAGAAGTTAGTAGTTTAATTTGTTAAAAAAAATCTTTATGGTTATTTTGGTTGCACAGAATCTGTGGAGTATAAATTATTTCTACTAGTATATAATATTCTAACTTTAAATTAATACAAATTTCATAGCCTGGCCAACTGTTAGCAGTGTTGGGCAGGAACTGTAATAATTACTTTTCTCAGTTTACATTTACTCATTTTGCCAGATTACCATTTCCGAAACATTACACTTACTAATCCAAGTAACGCTGCGGTACTGAGTTACTGAATGCACCATCCTTAGCATCAGGTCAGCTGCACTGGACCTGATGTTATTCAAATCAACTATCAACCAACATGCTAAAGTAAAGCGAAAGGAAGGAGATAAATGTTCTTTCGCCCCCTCCTCTGGTGCACTTGTCACACAACCTGACTGAGTTCAGCCACGACAAAAAGGTAGCAAACCGGTGCAAAAGGTTTTGAATTGAGTTCGCCTCAGATGGAAAGTAAACTCCTTCCATCTGCGCTGTTAAGCCAATCAGAATCCAGCAAAAACGAGGATGCGTCCAAGATGGGAGGGGCCGCTAGTATCCCCCCCCCCCCAACATTGGAAGTATTAGGCCCAGACTGACAGACATGAACAGTGTTATGCTGCAGCTGACCAGTCCGCAGATCATTAGGCAAAACATAAGAAAGTGAAAAATGCCAGTTTAGGGACATTAAACCCGTTTAATGCAAGAAAAGCCATGTGAAACTGTAGGTTAATTGGTAGTCCCTTCTCTTACTTCTACTAAATCTAACGTTAGAGGACAAAATTTCTTTTTCCAGAAAATAATAAATTATTGTACTATTTCTTAGGGGTGTTTAGATGAAGTTTAGGGGTGCTGAAGTCGCTCCTGGCTGCCTGAAAGGAAATCAGTCTATAACTGGTCTGAAATTATTATATTTATATATAAAAAAATAAAAATAAAAAAAACACACTACAAGCCGGTGGTATGGTCCTTTAAATGATATTTAGCTGTTAACATGACTTTATGTGCATAAGAAATGTCACAGCAGCCTCAGAGCGAGTCTCATCTCAACGTTTATTCCAGCGGCTCCTGTGATCGTCAGACGGCGGCTCGTCTCGCTCGTTATCAAATTAGACTGAACGCCTCCTTCAGGGAGAAATAAATTGAAATCTTTTTCTTTTTCATTCCTTTAAGTAAATCAGTGATCACTGGAAAACCCCCGGGACATCATGATGATCAAATTACTCTCGGCTGATCTGCGGGGGGGCTAATAATCGGCATTGACAGGGGCTGAAGGTCCCCAGAAACCCCACCACCAACTCACGCACACATCCACTGATCCAAATACAACTCCAGGGAAACTGTTTTTTCGGTCATGAGAGGAAAAATATTGTTCCCTTGTTAGTAACATTTTCATGACATTAAAGTATTTTTCCATGAAGCCCCGCCCACCACCAAATTCAAAAGATACAACATATTATACCTCCCCATTTCCTTTCCGTCCTCTCCTAGCTCCTTCTTCACCTCCCACCCTTTTCTTTCTATCCTTTCTTTACATCCTTAACGCCTTCTTTCATACCATCCTCTTCCTTCCTTCTTCTATATTGGTTTTGTTTGACTACTTTCTCCTTTCTTCCCCACCATTCCACTGTTTTTGCTTCCCATCATCCTCTTTTCTTTCCCCGTCTCCTTTCTATACTCTCGTTTCATACCAACTTGCTGTTAAGAGAAAAGTATTAGAACAAGAGGATTTAAGGATGAATCGATTATTTAACTGATAAAGCACAACTTTCCTCCGGCAGACTTGTTTAAAAGAAATAAAGCTTCTGCACACACTTTTTATTCTGTCAACAGAGAAAAACCTGAAGCCCCGTTTTTTCAGGTGACATTCTGAACTGGAAAATGTTTCTCAGATGGAAAAAAAACCTATGATTAATTAAGTTAAAAAAAGAAAAACTATCTGAGAGGAAGCGGCATGTTTTCTCAGCTGTAATTGAGGTTGTTATGTTGTTACACGTCAGACGAGCTGACAGGGACAGAAAAATATTTTCACATAGTTAAAGTAAACCTCTCCTCAGGATCTGACTCATTATGTTGATGGATGAAGCGTTTAGGTTGATGGGGAAGCTCAGAGGTTCACTTGCTCTCCCTGTTTCTATATTCAACTTTGAGCAATTAAGATTTGAAGATTTGTATTTGTCTCTTTGTGGCTGAAACACAGAGTCACAGACGAGTGAGAATCTTTGTATGTGTCTGGTGGCGTCGCCAAAACAAAGGAAGCTGCTGAGTAGAAAATGATAGACAAATCAGCCACAGCAAGACCTGGTTTGGAGAAACAACAGAACTGAAGAGAACACAGAACTGTAAATATGAATACTTTGGTTTTTCCAGCAGCACACAGCATAAACACTGTGAGAGGACATGTGAAGTCTGTGTCATCATAACATTACAACAATACAGTCATACATTTTGAAGAAATATTCTTACCATTTTGTAAAAGACAAAGTAAATGTTTCTCCTGTAATTAAAGACATTTCAAAATGGTGGCGCAAATACACTATTATCCTTTAATTTCAGGCTACCTGGGTATGGTACAGAAATAATGTGGGTCGTGGTTGGAAGAAGACAGAGTTGACTGAACTGCACTTGAATGCATCCCCGTATGCTCTACTGCAGCGCTACATATTCTGAACATGTGGCCCCTGAAACACATCTGTTATTTTTTCAATGATAAAAATAGGTCCGTTTCCCTGACTGACCAGCCACTCAGAGCTTTGTAAGTGGGATTAAGAATGTGACAAAGACAGAAATGCAGACAAGTGTGTTTGCAGCTGTGCAGGTCGTTATAAATCCACTTACAGAAATAACTCTTTAAATTGGCGTATTTCTTCAATCAACACGACAAATGTTAACTTCTGATGTTGCCATTTCGTGTCTCTCCCTCTTTTCTTCTCACTTCTTCGTGTGCAATTTCATAATTAATTTGACTGTTGAGACTTTGCTTTTTACGACTAAATGACAGTCGCAGAAGTAGCTGCTGTTCTTGTCAAAACAGTTTATAAAAATTAAAAATACAGTAGATCCTTTGCCATGGTTTAAAGAACATCCATTACAAAAAGGACTGATATCCTGCAACACACAAAATATTCTCTTAAGTAATTTTACTTGTTTCTTTACGAGTCTTGCTTCATTGACCTAAAAGTATGACATCCAGACAAATAAGCTGCCTTCATGTCTGCATGAGTGTAGCAGCTTGATAAACTGCTCAAATTACTGCTGTTACTTACTATTATGGACTTTGGTCACAAGCTGGCAGCATTGAGTTTTAACAGGTGCGTTTGAGATGACCACAGCTGACTTTCGCCGACTTGTTGGGCTAACATGAGCTGCAGGCGAGTGCAAATGCAAGACATAAAAATGACGCCACCAAGTTGGACATAATTTACCTGAGCTTAGAACAATGACGTGCAGAATTTGCAGCAGAAAATGGCCCGAGACCAGGCAAAAGGTTGTTCCAACTTTGTACAGTCGGAGAAAGGCAACTACAGCCGCTTTGCTCCTGCGAGGTTTTAATGTCATGTGACATGGTGACGTTTTGCAGCGTCGGCGAGAGTAGGACACAATTTCTAACCAGCATGTCTTATGTTAAATCCAGCATGCATCATGTTAAGTCAGCGAATGAAGTCAAATGCACCTATTGTTACTTTGCCAAGTGCATCGTGGTCTTTCTTCCTGTTTACATGCAAACAGCCTGGAGTTTAGCAGCAGGGCTGGTGCTGTGACGCTGTTCTGTGAAGAAGTAGTGAAATAAATAAAATGAAGTTATCTGTCAATACTTTAATGAGATGGTTTGATTTCCACACTACTGGAATTAATATCCTGGAATTTTGGGCGCCAGTTGTCGACCACTGTGTACTTAATTTAATGATAATGTCATCGTGCATAAAGCCACACTGTGCTATTCTACTTTCCTACTCGAGAAATAGAGCAGGGTTTACATCATTTGAACTCTGAAGGTAAATGAAGTGTGCTGAGTTGTGCAATATCTGGGTAAGTCCTGTCAGTGTGGTATCTGATTCCACGGGCTACGTAAAGATGAAAAAGTAATGAAGGAATTTATTTTTACTCCAAACACTGAATTGACATGGAAGCAAAGTTATGATTTTGCGCCCCCTCCAGCAGCTGAAGTCTGAGCCTGTGATGATTGTTGTGTGTTTTGGGGAGTTTTTAGCGACAGAGTTTTGGTGATGACGCTGCTAACAGATGGCTGCGTCTTTTATTTTGAGTAAAGGTTAAACAGCATCAAGAAAGAGAGGCTGACCATCTGTTCACATGGAGTGTTTGAGCAGCAGATACATACTGTACATACAGGCCTTCATTTAGACCTCCACACACACACACACACACACACACACACACTATCTCGTTTCACACCACATGAAATTAACACTTCCAAATATCACTTCAATATTACCAGAATTGAAAATATTTTAGAAAGAAAGAAACAAATATACTTTTCAGGAAAAAGTCTGAGGTGACAGGTGCATGTAGTAAAACTAAATACCACTTTCTGATTGGCAGGTAGTTGTCTGACAAAGTTGTGCAAAGGGACACCTTAAAGTTTAGGTCAAACATTTCTAAAGAAGAGCTAAAGAGAAAGCTGTGAGGACAGCGGAGAGAATCATCGGGACATGGACTGTTCTAGGTGTCATTTACACTGGGGACGCTGGGGACGTTGGGGACATGTCTCCACCACTTTTTGAAATGGCTGATTTTGTCCCCACCACTATTGGAAAGCATTTGCTAAAAAGTTTTCTGAATATTAGCTTGCAAAAAAAAATGTTAAATAACAAAAGATTCTATGAGAACGGTTTACTTGCACAATAGGAAAACGTGAAAATGCAATATAAATATAGCAGAAACAATTCTGCTGATTACTGCATTGTATTCGATAAAATTTTTATATTCTGATTTCTCACCGGCTACATGTTTCCCTTCATATAAATAAGACATTTCCACCATAAATTGGTGCAGAAAATGTCTCTAGAATGCAGAAAAGGAAGAGTTTAATGTTAGAAATCTTGCGGGGGAGGACCCCCATGACCCCCTCAATCAAATCGCCCATTTCATCAATGAGTATTTTTTCTAAATAGCATTGGTGCATCTTTTCTTGTTCTTGTGACCCCAATATTGTGCATTATCACATCAGGCGACTAAGTGTTTTGTCTCACCCCTAATCTGAGCCCTTAAATGTCTCCACCGCTTTTCAACACAAAGTGACGCTCTTGGTTCTCCCTGCTGCCCTCTGGTAAAAAAGGTTCAGCAGCATCAAAAACAGAACAACCAGATTCCACAACAGCTTCATCCCCCACGTCATGAGACTGCTAAACTCCCACTGACACTAGTCACTTTACATGGACACTGAACTCTATTGAACTGAGTAACTGTTACTATCTGCACTGTAATATTGTTTGTTTCACTGTTATAACACATCCTGCTGCTACATATCATTTTTATATTTATTCTATTTTATATTGCATATGCTGATTTTTATACTGTTTTTCTTTTACTTGTCTTCTGTTTTTATTGGGAGCCTTGCAACAAAATCTCGCTCAAATGTACATTACGAATGTGCAGTTGAATGACGAAGTCTGTCCAAGTCTAACATACAAATCGCAACACCTCATCCACTTGATACTGCGTAACCAGATCATAAAACTGATCTAACGAGGAACTGGCAAATACAATTTTATAAAAAGGGGCTGATGATTTGAACACAGCCTGCATTTCGCACATACATAAACCAGCATACATACCAGTGGTGGAAATTTACTTTTTGGCTCACCTGCCAAAGTGGCTGGTAGATGAAAAAAATCCACCGGGATAAATTGCCTTGTGTGTCAAATATACATTTGTTTTTGTCCTTTTAATTGAGATAATAAGTATAATAATATGTCAAATACAAACTTAAAGAAGAGGCCAAAAAGAGGCAAAATTATTGCTATTAAATGTAGATAACAGTAAACTGTTTTATAAACTTACAAGATGCTTTTTAATCGTTCAACTCGTTCACTCAGTTTAAGCCTGCTCATCAGACTGCTCACTTTCTACAGTCACCCTCTTCTGGCCTCCTGGCAGAGTCCTGGTCCACAGCAGCACAGCTTTTGTGGGATCAACATTTATTATACAGCCTATGGATCATTCTCCTTGATCTCTGGGGAGGACAGCAGGGCCATTAGAAGATCTGACCGTGTGTCAGACACTGACTGGACCGCCAACTACCAGCTAAAAGCTGAAAACACTCCTAGTACAACTTTTGTAGTTGGCTCCTAACACTAGATTTCACGCTGCCTTGTTTCAGGGGGGCTTTGCACCAATCTGCCGGCTTGCTGCAGTTTATGAAAGGTACGGAGCAGATTATTTGTCTCTGAGCCAGGAACGTTGGGGACAGACACGAGACAGACTGAACAATCTGTTTATGAAAGGCCACAGCGGACATTCCCGCGGCACGCCGCTAAAGCTGGACCGCTATGTGAAAGCACACGATTCTAAATAAAGGCCTTTTCACACAGGTTCAGTATGAAAACGCGAATGCGACATAAATGCGGATATTCTTTCCATGTTGTTCTCTGTGTGAAAGCGGCTACACTCACTCTCCCCTCCCGACTCCTGTCGCCTAACACCCACCCCCTTACAAATCTAATCCAATCAAACACAAGTAACATGAAAAGAACATAAACAACCAATGAACGCCCCTAATCTATGTGTACACAACTTTATGTCCATTGGGGACCAATTTAAGTGCGACACACAACCAGCAAGAATGCCGGCCTGCTGCTAATAACCATCAAATAGAAATTATATGCCGAATATATTTACCTGCCAATGTGGCGGGTAGCCTTCCAACGTTTGGCCGCCAAACGGAAAATCTATCCGCATTTGGCAGGTGGGTGTTAATTTCCATCCCTGATGCATACACATAAATAAACACATGCAGACACGTTTACCCAAATCAAATATGGTTTCAGGGGTGACTGTGGCTCAGTAGGTAGCGCAGTTCACCCACTAGTTGGAAAATCGGAGATTTGATATCCAGCTCTTCCAGTCTGCATGTCGAAGTGTCCTTGGGCTGAAGATACTGAAACCCAAATTGCACCTGATGGATGAACTGTTTTTTTTTTGTTTTTTTTTAAATGTAACTTAAGAAAATTCTCTCTCTTTCTGCCTCTTGTGCATGTCATGTGTTGGGAGGAGATGTCCACCAAGACGAGAGACAGAGCATATGTGCCAATGTGTTGCATTAGCCCGCCCAGCCATCGGTCAGTAATGGATCAAATAAAAAGCAAAAACCTGCAAAAGAGAAACTTCTCATGATCCCCACTGATTCGGGGAAAGGCAGTTACATTGTGGAAACATAAACAACAGATAAAAACATCCAGCCTTCCTGCAGAACTCCTTCTCTTAATGAGCAGTAGGTGCCTGTACAAATGTCTGTTCTGTTTGAATTGTTGTCAAGTTCAGCTGAAAAAAAAAAACTTCCTCATACCTAAACGACAAAAGGGTTGATTGTCAAGTATCCCAAAACGACATGTATGAGTGTTGGCAAGTACCACTCCAGTGACAGGCGTACTGGACCTTAAGTATGTTACATGACGTTGTCGTAGTTTGATTAGGTTTAGGAAAAAATTGTGGTTTGGGTTCATTTAAGTACATTACTTAAGCCACATGACCTAAATAATCTACAAAAGGTTAATCAATTTAAAACTTGTATGTCAAATGTGTCAACTTTGACTTTACCGCGACTTGAATCTCGGTCACTTGACTCCTCCATCCACCCCACCAGCTCCTTATACAGAGGTCGCAGCCTAACAAAAAACCTAATTATGGGTCTTGATTAGCTGCTGCTTAATCGCCCTATACAGCAGAGCTACTGGTGAGGACGGCCTGAAGTTAGCACATGACTTATTATTGAAATTATATTGTGTTACAAGCTAGTAGAAGTTATGTTTTGTGCTGATGAACCGCCGTGTCGTGGTCTGTTTACTCATCAGATTTTAACCACATAACTGTGTCCTAGAGGAAGAAATCACAACAACAATGTCTGCTCAGGTCTGAAAGGAGTAGATCTGGGCTGGATTTGGGTCCCAGCTCAGGCATGTGCAGGAGAACAGATGAAACTGATGTGTGTGTGAAAGTGAAGTGAGTTTGTCAGTATGGGTACACTGCTGTTTCTTGGCCACCAGTGGCATTGTAAACTCCTGTGGCGTCGTTTTCTTGCCCCTGTCCCAAATTGTTGTGTTGACAATGTTATTATAACTAATAGAAATGATGATGATTAAAACTACAAAGACCCAGGTTGTAATACATTGGAATTGCCATTTTTACAGAGCAATTCTATTTCCAGGATCACACGAGAAGCAAGAGCGATGAAACAAGGGGATAGTCACGTCAACCATCTCCTCCTCTTCTCAGTCTTCCTTTTTAGAGCCAGCCTGCCTCTTCCTAACCTCTTTCTGGGATCCACCGTTGTCTCTTTTCATGCTTCTATTTTCTGCTTTTGTTGCCTTTTATTCCCTCCTGCTGTACATTATCGTAGCACAATAACTGACATGCTGTTGGGAATGGAACAAATTGATGTTTTAATGGGATTATTTTCAAAATGGTGCACAAAACGCTCCGTTTTCTATTGCCTGTTTTTTTTTCCTCTCCTCGCTGCGTGATTGGATTGTCATTTAAATTCATCCAGGCAACAAACTTCATCCCACCTCGTCTTTTTGTTGTTTCTGTTGATAGACTTTTAGGCTAAAGCACGTGTGTGTTTGTGTGGGTGAGGACGCTGTGTGTTCGCCAGCCGAACACGTTGCTTAAGGACGTCTCCAAACTGATTCAGAAAGTGAAAATAAAATCCATTAAGTAGTAAATAAGTTTTCTTCTTGCCCCCACCCAGCAGACAACCGTGCCTAAACCCGTTGCGGAGCCCTCCTAATCTCCTAATAAGATTATAAAAGTGAAAATTTGTTTGTACATGCAGTAGCTACAGATAATTACATGTCTCGTCACATAGTGGAGCCGCCCTGAAATCTGCCCCGAATTGACTCATCTCTGGTTAGAGCTTTAAATTGTTCCAGAATGGATTTCAGAGTTCAATTCAAAAGATACTGAAGAGCAGCTCATCCTCTGAGGCCTTGCATGCTTTCCTTTTGTCTCTACTTCCTCCTTTCCTACCTCTTCCATTCCTTCCCCGTTTGTTTTTTTTTAAACTCAGTGTATCTACGGTTTCCTTTGTTTCCTTATTTTGTGCATTTCCCCCTCAATTCCCATCCTCATATTCTCCCCCCCCTTCTCTTCATTTTTTTTATCTCCTCATCTCGCATGGCCACGCCCACAATCCCCTAGCTTCGATCTACTGGAGACGGAGTTGTAACGCGTGCAGGCTAGATGGAGGTAAGTTGATGTTATGTCGCTCATTGTGGGCGTGGTAAATGGTAAATGCAAACCCATGATTGGTCAGTCAAACCCACCAATAGAATCTCTTGACCATTTTTGCAAAACGGTTCAACTTGCAATCAAATAAGACATAATAGCAATAAAAACTTTGTGACACAAAACGGCCTGTTTATTTTTAATTACAAACTTGATTTTTGATTGCAGTGCGATAAATATTCTCTCAAAACCTTTTTTTTGCTTGCATTAAAAAGACAATACCTTTATAATCTTTTTGTTCCTCACCTCCTCCCATCATTTTCTACCTTTCAATCTCCTCATTACTACTCATCTCTTTACTTCTTCCTTTTCATCCCTGCTTCTTTTAATTACCAGACTACCTTCATTCTTTACCTCCTTGTCTTGTTCCTACCCCTTCACTTCCTTTCCTACCTTCTCTCCCTCCCTGTGTATGTTTTAAATTCCTTTTTCCCCCATTTCCACCTTTACTTACCATCTTTTATTATTAACTCCCTGTTTACTTTCCTACGACACATTCTTGCTCTCTACCTCCTCCTTTACTTTTTATATCTTCCTTAGTTGCTTTGCTTTCTTCTTGCCTCCCCTTTTCCTTCCATACCAACTTTATTCCCTACCTTCCAATCTTTCCCCAATCCCTCATTTCCGTCCCCTACCTTTTTATCTCCTTTTATGTTTTCCTGCTTTCTGTTTCTCATCCCTGCCTCCTCTTTTCCTTTCGCTACCAGCTTCGTTTCTTCCCTACCTCCTTACTCTTACTGTATCTGCATTTTAATGTCAGCTGAACTGACTGGTAGCAGTTTTATTTGTGGTAAACTAAATTTAATAATTTATCCACAAATTTTGATGGCTGAAATGAGGTCTGTGTACATCATTGATTCTAAAAAGGAGTAAACAGATCAAAACTGATGTTTTTGCAGCCTTTTAGCAAATAAACCACAACCCCAGCAGTTGGGATCCTTCAAATTAAGAGGTTCCAACAGAGAGGTTGGGAAGGAGAACGCCATATTAATTCTGTGATGCTGGACTTCACTAGCTGTGGCCACAATGATAATGGCACCGTCTACAATGTTTATTATCTCAGTTACATTTGCAATTAGCATTAAATACAACCAGAAGCTGGTGGGAATGTCATCAGTTTTCCATCCATTTGGTCAAGTATTGGACAAATTAAAGCATCAAAGTTTGTAAAACTCATCCTGAAGGGGACATGAATGTCTGAACCAAATAGAATCCATGCGATAGTTTTCAGCAACAGTCAAACATGTCAAACTCATGGTTGTGGTATAGAGGAAATGTCAGAGGATCCATTCGATTGTATCTTCTGGGGAACTTGAATATCTACAGAAAATTTGATGACTATCCATCCAATAGTTGGATCTGAGATGTTTTTGTCTGGACCAAAGTGGTGGACTGACTGACTCAGGCGATGAGGTTTTCCTTCAGGAAACAAACACAGCTTGTAAAGTAGGTGCGAATATTCCAATTAGAGTCAAAGATTCTCTTCCTTAACATTTACTAGGATGTTCTCTTGTAAAAACGTAGCTTTCAACACAGGAATATTTGTCCTTCTGTTTTTATTTTATGTCAAGACAATCCACAAAAAAATAAATAAATAAAAAAAACACACACTGGAAAGCAGAGCACTATAAAAGGCATCCACTTCCTCCTTTACCCGACCCTGAACACTATACATACTGTATGTATATCGACGGATGCCCTCTCATTTGAATTGCATTAGGCGTGATTCAAAGCGTATCCCAGGCTGCAATGGCAATACCATGTTCACAGTCTATCAATTCATCAAATGAGAGACCAATTTTACAAACAGAGGCTTGTGTGTCCACATGTCCTTGAATAATAACAGCATCAATATTCATGTTTCCATTACTGCCAGGAGGATGTCAGAGTCTCTGATGCAGCGGCGGCGTCCTGAGAGTACGACAGAAAATATTTGTATTTAAGATGCGCGTGCGCACACACACACACACACACACACACACACACACACACACACACACACACTTCCTGTCACTACAGATTTCATTTCTCTTTACTAAATCTTTGGTGAATAAAAAAAACAGAACTTTAAACACATGTTGATCTCAGAACTTCCTGGATGAAGGCCATCATCAAAAACTACACTACATGGCTAAAAGTATATGGACACCTGAACATCACACCCTGTGTAGTAGTGTAGCATGTGATTTTGACACTGCGTTCATTAATGTGTTCATGGGTCATCAGGTGGACAGGTAGGGAATGACAAGTCTACGGGGACGTTAGACAGGGACAGAGAGGGCTGGAGATGAGGGAGTGTGACTGAAGATGTTGAACCTGGCTGCAGAGATTTGGTCCCATTCAGACACCAGATCACTGGCGAGGTCCAACACTAAAGGTGGGTGAGGTCTACAGTGTCAGTGTTCCAGTTCATCCCAAAGGTGTTGGAGGGGGCCAGTCGGGTTTTTCCACACCAAACTGGGAAAACTGTTGGCATGTCCCAAATCCATACCACCTACTGTACTACTGAGATGTATTGGGATCACATCAGAAGTCATATGCATGCATCCTAAATTTGTTGTCAATTAGCACTATTGTCTCACAGTGCAGTGCACAAACAGCTGGATTTTATTAACAATTATGGTATAAAACTTTTGGCTCTCTTGCATGCCAAAGTCACAATTTGACAACATAACACATTGTAACAGCCCACTATACAGTTGTGTTCAAAATAATAGCAGTCCAACATCATTAACCAGAACAATCACTGTTTGATAGAAATTATATTCCTACATGGCAAATAATTTACTAGTAGGTGTAGTAGAGTAATAGAAAACCAACAGTCATGGAATGCATGCTGCCAATTTGGTGTAATTGAATCATTAATTGAAAGGGGCGTGTTCAAAATTATAGCAGTGTGGAGCTCAATTCATTCTATGAAAAAACAGGTGTCAACAGGTGGCCCTCATTCAAAGACAGAGGCTGCAAATGTTGTACATGCTGGTTGTAGTGCATTTCTCTCTCACAATCGGAGTAAAATGGGTCATTCCAGACATTATTCAGAGTGTACTGTGATTAAAAAGTTGATTGGAGAGGGGAGAACATATAAAGAAGTGCAGAAAACGATAGGCTGCTTTAAAATGGCAACCAAAACCAGAAAGACGTGGAAGAAAAAACACTCGAATGGATTGAAGAAAAGCCACAATGGCAAAGAGGGGAGTGAGGGAGAGAGCCAGCTCCAGGGAGATCAAAGAAGGTCTCAAGTTACAGTACTCACAGGTAACAATTAGAAGACGCCTATGCGAAGCCAAGCTATCAGTAAGAAGCCCCCGAAAAGTCCCATTGTTGCAAAAACAACATGTGCTGAAGAGGTTACAATTTGCCAAAGAACACATTGACTGGCCTAAAGAGAAATGACGCAACATTTTGTGGACTGATGAAAGCAAGATTGTTCTTTTTGGGTCTAGGGGCCGCAGACAGTTTGTCAGACGACCCCCAAACACTGAATTCATGCCACAGTACTCTGTGAAAACAGTGAAGCACGGCGGCGCCAGCATCATGATATAGGGATGTTTCTCATACTACGGTGTCGGGCCTGTTTATCGCATACCAGGGATAATGGACCAGTTTGAATACATCAAAATACTTGAAGAGGCCATGTTGCCTTATGCTGAAGAGGAAATGCCCTTGAAATGGTTGTTTCAACAAGACAACGACCCTAAACACACCAGTAAGCGAGCAACATCTTGGTTCCAGACCAGCAAGATTAACGTTATGGAGTGGCCAGCCCAATCCCCCGACCTTAATCCAATAGAAAACTTGCTGGGCGACCTCAAAAATGCTGTATCTGAGGCAAAACCAAGAAATGCCAAGGAACTGTGGAATGTAGTCCAATCGTCCTGAGCTTGAATACCTGTTCACAGGTGCCAGAAGTTGGTTGACTTCATGCAACACAGATGTGAAGCAGGTCATAAAACTAAATACTGGTTCAGTGATTGACAGGAAAGCTAAATCTTCAAGCATTTGTCAGTTTATACAGTAAATGTTGGAGCTAGAATGTGCAGTGTTCTCAATGCATTTGCGTGTATAGAAATAAGAGCTTTTTTTAAGGATTTGGGCCTTTAGTCACCCCCCCCCCACACACAACTGTATAATTCAGCCCGTCCTCACCAGAAAAACAATCAAGTCGTTTGGTCAAGTTATTACGACCCATGTTTACGTTTGATTGCGACCTTATGATAAATAGCGAGCAGCATAATGAGGTGAACAGTTGGGTCAAACCCAGGAGAGAATGGTGTTGTCCCATGTGAAACCAAGAAATGTTGATATTTTGAGGTTTAAGTTAAATATTGTTCCTGGCTTCCGTAAGGCACGTTATTTTCCGTCACACGACTTACGTGAAGTACTTTCTTTAACCCAAACCACGATGTTACCCCAAACCTAACCAAGTAGTTTTACTGCCTAAACCTAACTGTGACAAGTTTTGTCATTTCTGAATAAAATGGACTTAACCTTCCCTAAACTGTTGCCATAAAGTTGAGTGGTGATAGAGCAGTGGATAAGACACATTCATTCCAGAGGCGTGCGACCTCATATGTCTAGGAATTGTACGTCTCTTTGGATAAAAGCATCAGCTAAACGAATAAATGTAAATTAAAGATCATTGTATGCTGTAGCCTTAAGATAACCGTTCATTGAAGTAGACCAAACCATTCCGAAGGTACAGTGGCGTCCTTGAATGCATGTAGGACAGCAGTTTGGCGCCCATGTTTGAGCAAAACTTCCCTCCTGCTGAAAGGTTTTAATAATCTCTCCAAACTTGATTCTTCAGTCTGTTTTTATCTAACCGCTGCCTCCCGAGTTTCATTATTCATGCATCAGTCTTCAGAGGGGTGGTGGGGGGTTGGTAATCATAAACCATGTCAGGATAAATACACGAGTGCATTCACTTTGCAAATGAGGCGGCTCCCTCACTGCCTAACTCTCTCTCTGTGCTAATGTTTGCTCGGCCCGACTGATTGATGACACGCTGATCTGCAGCCTCTCATCAGTCTGAATATGAGGAGCTTCACATTCTGACCACAGCAAATAAAGTAAATAAAGCAGAGCCGAGCTGTCACTTCTGCTCTGATAGCATCGTTCAATATGCTGGAGGGGGAAGGAGGTGGGGAGGGGGGGCAGGGAGGAGGGTAATTTCAGCTCATTTCAGTAACACTTCCAAAATGAAAAAGTACCAACATGAGTGAACACTCGAGTAAGACTAAAGGAAAGATGATTCTATTAAAGTAAAGCAGTGTGTCCCAGCTAAAAACACTACCCTTATATCAAATATTTCTGAATACTGTGTATTCTCTTGATGGTTAATATGACAGATTTACATACTGAAACGTGGCGGGGTCTCAACTAATAGCAGGGGATGTTAGAACATATAAAAAGGTTGATTTATAACATGCTTCCAACATTTATTGCCGACTCCGGGTCAGCTGCAACAGGCAAGATCCAATCCACATCTCCATTTACATGCTTCCTATAGGCCTCCTTATGTGTGTACATAATATCGGTTTCCATTTTTATGCAGACGATACCCAGAACTCTCTGAGCTGTGACGGCGCAAACATTTATCTGAATATTGACAACCTACAAAACTGCCTCAATCCATAAGTGGATGTGGCAAAAACGTCCTTCAGCTAAATGCAGATAACACAAAAATACTGATAATAGGTCAAGATTACAAAAAATGTTAATGATTACTTCTAAAGCCCGGAGAGGCCTCGCTCCAAGTTACATATTTCAAAACTTTTAATTGCTTTACATCCACTCTCACTCCCTGAGATCCTCAGATGCCTTCTTCTTGTTGTTTCAAGGTCTAGTCTCAGACGCAAAAAGAAGATAGGGCCTTTCAATATTCTGTTTATTATTGTTGAATATCTGATGGGATGGAAATATCTACAGAAAGTAGAGTAAAAAGCAGGAAAAGTCCAATTTATACTTTAGGCATTGCAGACTTCTTCCGACTGGGACGCTTTATTGGCTGAGTGAACATGTGGAAACGACACCGGAAGCCTGTCAGGAGAGAGAGCGCTCTCTGATTGGCTGTTCAGTTGAGCGAATCGTTGCCTTTACCCATTTAGTTCAGTTTGCAGTGAAGCCATTTTCCATGGTGTAGCTGTAGGAATGGCAACGTCACTAAACATTATAGTGTCCATGCAGCTTTTTAAGCAGCCACCTGTTTTGTTCTTCCTATTCAAAATTTCCTCCAAAGCTCACAGTTCCTATCTTGAAGCTCTCCTGTTCACCATGAGGGGCTTGCAGCTGGTCTCTATAATCAACCAGGCAATAAGCAGCATCTTGACACTGCGTTTTCCTGAAGCAGGTGTATCCAGTGAGGGACAGGCAGTCAAACGTCCAGCAGGGGCAGCTTGCTCGCATTTATAATTTTTGCCGCCTCTGGGCTCAGAAGTGAGCAGTTTGCATTTTTTCTTGTTTTGGTGCGTTTCAGGTTTTTCAGCTCGTCTCAGCCTGCAGGTGAGGTGTCGGGGGCCGCTCTCTTTTTACGGTGCCATCAGCATTACATGAGGTGTGTTTGTGAAGCGTGGGATTTTTCAGCTTTGTGTTTCTGTTTCACCTCCAGCCTGAACCACTGCTCACAAATTATTCATGTGGTGTCACGTCAAGGAGCTGCTGCAGCATCCGCCTGCGGGGACAGCCACAGTGTGCGTCGGTGTGTGTGTGTGAGAGTGTATCATGTATATTATGCAAGCTGGGGTATTGTGTGAGGATGTGTGTTATGCCAGCATGTGTGCGTGTGTTGTAATTCCCACTCCAAATCAAAGTCCCTGACAGCTGCCTTAATGCCGGCTGCCTCTCAGGTGATGAAGGGCCCGCTGCTCGTCGCCACGGATACCCTCCATCACCGCCAACTCTCCTCCCCCCCCCCCCTCCCTGTTGACGGCGAATCAATCACTCCATCCGCTCGCCACTCTGTATCCCTGACACTGGCATGTATAATTAAAGTTTATTCCCTCAGACCTCCCAGCTCTGCTCCTTCCTGCAGCAGCCCGACACTGCAGCAGAAGAAAAAGATAAATATGAAATGGGCATCCATATTTCACAAATCAAGAGCGGAAGTGGTCCAGCTCCTCAGGAAGAAGCCCACTATTGGACAGTGATGGGAGTAATTGATCCCTCGCGTACATGACTTAATTTTTTAGGGTGTTGCAGCCTTTCAGATTAATCTTTAATTGTTCTTCATTCAACATTTTAGTGTGTTAAGTTTACATTCGAAGCAAAAACAGAAAGTTCAAAAGGTAAAACAACAATTACTAAAGTAACAACTGGTCCTCTTATTGGGAGACTACATTTAACTTTAAACATTTCAATTAAGTTGAACTTCAGCACTCCACAAAAGAAGAAAAGCTATTTTAGTTTTGGCGCTAATACAGGATTCTTTTAAGGATTACACTTTTGACAGCGGTTTAGAACAGGAGCATTGGCAACAGAGCAAACTACATCAAAGCCAAGAAAAGCTGGACTGAAACCAGACTTATATATAAACTCAGTGGAGCTGATTGAGAATGAGGAGCAGCTGGGCGGCCAGGTGACTGGGTCAGGTGATCTGTAGGAGGGAAAAATCAGTGCGGATTTGCTGCTTTTCACTGTTGTGTTACCATTACAAAGAGAATATCTTTGCAGGTTCTGGACAAAACAAGACATTATAGCATCAACTGGGATCTGAAAACTTGTTTTTGGCATTTTATTGATAAAATTGTTAAATTGCGATTTAGATTCCAACAAAAATGGTCTTGTCACGTTGTCAAAGGTCCAGACGATCCCATCCAGTAAAAACATTTAGTCCAAAACACATTATTCCATCAGTAAATCCCCAGGGACTGCTGCGGCATCGTGTCATATTTGCCTGGCTAACATGTCAATAGAACCGTAATAACTCCGATTTGGATGGAAACAACTACGATAGCTTATATTCAAATTAGCTGCTGACCTGTAACCTTTCGACTGACACCTAATTCGACCCAAGAGGAGCTCACGTGTTCCTGTCACAGCTTACAATAGCCAACCAGAGCCCGCGCTGTTTGGAAGGGCCAGCCTCCATTATTTCGTGGGTAGGCCGAGCCAATTGCAACCAATTGTGCCGATGACTGGCACTTCGTGTAGCCAATAAAATTCTGAAAATAACGATATGCAGCTTTAAGTACGAAGTTCATGATCTACCAGCAAAAAAAAAAACACGTCTGCGTCAACATACCGGCTGATACGGAGCGACGCAGCAGCAGCCGCCTGCCGCCAAGGCGCGGTGCTGTTTTAGAAAAGATACGCTAAGACATACCCTTAGAAAAACCTGTGGAAAATGGTCTTTTTCGTGGTATTGTTGTGAAATTTAAACTTAGACTAGGTAAGGCTTTATGCTGTGGCCCTACAGTGTTTTCCAGCGTGCATGTGTTAGCAAACATTTAAGCGAAGCGAGCAAATATATTTGTTTTAGTGTGTTCAAACTTACATTAATCACTTCTGGTAGCACTTACAGTGATTCTAACTTTTGAGTTAGACACTCCAGAGTTTTTTATCTTTCAGAAAAGCCCAAAACCATGCATTTAATCCAAATGGTTCAAGAACTACATTCAATTTACTTCGGATATGCCTTGAAGAGGCGTTTTGCATTGATTTTAAAGGAATGGTAAGAGGTTAAGAAACACAAGCATAAACACATTCAGAGGAAGTTTTCAAGGATGAACTAGCTGTTATATAGATAACACAAAAAATCTGAATCGTGACAAAGTGGAAGATTTCATAAAAAGTTTGTAAGTGGACCTTGAGTTTCATTTCTATATTCAAGAAGTAACTTTTCATGTATGTCAACTTTTTAGTTGAAAACTGATGAGAGGTTCACAAAACTGAGCAAACTCCGACTGTTAATACAGACAATGCAAAAGAAAATAAAAATTAGTAGAATTTGGCATCAGCCAATCATGCAAAACTTTGTCTTGTATCATTTCTGGTCTGGACTAAACATAATGAAGTTCAAAGTAAAAATCTTTTCCACTTTAATAAAACATTACAACCATTTATTAAGACATAAGTTTAATATTGTATGTTTTGTATTAATAATTTTTTTTTATTGTAAGTATTTGCATCCAGTAGGAATAAATATTGCATTTTGTAAAAGGTTAGTATAATGGTATAATGTTTTGTGGATATAGTCTCTATGGAGATCTATATGTCACATGCAGTAAGAGATTAATAAACTGGATATAAGGAAAGAAGAAATCTGGACACCTTGATGAAGGCAAGAAAGATAGAAAACTATAATAGAGCCAGTTTACCAGAGAAATGTGTTTTATCTTGATGCACCCTGCTGTGTGTGCATTCTCAAAGTTATTAGTTAGACTGGACACAGCTTATAGTGTAGAACAAGAGTGCAGTGACTTGACAGCCCTCAGCTGGGAAAGCAGTCACACCTGAGGCCAATCAGCAGTCAGGAGCTGAGACAGGTGTCTTCTGTTTCTCTTCTAAACGATACTCTCGATAATCTGTTTTAAAAGAATATTTAAGACCTACGTGCTTCATTTTGCCTTTTATTTCACTTAAATTAAACTATGGAAAAAGTCAATTTGGTACTGATGTTATGAGCTTGGTGTCATTATGTCTCAAATTCTGAACAATGCTAAGCAGTGGTGTGCATAGTTTGCATAGTGTATCTGTGTGTGTTATTAAAGAGAAATTGGCTCAGAAAATCATTCACTGAGCCTCGTCTTCATTCACACACACCCCATCCCAAATGAAAGAACAAAGAGTGATTTCCTCATTAAGAATGTTTTTAATGCATGAAGAGATAATTTATTCATAAAAATTAACAAATTATTCATCCTGGCAGCCGTCGTGTTCAGATATATTTTATTATTGTTATTACAGTCTCGCCGCAGCAACACTTTATCGCTGCAGCATTATGTATGCACAGCTGATTAAAAGAGTTTTGATCAACTCTGAAAATTACAGTTTTAGCAGGTAGCGACGGTAATTAGCTAGGGCCGACGTTACTTACCAGTCACAGTCTTCAATAACACATCTTTTCTTTCTCACTTTTTAAATTCAGACTCTGGGTGCACTTGCGGCTCTTGGTTCTGCTTATTTTATTGTTTTTGTTTTGTGGGGTTTTTTTTCTGCATTTGTCAGGATTTGTGTTGCTCACCAAACATTTTAACCTTGTTACAAAAAGTTTACTAAAAATAAAGTTTCATGATCATTTTACTCAGACAGATGCTGAAGATCCAGAAGTAAAGGAAGTAGAACAAGTGATCCAATTAAGTTATATTTAGTCTAATTTAAAAAAAAACTATGATTCTCAATTAATTAACATTCATGACTTTCATGTCAGATACAAAACTGCAGATTGGGACTGATTTTCTTCCTGATTCTGCGGATCAGAAACTTGGTTTTGGTTTGTTTCTGAGCTACTTCGATGCTATACCCCCTCCCCCAAAACAGTGATTATCCAATCGTAACCTTTCAAAAACCAAAAATTGTAAAGAAGTTGAACTGTGTGTTGTCTGCTCTTAAGTGAGGAGTGCTTAGGTGTCCACTTCGGCCATGTAGTGTATTTCTTTTCATTCGTATTTCATACTTTTCTTTCCAGCCTGTACTTTGTTTCATCTCTTGTTTCTACATTGGGTGAACTTAAATGTCTCCTGGCACCAATTCTGCTGCAGAACTCTTAACTGCGTTCAATTCAAAAGCAGACAGTGCTTATTTGCCTCGAATTCCTTTTATAGTTTAAAAATCCACATGAACGTCACCAACATTTAGAGCCAAAAAAAACACGTCTCTTTGTTGTTTCCTCTCATGTGTCTCAGATTTAGATGACGCTGAAGGCTACGAAACAGATATGAGAGGCAGAAATGTGCAGCAAAAATAAAAGTGTTAGTTTGCAGAATGTGAAGCCATTGAGAGTTCAGAGAGAGAGCGCGGCGTCAGGTGAGAGCGCCTTTGATTGATATTTAACACAGAGAGGCTGAGCCGGGTTAATCCTGCCTTTTGTTCAGCCTGCAGAGACGACGAGTTCAGAGCTGACGAGTGTGCCGATAGCGTGAGCCGAGAGGAAACTTCAAAGGCCGAGGACTCGGACGCTTCCTGATCTGCCCGCTGGGATGATAAAACCTCCACAAAGGCTCTGAAATGGCAGTGAGGACAATGACCTGTAGTGACCCGTCACCAACAAACAGTAGATACAGAACAAACGATGAATAGTAATATTTTACTTAACAGAAGCTGAGAGCCTGAAATTGGATCTGCCTCACTTTTGTCTAATAAAAACCTTGTTGTTTCAGTTTGATTAAGAAATTCTTGAAAATATTTCTACCAAACCCATCAGACAAATCAGAAAACCAAAAAACACAGAAAGTGGACAAAATACCATGAATATCTAAGGCAGAATTTATTGTGGGAAAGGGTCTACTGGATCTAACTATAATATTGTTGGAATGATTACTCAAATAGTCGATCAGTTGATGAAGAGAAAATAAACTAGTATCATCTAAGCTCTAAAGTCATATGTTAGGATTTTAAATGTGAGGAGCTGCTGCTTTTCTGAATTTTATTTAATTGAAAATTGTACATCTTTGGGTTTTAGATTGTTGGCCAGACAAAAAAGTTGTTCTCCAGCACAAATGATAAATCTGTCTCCCACATAAGGTGTTAAAATGTTCCAATTTACATTAGCTGGAAGTCATCCTAAATGAAAATGTAAGCGTGTGGGGATTGAGGAGGAGGACAATGGCACAGAATGGTTCACTCTTGAGAGCCAGCATTCACATTCGATTTCAGGCAAGAAGGCAGTGTTGACATTTTGCAGATTTGTTCAGTAACGGTCTGAAAAATTAATGTGAAACTTAATCCTGGTTGCATCTCTGTTCCCCCAAATGCATATGACTCATGGAAAAAAAAAATGCCTTCAGAGCAGGGTACCCCCAGGATTCTCAGAGGTATATTTAAGGCTTTTTAGGACCATTTCATACCACCTAGGATGGAATTTAATGCCAACTTCCCTGCCATGTAATGGAAAATCAGTATGATTTTTAAGCCCTCAAAAATAATTATTTATACAATAATATAATATGACAATATGATAATAAAGCTTTTTGAAGTTTGTTTGTACTCTAATAACATAAAATATAATAATTTGTTGCAATAACAACTCTTATGCTATGAAGCTAAAAATGGCAACTGAATAGAATAATAAAAAACTAAACTAGTGCGCTAGGAGTTGTAACAATTAGTTACAGCTTGGCTAGTTAGAATATGTCTAGCAATTTAATATAATGTGCCAAAATAAATGCCATTCACTTCAGAGATTATTCATCCCGTTCTGCTTTTACATCTAAAGGAGTTGGGCGCCCGTTTGTTTTTTCGTTGTCCCACTAACAGCAGTTATGCCGAGTTCTGCGTGCACCTCCAAGTAGGCTACTGTTTTAAAACACTGATATTGTTTGTGGGGTTTATCAATGGTGATAAATGATTTGAATTGAAGTATATATTTCATGAACGTTTATAGTAATCAATGTTTTATTACACGTAGTAGAAGTATCATTCCTTGAGATTCAGCACAAACATGTGGTGATAACTGCATTTGATCAAAGGGCACAGCAAAGTGTCCGGAAAGGACCTTAAGATTTGGATGCATATGTTGTAGGCTACCTGCAGAGTTTTGCATCCAGCTTTCTTCTCAACGTAAATCTAGCGTTATCTCCCGCGAGGTGCATGCAGTTCTCAGCAAGAATTCAGAACTCTGCACAGCACCGGCACATCTGGGTGATGTAAGTTAGCTGAATGTGCGTTAGCATTTTGGATGTTTCCATCTACATAATTAATGTTACAACAGTGGATCAACGCCGACACACGTCCTCGTCTTATACTCAACTCTCTTTCTGCTGTTGTAACGTTAACTGACCAGGAACCTGCGGGCGTTCTTTCAGCTCCGCCATTTCATTAGCGCTGACCTCAGCAACACTGCCCGCCTTGTTCACATCTCTGGCTTTCTGAGGCAATGAGCTAACGTTAGCTGGTTGTTGTTTCTCAAATGAAAGTCGCTTTAGATTAAAGCGTCTGCCAAATGAGTAAATGTAAATGTTAGTAGCATGGTGCGAGACGTTTTGCGTTCTTTCCAAACAACTGACTGACTCACGGCAGAGCTCGTGCACATAAACACTGACGTAAACAGTACTTGTACTGTGGCATAACGTCCAAGTCACTCCGAACTTTTTATACAGTCAATGATCCAAACGGAGTAAATTGTAAAGTCACACACATAAAAATATTTTTTTATGATGTTAGGCATTTATTTAATCCTACAAAAGGACAAGAAAAGATTTAAGACCTTTTTATAAATACTTTAACTGAAATTTAATACTTTTAAAGCCTTATTTTTAGAATGTAAAATTTAAGACTTTTTAAATACTTTTAAAAACCTGTGGGTACTCTGTCAGAGAGAAGACTGAATCATGACTTGGAGGGATGGCGTTTCCTATTTGGGAAAACAAAATAAATCAATGGAGGTCCAGCAGCAAAACACACTCTAATCTTCCTTCAGGAGGCGGTACGTTAAATTTAGGATGATTCTAATCAGTGTCTTCACAGGGCAACTTTAATCCAGAACCAGGCAGTTGTGGTTGCATGTTTGCTTGATTGACAGGTAACCCCATCCTATCACACTCGGTCAGAGTGGTCGTCACGTCGTAAAAAAAACAAACTTCAGACTTTTATAGTGACTTTGCAACAAGCTGTAGGTGACATCATAGATCACAGGTTTGTATACAGACCAGGTTATAGTGACAGCAACATTTCAAGCTTTTTGATTAATTTATTACATTTATTCATTTAGCTGACGCTTTTATCCAAAGAGACTTACAGTTGCTGTACATGTCGGAGGTCGCACGCCTCTGGAGCAACGAGGGGTTAAGTGTCTTACTTAGGACCACAATGGTGGATGTCTCACAGTGGGAATCGAACTCAGGTCTCCCACACCAAAGGCTATGCGCCATCACCACCCCATTATTGAAGGTCTAGTAGATGATCCTTCAAGTTTTACTTTATTCAGCAGAAATTCATACCTCAGCTGAGTGGTGTCAGATTACAGACAGACTGCTTTGGTTGGTAATTCCTTCGTTTGCACTTTCTTCATTATATCTGAGTGTTTCTGTGTCACTGAGCTGCTGGTGAAGGCCGT
The DNA here is from genome assembly GCF_014851395.1 of Micropterus salmoides. Classification (NCBI taxonomy): domain Eukaryota; kingdom Metazoa; phylum Chordata; class Actinopteri; order Centrarchiformes; family Centrarchidae; genus Micropterus; species Micropterus salmoides. The sequence continues at coordinate 35,148,416 of NW_024044237.1, forward strand.
AACTCTGCCTCGTTTTCCCTCCGCCTGTCCGTCAACTGCATCCACACACACACACAGCCTGTCGGGTGTATTGCCCCTGTCATGATTTTTGCAAATGAAGCTTGGCTGCAAATCACGGCGGCTCGGCCTGAATCAGCAGCTCTTTCATAAATGCTGATTTCCACACGCTGCATGCTCTCACAGATCTGACGGAGCGCTCTGCACAGTCAGGACTCGGTGTTCGTCTGCTGTGAGTGAAGACCGCTGTACATAAATACAGACTGGACAACCTATACTCAAGCTATGGTGGAAGTTATTTTCCGCCAAAGCTTTCTCACACACTATATATGATCTAAGAGCTGTGTTTCCATGGCAACAGTGATGGTCGTTGACCCCTAGCCTTCTCTTTCTCCCGCATTATTCCTCAAAAGAGAAGCAAAACACCAGCAGACATTTGAATCCCTATTTCTTTGGTATGTTTGAGATTTTATTCTTCACTTTAAGAAGTATTGTGAGAATTTATTTGTTAGGAAATTATGAAATACAGGTGCATCTCAGGAAGTTACATTGTTGTGAAAAATTTCCTTCCGTAATTTAATTAAAAAAGTAAAACTTTCCTATAGTTTAGTTTCATTACATATAAAGTGAAATATTCCATGCATTTGTTTTGTTTTAATCTTTATTATTAAGGCTTACAGCTCATGGAAATCAAAAATCGATATCTCTTAATTTTAGAATAAAGAATGTATAATCCAGAAATGTTGGTAAGCTCAGCCACAATCATGGGGAAGACAGATGGTCTTTAGATGGACAACTGTCAAAGTTGTCCATCTAAAGACACTCACTGACCCCCTCCACAAGGAGGGTTAGCCACAGAAGGTCGTTGCTCAGTTGTCCAAAGTCCCCTTTTCAGATGAAAGTAAATTTTGCATTTCATTTAGAAATTAAGATCCCAGAATCTGTAGGACCAGTGGAGACGCACAGAATCCAAGTAGCTTGAAGTCCAGTGTAAAGTTTCCACAGTCAGTGATGGTTTGGGGTGCCATGTCATCTGCTGGTGCTGGTGTTTTCTCCAGAGTCAATCCAGGCTTCTACCAGGAGATTTTAGAGCACTTCATGCTTCTATCTGCTGACAAGCTTTATGGAGATGCTGATTTTCTTTTTCCAGCAGGACTTGGCACCTGCCCACAGTGCCACAACCACTAGTAACTGGTTTGCTGACCGTAGTGTGATTGCTGTTCGCCGGCCAACTCGCCTGACCTGAATCTAAGGGGTATTGTCAAAATGAGAGACACCTGATCAAAAATACAGACGAGCTGAAGGCCGCTATAAAAACAACCTGGGCTTTATAACACCTCAGCAGTGCTACGCGCTGCTCACCTCCATGCCACACCGCATTGATGCAGTAACTCATGCAAAAGGAGGCCCGACCAAGTACTGAGTGCATAAATGAACATTTTTCAGAACTTTTCACAAGGTCGACATTTCTGTATTATACATTCTTCATGCTAATATTCTGGATATAATAAGAAGATAAGCCATATTCATCTAAATTAAAAGTTTAAAGAGGCCTGAAATATTTCAAGTTAGATGTAATGAATGTAAAGAATATGAACGTTTCACTTGTTTAATTAAACTAGGGGGAAAAGGATGCACCTGTATGTATGCCGTTGCACATCAGACTTCACAATGTAGTGCTCCCCCAGACCTTCCTGAAGCTTCACTTCAACACTGTCTACAATCTTAATGTTGAAACAAAGCTGAGTGACCAAATCAAAGAAGAACGTGTGGAACACTGAAATCAAAACTCAGAACCTGAATTACTACATAGACTGGGACAAACTTCTTCTACAGAGATGAACTGATAGATGAGAAGTTTAAAAAGTCCCTGTAGAGGTTTTGATTAGTTGTCATTTATTTAAAAAATTCTCTTTCTATAAATGTTTACTTAAAATAAACATAAGAACAGAACAAGAACAAAACAAGTACATGGTCAAAATAAAACCACTCAATTTGATTTCTATAATAAAAATCAAGAGAATATTAAGGTGCAAGCCGGTACAAGTATGCATATTCAAACAAACATAAATCTTTATAAATAGTAGGGTGATAAACACTAGACTGACACACTCATATATTATGTTTAGTTAGGGTCTGAAATCCTAGTAAACGGTTGCAGTTCTCGTCTAAAGGTGTGTTCAGACAAAGTAAAGCTAATTTTGACCACTGGATGGTGTTTATTCACCTCAAACGTCCAGTGTATATAACTGTGTTAAATGTAAGCTAGCTAGCAACAGAAGCACCTGTCGTGACTGTGAGAGTACCTGTGTGGGTGTTTCTGTGTGTGATCTCAAAAACTCCAGTTCCTTCTGTCATTTGCTTCCAGTGTCTCTTCTTTTTCCTCTCTTTCCTGTACGTTTATGAAACACACCCAGCTGCTTTGCTTTCAACACCCACAATTTGTGCCGCACCGGTCAAATTCACATCTAAATGCATCTTTCTATTGCTGCTGTAGACGGAGCCGCGGTGAATGAAAAAGCTCCACAAAAGTCATTATTAAACATGTGGCTGTCTTCCTCCTCTACCTCGCTATCATCTGCCCACAAATTCCCTTTCTTACACCTGAAATCCATCAGACGGCGAGCTCTCTTCTGAGTTATATGTGCATGCTACTTGTCCGAGTGGACACAGTGGGGAGAGAGAGGGAGTGAGTTTTGGGACAGTTGCGTTGTCCAGGCCCAGAAACTGGAATGAAAAGGACAGAAAAGGTGTGAACACTATTCATAATTTGGGAGAAATGCGACCCGTGGGAGGACAATGAAAAATGGGAGTCTCCTGTGAAAATTGGGAGGGTTAGCATGTATAAGCTAACCGGAGCTAACCTCTGTGGCTGTGTTTATTCTGCACGACAGCGTGCTGCTGCGTGTGACGTGGGTGACTTACACTTCACACTGGAGTCTAATATGGGCCACATTTAAACAATAATGTGAGCTGTCAAACAAAAAAATCCGAATTGAGCATTCAGACCTGCAGTCTGAACGTAGCCATAGTAATGGTTTTTGTCTGATTTTCTCCAGTCCCAAAGACTTTAACAGATTCCTGACCCAGTGTGTAAAAACCCGGTTTGAAATAGTCCACTTGTCAGCATTGGAATTCATTGTACGTGAGAATCCAACCAGATCTGATTAACACAGGATGAAACTACACACTTTTCACAAACACATTTCACGTCCACCAGCTGCTGCATGTTTAATTCTCAAACGATTTAGAGCAGAGTACCACTGTAAGTATAGAAATATTATCAGCAAAATGTTCTTTTGGGGTGGTACATTATTAATGCTATAGCCTGTGAGCAGTATTTCAATGTTGAACCTACTCCAAGTGGTACTCCTTGTGACTGCATTATTAGAGCAGCCTGTAATGCAGCAATCTCACATGACATTTATACAGCATGTTGAAAGAGTTATTGGTCTGTGGATCCCTTCACCCATCTCTTATGTTGCTCTACCAAGAAGTTTCTTAATGGTCGGTATTGACAAAAGGAGTGATTTCAACACACACACTATGTTCAGCAGTGTGTACTGTCGCTGTTTAGCGTCTTTTGGGCCGCCACTTTGGTCCAGACTGAAATATCTAAACAATTATGATATGGATTGTCATTTTTTCAGACATTCATGGTCCCCAGAGTCTTGTCTCTTTATGACTTTGGTGATCCCCTAGCTTTTTCTGTAGCACCACCATCAGGGCAAAGTAGTCCTAGAGTCTCCCTCAGCTATCAAGCTCCTCTCCTGTGGAACCAGGTTCCAGTTTGGGTTCAGGAGGCAGACACCATCTCCACATTTAAGGCTTTCCTCTTTGATAAAGCTTATAGTTAGGTCTGGCTCAGGTGAGTCCTGAACCATCCCTTAGTTATGCTGCTATAGGCCTAGACGGCCAGGAGACTTCCCATGATGCACTGAGCTCCTCTCTCCTCCTTTCCCTCTCCATCTTTATGCATTAAGAATGCATGTCACTAACGCTTTTTCCCTCTGCGTAATCGTGTTCTTTCTCGCCCCTCTTCTCTCTGCTTCTGTCGCTTTCTGCAGGTGTTTCTGGCTCCGGATCTGTGGTTCTGGATGCAGGGGCAGATTGGCCATCTGGAATTGCGTGAAAAATCCCGAACGGTCGGCCCATTTCAGGCCGAACTGGCCGATATTCAAGAGTTTTTATTTTTCAGTTTCCTATGTTCAACTGTAAATGATCCGGGCCGGCCGGCTGGTCAGCTGCAGCAAAGGCCGTCTGTCAGTCTGGGCCAAACTAATACTTTCAATATTGAGGGGGGGGGGGGGTACGAGCGGCCCCTCCCAACTAGGACCGATCCTCGCTGAAATCTGACTGGCTCAATGGCGCCGATCAAAGGGGTTTACTTTCCATCTGGGGCGAGTTCAATCTCAATACGTTTTGTCAGGGATGTGTGACAAGCACAACAGAGAAGGTAAATACGTGGAAAAGAAAAATGAGAATTTAGAAGACAAATGTTTGCAGAAGAGGCAGCTAAATGCACCAAATTAACTGACCTCTTCCTTGGTGAAAAGGTGCTGTGGCAGACCCAGCACAGGCACTGATATGTAATGCATTTATTATATATTTATATATATTATAAACATTTGAAGGAAGGAGGAGAGGAGGAGGAACAGGAGGAGCTGTGGGAGAAGGATGAGGAAAAGAAGCAGCAGGAGGAGGATAATGGAACCAGAAACAGTGACAGGTACGGGACAGTGTGCAGGGCCGGGTAGGCAATCATATTATGCATAGATAGAATTAGAAAATGGATTATTGTTAGTTATATTTATTACTGATGTTCTTCTCATGCATATGTAGCTGCACAATCGCTACAAGCAGAGTCAGGGTCCAGCACAGGGGGAGCTGAGCCAGAGAGAGGCTTATTCAGAGCTGAAGCTGAGGGATTTGATTTTTACACACACACACACACACACACACACACACACACACACACACACACACACACACACACACACACACACACACACACCTCTATTTTATAGGACTGCATTGTAGTTTTTGATTATATTTAACTATTTTAGCATTCTGACTGTCTCTGACCTGGTCTTCAGTGTAGTGGCTCATTGTTAATACAAACTTAAGGGGGGCAGGTGTCTCTTGAAGGTCTTCATCATATTGAAAATGACTGTATACAAGTACAACACTATATGTTAAAATAACTGCAAATAATCTTTCTCTGGGTCTCCACACAGCGCTCGCGTGAAAGGCCTCTCCGTCTCAAGGTCCCGGGCTGAATTTCAGTCCCAGTACACCCCTGTCTAGATCTGTGGTTGCAGGCTTCCTGCTGTCCCCATGATATCTGTACCACGACCACCGTTACTATTGTTTTACATCTCTGTGTGGATATTGCGTCACCATGGTGACAGTGCCAAGATGGGAATTATTTGGTGGGATGGATGGTGGGAATTATTTTTGTAAATATGAGCATGATTTGGCAATATATAAATACACACTTTATCACATTGTCTGGCACATCTGGCCAGCCTAGAGTTCACTTTATCGGGTTTTATCTACCATAGGGGCATCAAACAGGGCACTTCGGCAGGTCTGTGTCACAGTGAGTCTCCACCTCAGCGTCAGCCATAAAAACCTCACCGTACTCGGTGTTTCAAGTGATCCTGCATTTTGATTGTCTCACCTCGCAGGCTGAAGTGTCTGCTGAGGCCAGCGTGTTGTTTCCCTACAGGTCTGCAGCCGAGGAGGAGGAAGCGCGGCACAAGTTTCTCTTCTGGGAAGCCCTTGTCTGTTAATTAGTGGTGAGCAGATGGAAGAAAGTCCACATCTCGCAGGGGATCAATTCTGCCCAAGAAGCAGTAACAGCGGCGGCGGCGGCACTTAGTTTATTTATTTCTTAGCTCAGCGATGTCACCTCCCAAACGTGCAAGGAAGAAGAGGAGGAGAACCCGGGAGAGTTTGGAAGAAAAGTCTTAGACACACACAAGATGTGAGAAGCGCCTTGTTTTCTGAGATTTCCTCAGAGACCCTGGAAGGAGCGGCGTTCAGCTGGCAGTTGAGTGTTGAGTTTGGTTACTTATCATTACTTTGTTTACAGCCATCTGTTTACACACACATCCTCCTCATCTTATCTGCTCGTGTCTCTCTGTACTCTTTACGCCGCGAGCCGTAACCCGCCGGCCTCCTGCCAAAACTGATGCCTCGACGACAGCTGTGGCATCGGAGGCGGCGGCTGCTGATTTCCTTTCCAGCGGCATAAAGCGAAATTTGCGGCACACAAAATGTGACTTTGTGGAGGCTTTTATGGAGGCATCTGCAGAATCACCATCCCATTCAGGCGTTGTTTTCACTCCATTTAGCAATTCACAGACACTGTAACTGCAGGGGTTTCGAGAGCAGGATGAATTTTTAGCTGGTTCAGGGGTGTCACTTTAAATGGGCAAGTTTAAAAATCAGCTTTTTGTTTCCCATATGTTTTAATAATGAGGTTGGTAATATTCTGAAGTTTTCTAATTGTTATCAAAGACCTGCAATAGACACCAACAGTGAATGTATCTACTAACAAGTATTGTGTGTGAATCAAAGCCTGATATGTCTTCTTCCTCCGAGCAATAGAGCTCCAAAAACTATTAAAAACCCATCAGTGAGCCTCACTGCTGGACTGGCTGACATGTTCCTACATCACCATGAACACACAGACACTGTAGTTTATTCTGACTCAATCCCTCAAACACCGTCCTGCTGCCCTAAATACTCACTAGAGTACCAAATGTGGATTAACGCTCTGCTGAAAATAGCCCCCAACAAATGCACCTTTTCCTCCTGTTTGAGTACCTTTGCTAAAAACTACAGTGGTCAGCTGTTTTTAGGAAATCACTGAACTTTGTTTAAAGATTTACGTCCTCAGGAGGAACCTATGATGTTGGAGCTGAGAGCCACAGACAATGTAGGGAAGAGGGATTTATTGACGATAACAAACATATAATACCAGACTTATACTTTGAAGTTGTCATTTGGTTGGATTTATAAAATATTTTTGACAGCAGAGCCAGCATGATGGAGTTTCCAGGAATTCATAGCGTACTAATGTACTGCAGGGAATGTATTCCCTGAAAACATTAAATATATAGAAACTTGTATCAGGTAACAGCCCACACCTGATATCAACACAACGTTCAGCCGGTGTGTGGACTGAACATGCCCGAGCAGTGTAAAGCAAAAGTGGATGCCGCAGGAGAAAGAGGGAATGAGAGAAGGAGAAAAGGTGGAGCTGAGGGGGAGCGCATCACAAACAGAAAAGCCCGGGAGGAAAGTGTGACTAAATGCTGTAAAATACACAAGCAAGGGGCATGGCTAGTGTTAAAAAACAAACATGCCATTATATCACATCTAATACTGCGCTAAAGGCAGTGTTTGAAGTGGGGAAAAAATAGGTGCTGGTACTCTCCATTCACATGTTGGCGTGTCAGCTGGCAGGGGAGTTATAATACACTTGAGTCACGAGAACAAGACGAGAAGATTTAAACACTATTTTAAAAGAATATTCAGGGCTGAAATTTAAGATTTTGAGCATTAAGCTCTTAATTTACTGCATTTTCTGCACCAATTTATGGTGGAAATGTTTATTTATATGAAGGGAAAATGGCAGGTGACAGTTCAAAATATAACAATTTAGTAATCAGAAGCTTGGTTTTTTTTAGCTGAAGTAACTTTTCAGGGACAATGAACATTTTTTCTTCTATATTTAAATTGCATTGCATATCTTATTGTGAAAATAAAGCTTTCTTAAAGCATTTATTTGTTTTTAACATTTAATATTTCCTGTTGCAAGCCATTTTTAGATCATTTTTAAGAAATTCTTTCAAAAAAGTGATGAGGACATTCTGATTGGGACATGTCCCCAGCGTTCCCAGTCTAAATGACACCTATAACTGTCAGCATTTTTTTGATGTCCCGCCCCATCCAGGCTGTGATTGTTCGGTTCACAAAAAGTGACATTGACGAGATACTTACTGCACAAGGCGGCGTGAAAGGCAGCCGAGCTTTTTTCCGCCGACAGAGAGCAGCAGGGAGGCGAGAACGGGAACAGGTGAGCGTCACGTAGCGCCCAGAGAACCTGATATGAAGAGGGCAGGAAAGAGTAACGGCATCATGTGAGAAGTACCAGTACACAAGAAAAAGTCTGGCACGCCAAGTGCTTGTACTGCGTACCGGTGGGTACCGGCCCACTTCAAGCACTGACTGCAGGAAGAAGCAGGAGATGTGTAACCAGAACACATAATTCAACAAAACGGTTTACAGTATACGTGGTTTATTTTGTGTGTGTGTGTGTGTGTGTGTGTGTGTGTGTGTGTGTGTGTGTGTGTGTGTGTGTGTGTGTGTGTGTGTGTGTGTGTGTGTGTGTGTGTGTGTGTGTGTGTGTGTGTGTGGAGACTGGCCTGAGCTAATGTTAGGCCCCATCCACACTACTTTTAAAACGGTTACGATCTCCGTCCACAGCAGCGTTTTAGAGTTGATCTCTGTCTACATTAAAATGACTGAAAATGCACAGCTGGTGGCCGTTCACGTACACATGAAGCAAATGGTCTATTCCGTAGTTGCAGAAGATTTGGAGAAAGAAAAAAGAACTACAGACGAAGAACCACGCAAGATTTGTTTTTTTCCATGGACCAGTAACGAGCTGGGACTGTTACTGGGACTGTGGCGGCGGAAAAACAGACTGGTAGTCGTCACAAAGTAAACGGCGACTTACACAGTACAAGTCTAGGCTATAAGAGTTATTTGCACAGTACAAAATATTTTAATCTATATATATTTTAATTATAATCGTGTTTCTGCTTTGTATGAGCCAAACGTGAGCGTCCGTGTCATCGTTTCTAAAGTCCTCCTCTCCGGAGTTTAAAATGAAAAACGGGTTCAGCAGCGTTTTCTGTTTTAGGTCTTCGTTTTTGCCGTTTTATTCTGGACGGGAGGTGCAAACTTAGCAAAAGGTCTCTGTTTTAAAACCAAAACTCAGTAGTGTGGACGGGGGCCTTAGATTCCCATCCTGAATTATTATCCCGGCCCTGGGTTGTAAGTACTGACGGGTAGCAGCTCAGATTGGACCATTTTGTTGTGTAAAGGCTTGGGTTTGTTGTTGTTTTCAAATGTAAATTGAAAGGAATGTTCTCTCTTTCTCTGTCCACGTATTACAGGGACTGTCCAGTAGGAAAGAGCTAAAGAAACAGACTGTTGTGAGCGTTTTGCATTCGCCCAGCAAGCAAAGTTTGTCTCACTGTAACAGTGGGGTTCTGTCTGGTCAGGTACAACGGGGACAGGCATGGATTAAGTTTTAGTTTTAGGCCCATGCAGAACTTTCAACACAAAGGATGTGATGTGAGAGGTCTGACATAGGTAATATGTTTTGAGCATATAGAACAATAAGCTTTAAATGTACTGTGGGCTTTTCTAGAACCTGGATACCTGGACTAACAACCAGTCTGTAGTACTGAAGGTATTTAAAGAGTCTACTACACTGCATCCCTAACAGCCAAATGTCACTTAATTCAGTTAATTCAGAAACATCTTAGGTGGATAAATCAAAGTTCCAATTTGTGAGAGTTTGAGTTTAAAGTTAAGGTTTGTGACAGGTCGAGTTGTTTTAGTCTGATTATTGCTGAAGGAGGCAGTTGAGGAAGTTGCACGAAGAGTTTGTTTCTACAAGCTAATTGCTCCTCTGTGTGTGTGTGTGTGTGTGTGTGTGTGTGTGTGTGTGTGTCATGAGGACTGACAGTGTTTCTTATGTAAGGCAGGATAACAGCTCACTGTGCTGATCCTGCTGAGTTGATTAGATTTGATTAAAAAACTTGTAGTGATTATAAAACAGGAGAGGAAGGAGAAAAAAAACCTCTCTGTGGGATAGAAAAGGAAAATGTCAACAAGCGGCAGATTGTCAGCTGATTGGCAATGAGAGAGAGAGAGAGAAGGAAGAGGAGCATTACACAGATTTTTATACAAATACCCAGGTATGCATGTACCCCCAGTCCAAGATATGTGGTCACCTGAACATTCGACTCAAATATCTTTGGTATTTGATATTTATTTATATGATAAAACTGAACTTGTGATTCCAAAACCACGTTTATAAATCTACAGCTCTATCAGCCTCCACTCCGGCTGGTTTCAGCCAACCAGATGTTCAACATGCTGCAAGGATTTGCTCCAAATCAGGTCTGGCTCGTAGTCGGTGGTCCAGTTTAACAAATGTTGGATGGGGATGAGGTCGGGACACCAAACTGAGAAAAAACAGTCCGTTATGGAGCTGCTTTGCTTTGCTTTGGCATCGTCATGCTGAAACAGGAAGGGGACAAACAAACTGTTGTAATTTGTAGAGTGTTTTTTTTTTAGATGAAATGTGCTTTATGGCCAACTGTGTGACTTTGCATGCTTCAGATGTACCAATCTGAGCATGTGTATATGTGCTGGGCATGTGCGAGTCAGTATGCACTCTGTATGTATGTTGGCTCTGTTGTTGAAACTCAGTGTAGTTTTTTTGCATGAAATATTTTCTTTTTTATTGATTTTACTTGGTTGGGAGTAGTTTGGTTATCTGTTCTTGACTGATAAACTGAGCTGCCTCATAATATATATATTGATGTGATAACCTTACTTTGCTACATTCATGTAGCGCTTTTATCCAAACTCTTGACAAGGTTTTTGCTGCCCATACACACGCACACACACTCACAAACAGATAGCAGCGAGCTACCGCGCCGGTTGCTGACCAACCATCGGGAGCAATTTGGGGTTCAGTGTCCTGTTCAAGGACACTTCGATCTGCGGAGCAGGGGATCGAACACCACCTCCTGAGCCACGGCTGCCCCTGTACCGCTGTAAAGTAGAGTGTATCAAACACTGCATCTCCTACTGTGTGGAAAAACAACAAACCAGCCAGACCAGAACACACAGTATAAGCTCAACATACTGATGTAGACTGACATTCAGGACATCCTAACATAGTCTGGCTGTCATAGCTGAAGAGATGCTTGATGTTGGCTTTCTGGGTTCTGGCCTGATGGTGTTACAACAGAGAAATTGTGTTATTAAAGCGCTACAGAGCAGAGTTATTAACTGAAAGTGAATCATTAAAGAACTGAGGAGCTGCAGCGATGACACTGTGTGCAGAGGTAGGGAAGCATGGTGGTCGCTCACATAAGATTTATGACCTCATTGTTGGCTGTTGACACGCAGCCCACACCCTGTTCAATTAGTAACCACTCAGCTGGAAAAGGGAGGGGGCGGAAGAGATAGAGAGAAGGTAAAAGGATGAGGAGGAGAGCATTGTGGTGGTGGTGAGGGTGGTGAGGGTGGAGGGGGGGGGGGTCCTTCAGTAGCGAGCGAGCCGAAGGTCCCCAGGGCCGTCCTTGCGTCCCTTGCCATATGTTTTCACTTAGTCAATCATGTCGACACTTGTGGAACAATCTGCCGGTGACGACCCGGCGCCGGGTGCGCTCGCCTTGACACTTTGCATCCGCCATCAGCACTGTCTCATAAACAAGATTTAATTTCCCCTTTCATCTATTCAAATTGGCGCTGAGGAAAGCAGGGTCATTAAATTGTTTTCTTGTTTGTGTTTTTTTCTGACCCCGCTGGGAGAGAAAGTTTCAGTGCCAAAAAAAACCCAATAAAAACACCCACAGTTTCTGTTGTGTAGGAAGGTGAATGCACAAGAACAAATACAGACTGACTGCAGGTGGAATAGCTTATTATTTAATAATCCTAATTACCGGAGGGTCCATCAGTTATGTTTCAGCCATGCTTAAACTGGAATGGGACATGGCGCCAGTTTATCCTCAAAGCTGCCTGATTCTGTGATTTTGGAGGTGAAAGCAGAAATCAAGTTCTTGTCCAGCAGCTTTCCGACTGAGGTAGAACACATATTGTACCTCACAGCAGCTGCTGATTTTTGCATCTTTTCAGCCCCACTCTTACAAATACTGAGCCAATTCAAGTGTAAGTCATAATCTAACCCACAACTGTTATGAAAAACAGGACTTATAAATAAGGACTGGGCAATAAAACAAGAATGATAATTGTTGCAATGTCATTTTTCTCACCAAAGAAAATATAAGAAATGTTCAATAATTATATAATTTTTGATTAAATTCATCTGAATCGCAAACTCATTAGTGTTTAAATTGTCTATAAAGATACTTACTTTGTTGAGGAAAAGAGACTAAAAAACAGTTTATACTTAATTTTTCTCGTGCATTTTTGTTGCCAAATGATCCACCGTTTGGCATCAAATGTTTGTCAAGTTCAGCTTTCACTCAGGAGCAAAAATCAGCCTTTGAACTTGAAAGAAATAATCATGTCATTTATTGTGATAATTATCAAAATCGAATGATATGAAATAACAATTTTGGCCATATCGCCCAGCCCTGCTTACAATATATCTTTTAATGGATGATTAACTCAGCTCTCCTAGTGTGGATATATTAGGTGAGATGTGTAATAATTTTGGGACAAGTTACTGTGACACTGCACACTATCTGTAAATGATTTGTTCTGATGCTTAAGTTACTGTGATTTTCTTTGTTTCTTTGTATTTATTGTTAACAGAAAAGCCACAAACTGGGACAGCAAAGACAAGTGAAGAAACAAAAGCCTCTGTGTGCTTAACTTAACACTTTCCCACTCAAAGTAGCAGCACGATCATCAAAACAGAACAAATAAGAAAACCGTTGAACTGAATAAAAAATTTTGCAAATCAAAATGACTGTTTCTGTATGAATCATTTTGCCAGATCACAGTTCCATGTGCTGAAATAAAGTGATGTCTGAACCTTTAAAAGCCAAATGCTGCTCAAAGTGCTGTGCAATAGATTCTGGAAGATAAGGGGAAGTTGTGCCGGTCCACAAGTTGAAGAATAAAAATAGCCATAGAGGTGGGACTTCATCTGAAAGGTTTCAATTATGGGGGCACTTCTAATATAAAGAGAGGCTGTTCCACCCTCTAAAAGGGCCCAGAAGTAAAGGCTAGATGCCCCTTGTGTTTCAGCCTAGACCATGGAACAGCAAACATCTTTAGATCAGAAGACCTCAGAGACCTGGGAGGATATTTGAGGGTTAAAAGGGTCTAAGAAGAGGAGTCAAGACAACTGAGTGGTTTAAGAAGAACCCGTTCGATGCTGCACTGGAAGCCCGTAAAGAGAGGCAGCAGAGTTCCAGAAGTCTAGACAACAAGAGAAGGCAAAGACTGATTTTGGGGATTGGACACAACTGGAGTATCAAACAACTGAGTTCATTTACTTCTCCTAACAAAGATCAAAATAAAAATTAAATCGAGGCTGCAAAGTGCCCATTATTGAACACAGAAGTAGTTCAAAGGCAGAGCCCTGGACAAACATTACAAAACGCCACTATCTTGTCTCCAGTACGTTAGTTATTAATTTTATAGGTTAAACAGGGGAGTTAGATCAAATGAGTGAAAAGCGCTTGTAGGGCTGAGGGGCTGTGAGATGGCTCTGCTAATTGCAGTTTTATTTCTATTATTATTTAGCCTCTGCACTCATTGTCCTGTTCCTGATACCAGCATCATATTCCAGGCGCTGTCTCATAAAAAGTATTTCATTACTCACCTTAACTTTGTGAGCTAAAAGTGTGAAAGTGACGTTCAGAGTCACCGCTCTGTTTATGTGATGCAACTGTTCCCTCCGAGACATCAGCCTGAGGGAACACGTTACCCAACCGCAGATGACCGCAGGGCTGATGGTGATGTGTTTTTATTTATAGACAGAAAGTGATGAGGAAACAGAAAAACACAGACCTGAGTGAAACGAAGCAGGCCCACCAGGGACTGATTGACAGCACACACACACGACAAGGACAGAGGAAATCACTCTGCTGTTAGAGGACATTACCGTGCAGAGACAGCAGGCTGCAGGTGAGTCCTCAGTACCTGAACAGGTAGAGAGAAGAATCAACACAAACACGAGAATACTTTGATTTCTCAGAGGAACCAGCCACCTTAGTTACAGCAATGTCTCTGGGAAACCGGCTCATCTTACCTTTATTTAACTGGATATCAGATAATAAAAACAGGACACATCACTGGGTTCTTTACCTTACTTTAGATCAGGGGTATTCAATTAGATTTCAAAGAGGTCTAGTTAGAGAAAATTTCCTGAAGCAAAGGTCCGGAACATCAAAACGACGAACTTGCGTTATCATTCAGTACTATAACCTATAGTTGTATCAACACATGTTTTTAGTCAACAACGGACTGTCAAATCAAATAATATTTCAGTTTTCACATCAAACTGGAGGGATAATAAATAATAACTATTCAAATAATAAATTCTAAATTTAAGTAAACTAAAGTGCCTAATTTCTAGAAAAAATGTAATAAAAAGTGTAGCTTGAAGTGATGAAGTGCAGTCTTAACCAATTTTATAATAAACACACAAATGAACAGCTGTAATGCCTCCTCTTCTCTTTCATTTCCTCTTACAGAGCTACCACTTTCCTACTTTCTGTTGTTCAGTGAGAAACGTGAGCTCCAGCTAGCATTAGATCTATGAGATATTCTGGTTTTGAACTGCCCGTGGGAGGAATGTACCTGTAAAATCTGTACATTCTTGATTAAAAGTCATGTGAAATCTCTTTTATCTTTCGTCTCCTCAATTCGGGTGTGTTTCCAAAACGTCTCTGGTGAATCTCGCGGACTCGACTCGCAAGCATCGGTATGCACAGATTTGATTGGCTGAGCAGCGTCACATGAGACGATTGGAGCACATGCGATTGGTCTGTGAGTTTCCTGGTCCTCTAAACCAGTACAGTAAATGCTAGAAAAGCTGCGCGGGTTAAAATAGAAACGCTCCGTCACGAGGTAGTAAGTCTCAATAATAAATGGGCTGTAGGTCGGCGGTCCGGAGAGGACGGCGGCTGGGTCCGGATCCGGACCGCGGTCCGCCTATTAGTGACCTCTGCTTTAGATGCACACATACAACCTATAGACATGCACTAATTAGAGAAGCAATGATCCAATTTCCGATTTTGTAATAGTCTGATTCTGACTCCAATTTTATTTATTTCTAAGAACTATAATTAACTGCATAAACAAAAAATTTTGTAACTTTACTTTAATGGAAAAGTCTGGGTCCACCCAATTAAATTCTGTGCGGGGAAACAAGGCTTATTTTGGCCGTACAGGTTTACAGATTACTAGTGTTGTGTCTACTCCACTCACGGTGAAGAACTTACACACTGACAACATGACATGACATGTTTTTAGCGTGTGTGTGGGGTTGTGACAATAGTCGTCGTAGTGTCGTGTGAATTTGACCGGAGCAGACTCGGATACGTGACATCTGAGAGTTTATTTGCCGCCACATAGTCAGGCGCTCCAAGCAGCCAAGTCCCTACGGGCTGAGCGACTGCCGCCACTCTGTACACACACTGAATAGAACTAAAAATGGATGAAGACAAACAAAAACTTTAAATGCAACACACAGCAGTGGTGTCGAACAGAGAGAATAATCATGCTACAGTAGCCGGAGTGTGCTGATCTGGAGTGTTGACAGGCCTCAACGCTGTGAAATAAAACAGTAGATTCTTGATGTGCATCATTGTAAAGACACCAACCGTCTATGGGCTTAAGCAAAAGATGACAAGCGCTAGTGTTTTGACACGCCGCCAGTTTATAAATGTTGAAATCAGATCAGTCAATAAAGGCATGAAAGAGAGTGGTCCGGCCTGAACTGCCAGCAGCCGCACCTTCTCAGCTTCTTACCGTTACGTCAGTCTCAACTTTGAGACAATCCATTTTTGTTGGTGTAAAGAAAAAGTGGAACCCCGGACTGATGATGATCAGTGAACACAAGAGCAAACATCTGCCTCCCCAGTTCGTAGCCTGGTGCTTAACCGGTGAATAGCAGCGCGGTGTTGTTCTCGTTGACTTGTATCGATTGTGTCCCTGGTTTGGAAAACAAAGCTTTTGTAGGCAGGATCAAGTACGGGGACATCCACTAAGCTAAACCTGCTGCCTGTTTCACGCACACGTGATTGACCCGGACTTTTGACTGCTCTGCCCTCACGGTCTGCTGATTCTGTGGATTCTTACAAAAGGCAGCTAAAGACACACCTGTTTAGACAGCGTTTGGGTAACCTGCATGCACCAGGTCTACGTACTATGCATTTATTGTGCATTTTCTACCACTTACTGTGTATTTATCATCTGTCCTACTACATACTATGAAATTATTATGTATTTTTATTACATATCGGCTTTTGGCTCACTTTGTCATGTGACTCTGGGGGGGTCATTTTATCTTTGTTTTCTTTATCTTGTTCTGTACATGGTAATGTTGTTGTTAAGCTCTTTGCGACTCTGTCTCTGTGAAAAGTGCTATTCAACTAAAGTTTACCTACTTACACAGTCCTGTGCCAGAGCCAGAAAGATAGTGACAGACAGTTTGACAATCTCCCCCCACTTTACACAGTCATTAACACAACTACATCTGCCACTTTTCCACAACCAAGTGCAACACCATGAATGTCTTCGATAATGAGCCATTTTCTTCACTTGAAACCACAAAGACAGAGTTATTGGAGAGGGATTGGAGAGGGATTGGAGAGGCAGTGGGATGCAGGCTTTTCACCCCCCCTCCAGGTAGAAAAACACTTTGACTTTAGACCTACTTTGTTTGTATTACACTGTTTGTGAAGCCACTGTTCTTTCAAACACAAATGCAAAATCTCCTTCAGCCACAAAAAAGCTGAAGTCATTCAGAATAAAATACAGGAATTACAGAAAGAAAAGACATTAACTGAAAAGTGTTTTGTGATAACTCTGAAAGCTGGAAGCAACGGCAAAAAATGTTTAAATTCATTTTCACACCGCCTGAGAAAACTCAGCTCACTTCGTTTCATCATTCATCAGTGAGTCAGCACTTCCCCAGTCCCCTGACCTTTGACCTCCACTGTAACAACAATCTCAGAGGAAGAAAGGACTGAGCAGGAGCCGTCTCTGTGTTGATCTGATTATAACCTCCCTGACATTAAAATAATCAGATTAAGGACTTTACACAGCTACACTCAAGTTTCTATTTAATCTGGTTCAAATCGAATTATTAGTGCGTGCGTGCAAATGAGCTGACTGTCAGGGTCAGAAGTTCAAACATATAAACTACTGATGAAATTAAATTAAACTTTGAACATACTGTAAGTCAAATTTGAGAGAATTTGGAATATTAATAGTGAATTAACATGATATTAGCACATGAAAGCAGAGCAGAGAGAGCGGATAATCACTTCCAAACTGAGAGAGACCGTATCTGGAGTCACAGTCAGAAGTTCCTCTGATGTTCGGCCTCTTTAAGATTTACATCTGTGTCTTGTTTTAAAGAGAAGAGAAGAAGAAGACGATGGGGCGAGCCGATCTCTGAGTCGGGACCTTCACGTTTTGGATTTTCACTCTTGAACCTTAACCACATGTTGCAAGTGCCTAACATAGTCATAAAAAAAGTATGTTATGCTGTCCTCACTACAAGTGGATACTGCAAGATCGGATATGTCCAAACCAAAACTATCTGTGTAGTTATGGGGGGGTAATTTGGGTAAACTTTAACCATCTGATGGGCCTCATTAACATTAAAAATATAAGCTGTTTATAATAACCGACATATCTATATATATATATATATAATAATATAAATAAAACACACACTTCTCCTTAATCAAATGGTGGGCACACCAGATACTGACTGGTTTCCATAACCGCCCCAATACAGAAACTGCATTTTTGGGTGGCCTTTTATTGTGGCCAGCCTAAGGCCCTAAGGCCTTTTATTGTGGCCAGCCTAAGGCACATCTGTGCAGTACCCATGCTGTCTGATCAGCATCTTGATGTGCCACACCTGTGAGGTGGATGGATTATCTTGGCAAAGGAGAAGTGCTCACTAACACAGAATTTGACAGATTGGGAATAATATGAGAGAAATAGGCCTTTTGTGTACATAGACAAAGTCTTAGATCGAAAACAAAAGGGTTGCATTTATAAATTTGTTCAGTGTATATTGTGAGGGCACCAGAGCCCTGTGCCTTGGTCCTGTGTGTTTGTGTCTCTTGCAGGTCCTTGCAGCTGAGGTGCACTTAAGCTAACTGGGAGCACCTGGCCAGTGTTCCTCACTTCCTCAAGCCTGTCTCCCCAGACGCCGGTTGTTGTTGGTCCCTTCACCGAGCTCTGCTGCCTTTAGCATTACCTTTTTTTTTTTGCATTGACAACATGCACCCCATATTAGTCATTGTACTCATGCACTTTCCTCCACCGCTGATTCTGCCTTCCACACCTCATTGCAACTGTTATTGTTGCAAGTGTGGTGTGCATCTCCCTTATTTGTCGCGGCCTGTGAGCCCGGTGTAACTATATATACACATATATAATGATTTTTACAGAACATAATTGCTTCTATTTTTCACCTCACTCTCTCCCTGAACTCATACATTTTAAATATACATGTATCTGTATTGAGACTATTGATTTTTTTCCACAGTGTTTACTGGACGTTATTCTCTCCACTGTGGTTACTGTTTTTATATAAAAAGGTAATGGCTTTTATATGTGGCTAAAGAAATGCATGTTTGTGCCTGCAAGTATCAATATAGGTGGACTAACAAACTAGATAATGTAGTGAGGCTGTGTGGATCAGCAGGGCTTGTTTCTGTGATTCTGCCTGCAGCAAAAAAAACAACTAAACTTTATCTGTGTTTTAGCGGACAAATAAGCAGCAAAACAGTCCAACTTGTGAAATTCTAGTTTTGTTTTTTAACCTGGGAAAAGTAGAAATCAGAATGTGCAAGAGAATCAGGGAGTGTTATCTTTAAGCTCCGGAGGCGAGCGGCTGAGTGTCTGAGTGCAGAAAAGGGAGGAAAAACATCATGGATGGATGCGCTCCAGCAGCAGCAGGTTGGACTGCTCATTAATTATTAAGCCTAATCAGCACTATTAGTCAACTGTGTGTGTTTGTGTGTGCGCGCATTATTCAGTGGTCCGGTCCAACCTCTGGCTGCTCTCATTCCCTCAGCAGGATGAAATCTGTTTTCCCAGAAGACATCCTGAACCACAAACATCTGGAAATAACTCTATCCAAGACAACAACAGTGTGTTACATCACCGCTTCAACACAGTAGTGGTCGAATTATTCAGATCCTTTACTTAAGTAAAAGTACTAGTACTGTGAAAGTAGTCTGTTACAAGTAAAAGTAGATTGGCTAGTAGTCGTAAACCTAATTTATGAACTTGTAAATGAGCATAATATTACCACTTTAAAATCAGTCTTAAGGATGATAAAACTGAGCGATATGTTCACATTCTTTAAGACATTTAAAAGTCGAGCTGCTGCATTTTGGACTAAGTGTAGGTGATGAATTGATTTCTGACTGAGACAGGTATGTTGGGAGTTACAATAGTCGAGGCGGGAGGAGATAAAAGCGTAGAGGAGTTTCTCCAGATCTGTAGCTCAAATAAAAGACTTGGCTATATTTCTCAAATGATAAAAAATATAACTGATCATCTTTCTTTATGTGGCTTCAAAACAAAGCTAGATTTTGGATTTTTCAGATCATTTTGGCTGAGGGCTTGGCAGAGAGAATCTTCAAATTAAATTGATAAAAGTATAGATTTTAAAGTAAATAAAAAAAAATAAAAAATAATAATAATAATTGTCATGGCTATTCCTATTGCTACCAGTACCAGAGTCCCCCACTGGAAATGCAGCACCACAGTGAATGGTAATAATCTGGGATCTAATTTTTCCAACAGTGAGTGGGATCCTAACTAGAAGTGTACCTGCAAACAAAAGCTGAAAATGGTGTGCGTATCACACTTATACGCACACCTGCTATGTTCCCTTCAGAAGTCACAGTCCACATGGAAATGTGCGCACTTGGATCAGCCTCATATTCAACCCTAAATGGCCAACGCAAAGCACCTCATGAATGTTGATGCATAGAAATGGGCCTGCAGCTGCAAATTAATAGTCGTTTATGGTGAATCCACCGAGAGGAAGACCAAGAAAGAATCACTCCGACCCAGAAATGGAGGTGCTTGCGGATGAGTTGGAGGTTAGAAAGCAGACGTTGTTTGGTGGCCACAGCAGGGGGGTCACTTACAAAAGTAAAAGCTGTGAGTGGCAACATGCTGCTGCGGTTAATGCAGTGACTTCATCAAACAGGACAGTGTACTGTATCAAATGGTCAGATCTAAAAGAGGAGAATTGAGTCCCAGAATGGCCTCAGAGAAACCAGTGTGTGTGGCATCGTGTCAGACAAGGTGGGAGACACTGATATGGCTGAGACCATAGAGGAACCCGGTAAAGCAGTTTTATCTTTTATTATGTGCCGGGTGAGTTGACTGGAGAAGGCAAAGTGTATGGCAGTCACGGCGGTGTCTCAGAGCACCTGACAGCCCGGTCGTGTTCACTGCTGTGATTTTACACACAAAAACTAAATGAAAGCTAAATTGTACCTGTTGATACATGCACAGTATTAAAACATTAAAAACTACTGATGCTCTGGTGTGCAATTCCTTGATGTTATTGAATGTTATCAGACTCCACTGAGAAAACCATTTTACCTCAAAGCTTATTGTAAAACCTACTTTATTCAAACAGGACAGGAACAAAATAAAACTCACCAAAACTGTCTCCGTTAGTCTTTCCACTGTTCCAACAATCACCAGCTCTGGTTTGGTGAAAATAAACCCTTAATTCACAGTATTAGATGAGAAAAGACACAGCTCCACCAGGAACTTGCTTGCACTGAAATGCACGCTCATGCAGACTGGCTGTACAAAACAAAGAACAGAGAGCCTGGGATAACACACACAGCTGTTTGCTGCTATACAAATATTCATAATCTCATATACAGAATCTTTAACGTGGTTGAGGTGAAAAGGACTCAGTATATTCACGCTTAATTTCAGGGGAGGGCAAGCCAGACTTTCCTGAATTCTATTACCTGCCACCTGCCAACTAGCACAAACATTATACATATTGATACCTCTCTCATTTAATTTCTACTTTCACCATCTGAGTCACCAGTTTCCCCTGTCTCTTAAATCTTTGCACGCATTGGGACATATTTTACTTACACTTATCCTTGTAAATGAGAGCCCTGGTTCCTGTCAACCTTGCTGCCTCACCTTATGCTTCCCTGGTCAGTCCTGTTCAACATCCGTCTCCTAACTCAGTTTGGACTGTTTAATGTTGTAAAATCATACCAGACATCTTTTATCAAATCAGTTTAGATTTAATTATGCTTGCTGAGACTTGGTTAAATCTAGGTGATTGAGTTGCATTAAATGGAACATGAAACACTAGTTCCTCTTTTACTACGCGTTTTATAGACATTGTAAAGAATTTATTAATCTTCTTAATCTAGCTCAGTCCAATGAGTGTCCGACTCACTTAAAGGGAAACACCCGGGGCAGTGTTCTCTCCTCTGCTTTTATTCTTGAAAGTGTTGACCTCTGTGAGGCAAGCTTATGTGGTTCTGACCACAAAGCTAATGTTTTTCAAAGGCCCTCCTTCCACCTGTGGTGCCTGATGGTGCATTCATGTGGTGTCAGAATAATCCAAATCTTTTTTCCTCCCTAAATCTTTATCGCAAAAAGAGAAAAAGTGGGACATAAAGAAGTATACAGAACTTTGATTCATGCAAAAATCATATACATTTATTCATTCATTTAGCTGAAGCTTTTATCCAAAGCGACTTACAATTGCTATGTATGTCAGAGGTCGCACGCCTCTGGAACAATTATGGGTTAAGTGTCTTGCTCAGGGACACAACAGTGGATGGGTCACAATGGGAATCGAACCTGGGTCTCTCACACCAAAGGCATATGTCTTACCCATTGCGTCATCACCTCCCTATGCATGTACATGCATATCCATATTTTGCAAACATGGTATGGTTCTAATGGTTAGTTTGCTGTCCACGTAGCGTGAACTAGATGTCTGTGTTTATACGCTCTGATAATGTTAATCCAACAAATCTTAATCTGACGTTTCTGATAAGTATATCCTACACCAGCTTTTAGTGTTCTTAAATGACCCTACAGGGCATTACATACTGACCCCAAGAGGTGTTGACCATGTGTGACGACTTTAGAGTGAGAATGGGTTGCACCTACAAAAATGAAACTATCTCACAACAGGCCATGGCTACATAACAACACTGTAAGAAATAATGAGAAAGGACCATCTGGTGGTATCATAACATTCTGAAAGATCTAATCCTCCCCAATCTTTCCCCAACATCATTAAAACATCATAAACCCAGAGTTCTTTTCAAAACGGTCAAATCCGTAATCAACCCACCTCCTGGTGAACTAACCAAAGTCTTTCCATGTTCTGTGAGCAGGTGCTGTCCTTCACAGACAAAATAAATGAAATCACACTCCAGATTGTTCATGTCACTGGTGATCCTCTATGCTTTGCTCATTTTGAGGCCATTTCATTATGCACTTTAAAAGGACACAGTTCTCAAAGTAAGGCAAAGTCCTTCAGATGTTATGCCTGAAGGAGGTTTATAACAGTGTTGGTCTCACTATTGTATCCATCGTAAGTAGCTCTGTCCACTGGCTGAGTTCCCTCCTGCCTCAAGCATGCAGTAAGTGTACCCACTTCTTAAGAAACCAAGCCTTGACCTTCTGGATTTTAAAAGAGGTTGTTGGAGGGAGCCTGAGAACACGGATTTCATTGCCAGCGCTGTTCTGGCCTTCACTGTAAACGATGTGACAAATAAGGACCTTAACTCAACAAAGCTGATTTATTTTATGAGTAATCATAATATCTTTGAACATTTTAAATTAGGTTTCCATTCACAGATCTTATAGCTGCTGCTGGAGATCTCAGCTCAGTATTTGTCACTGTCGATCATTCTATTCTACTGGATTGCCTTGGAAAGTGCTCTAGACTGGGTTTAATCATATTGATCCAACAGAACTTTCTCTAGTGGTTGGTGGGAGGCCTCTTCTTTGTGACCTGTAGTGTTCCAAGGTATTTTTATATTTTACTTGAACATATTAAGAATACACTACCCTATTTTACAGTAAGGTTATTTATTATTTCTACTACTACTTTAACCTGATCACCTTGCTTTTCTTTTCTCTTGAAGAACTTAAAGACATAATCCAGGTTAAACTACCAAACATACAAACGGTGATGTCTTTTTCTAAGAGAGGTGATTGGTCAGTAGGCGGTGCTTTTACAGCAGTGATATCTTATCTGGAACATAACCTGCTCCGGTGCAGCCATTAAATGGGTTGTCAAGTAAAGGCTTTGTGTAGGGAAACACTGGATATTACCTTGTCTGTCAGAAATAAAGTGCTGCATGTCCCAAAACTTTCTCCAGCTAAATGAAAACAAATCTGAAATTTTAATTGTCCTATCAGTATTACAAAAACAACCCACCACCCTGTCTACAAACGTCAAACCTGCAGGCCAGGGTGTGTCAAATTTCACCTTTCATTGAAAAACAAGTAGCAAAAGTTGTTCAGTCATGATTTCATCAATTGAGGAGCATCTAAAAAATAAGGTCTTTTCCCTCTTGACCCGATCTCCAGCAGGTCATAGATGCTTTTATGTCATCTTGGTTAGATTATTGCTACAACTTTAAACAAATACTGGAAGACAAGATGACATCAGCCCTGTTTTGGCCTCTCTTCACTGGTAATAGTGAAGTTTTAGAACTGACATGGAGATTTTACTGAAGCACTTCATGCTTTAGCTCCCAGTTATGTGCTGCCTCCTGATGAGCCAGAGCCTCAGATCCTCAAACAGAGCAGAAACATGTTGAACATGTTGGCTTTACTTTTTGTATGCACTCCTGCTGCAAAATAAGCAACTGCAGTGATGTTGGGATCTTAAAACAGCGTACACTGATTTCAAGCTAAGCTAAGCTTTCAAACGACCTATGTCAATGCAATTTCTTTCATTTATGGCTCATTGAGACTCTTGCAAGAGAGACCTGGCCACGACACAGCAAAAAGAACATGACGGACAAGTTTCAAACATATAAAAGACAGCAATTACACATACATAAATAAACATAAGCCTCCTAGTTCAACAAATAAGGCAAAAATAAGATTAAGGACAAAGACACTGACCAATTTTCATCTGCTCCATATCCTTAGGAATTGACACAAACTGACTATAAGAAATAAAGTCAGTCGGTTTCAAAAAGGTCTGAAGAAGGTTCCAATCAGTAGGTGCGGCAAACTTGAAGACTTTAACCTAGTTCTGTTCTGACATGGGCAACCAAAAATTGCAGGACATCCTAATCAGAATCAGAAGGAGCTTTATTGCCAAGTAGTGTTTTACACATACAAGGAATTTGCTGTGGTGATAAGGTGCTACATGTAGACAAACATACAGTCGACATAAATAAATGTAGAATTATATAAATATGGAATAGAAGAAGAACGTTGCAGATATGTACATGTGCATTATTCTGCAGAAGTAACGCAACGGAAGAGAATATTGTGTACATATAAATATAACATAAAAATATACAACAACAAAGATCAACAATCAACAACAAATATGTGCGATGTGCCAGGTCTGAGCCCGACACGAGATGAAACAGTATTTACATGTGCAGAGACATTTGTATCATTTGCAAGGGGGGAGTGTCAGTTGGGGGCCCGGGTCTTGTTAATGAGGCTGCAGACGGGAAGAAACTTTTTTTGTGGTGAGAGGTTTTGGTCCTGATGGACCGCAGCCTCCTGCCAGAGGGGAGAGTCTGAAACAGTTTGTGTGTGGGAGGAGTCAGCTGCAATCTTTCCTGCTCACCTCAGAGTCCTGGAGGCGTACAGGTCCTCAAGAGAAGGAAGATTGCAGCCAATCAGCTTCTCTGCAGAGCGAATGATGCGCTGCAGCCTGCCCTTGTACCTGGCAGTGGCAGCAGCGTACCAGATGGTGATGGAGGAGTTGAGGATGAACTCAATGATGGCGGTGTAGAAGTGCACCATCATTGTCTTTGGCAGGCTGAACTTCTTCAGCTGCTGCAGGAAGTTCATCCTCTGTTGGGCCTTCTTGGTGAGGGAGGTGATGTTCAGCTCCCACCTGAGGTCCTGGGAGATGATGGTGCCCAGGAAGCAGAAGGAGTCCACAGTGGTGACGGGGGAGTCACACAGGATGATGGGCGAAGTTGGGGCTGGGCTCTTTCTGAAGTCCTCGACCATCTCCACTGTCTTCAGAGCGTTGAGCTCCAGACTGTTCTGGCTGCACCAGGTCACCAGATGGTCGATCTCCCACCTGTAGGCGGACTCATCCCCACTAGAGATAAAGCCCAATGAGGGTGGTGTCGTCCGCAAACTTCAGCAGCTTGACGGACTGGTGACTGGAGGTGCAGCTGTTGGTGTACAGGGAGAAGAGAAGGGGGGAAAGAACGCAGCCTTGAGGGGATCCGGTGCTGATGGTCCTGGAGTCAGAGACATGTTTTTCCCAGCTTCACGTGCTGCTTCCTGTCCGTCAGGAAGTCTGTGATCCACCTGCAGGTGGAGTCAGGCACGTTCAGCCGAGAGAACTTGTCCTGCAGCAGGGCCGGGATGATGGTGTTAAAAGCAGAGCTGAACTGACTCTCAAAGCGGCAGTAAAACTAGTTCAGCTCATTTGCCCGGCTAGAATCGTTTACAGAGTGGGGGACTTTGGGTTTATAGTTTGTGATCTGTCTGAACCCCCTCATGACAGAAGTGGCGTCATTTGCAGAGAACTGGTTCTTCAGTCTCTCTGAGTACAGTCTTTTAGCTTCTCGCACCTCCCTGCTAAACCTGTACTTTAACGCCCTGCACCCGGCCTTGTCACCACTCCTAAATGCCTCCTCCTTCTTCAACCTTAGCTGTCTGAGCTTAGCTGTGAACCAGGGTTTGTCATTGTTATAACTCACCCTGGTGCGTGTTGGAATGCAGCTGTCCTCACAGAAGCTGATGTAGGACGTCACAGCCTCTGTAAACTCAGATTGTTGGTAGCAGTCTTGAAAACATTCCAGTCAGTGCAGTCCAAACACTGGAGCTGGAGGTCCTCTACAGCTTCACTGGTCCACTTCTTCGATGCCCACACTACAGGTTTACAGAACTTTAGCTTTTGCCTGTAAGCAGGAATCAGATGGACCATCACATAATCTGAGTGTCCCAGTGGAGCGCTTGTGAAGGCGTGATAGGCACTGCTAACTGTGGTGTAGCAGTGATCCAAAGTGTTCCCCTCTCTGGTTGGACACTTTAGAAACTGTCTGTATTTGGGTATTTCATGGCTGAGATTTCCTTTTTTAAAGTCACCGAGAAAAATGACAAGGGAGTCCGGGTTTGTCTGCTCCACACACAGTATCCGGTCGGCCAGCATGCTCTGTGCGTCCTGAACGTTGGCGTGCGGCAAGATGTAAACACTGACCATAGTGAATGAATGGCCACATCTCCGTGAAACACAGAACAGAAGATGAATAAAAGTTTTTCCCTCACCAGAAGCTGAAGTTCGTCCATTTTGTTGCACAGTGAGCGCACGTTGGAGAGAAATTTTGCCAGTAATGGTTGGCAGAGTCCCCGCCGGTGAAGACGCACAAGCGACCCAGCTCTTTTCCCTCTCCTGCGGCGCTTCACAGCGTGAACGACAACGAGAGAGCCCTTCACCAAAATGTTCAGTAATTCCACTGAAGACGCGAGAAAAGTGGGAATTAAATCCGCTGGAGTTGTTCCCCTGATGTTCATGAGCTCCTCCCTGGTGAAAGAGCACCAGGAATCACAGCCGAAAACTGAGGCCCCGAATCAGACAGAACGCGTTTTATGCAGTGAGAGGCGCTGTTTTTTTTTTATCATATTCTATTGTCTGCACGCCTTGCGTTTTGGCCGCCTGCTGCGCTTTGCGATTTCAAAGGAGCACTCTGAACGCACGGATTAAAAAAAATTCAACTCAACTCTGGCCAGAAAATTCCCGACGTCATTCGCGTTTTTTTCCATTGTCCAATCGAATGAATGGAGAGACGGGCCCACACTTGCTGACGGAAGTTTACAGTTGCTTGGATTTTCCGGAGACTGCAACAAACTGGGACCGACTCATCCTAAAATACGCCTCGAACCGACCTTCATTGCTACTGGACCAAGTGGTAGGCTACTACCAGCAGTGTCTCCTCTTTCAGAGGGTCTCATGTACCCACCGGATCTCCCTCCGTTTGTCTATTTTATTAAAGCAGATTTTTTTGCAACAAAAGACACAGACCTGTGACTTGTGATCAAGTTTTGTTTCTGGTTTGGAACGTATACGTCTGTTTATTACAGCCATGTGTATGGTCAACTACTGACTTAACTACACTTGCCAAAGCCTGGTTTATTCAGGCCGCCAAACTCGTCATGAGTATTTAAGCCCCTAAAGCCAGTGCTCTCAGAAGAAAATCCTTACAAACTATGGAGCAGTGTGGACACCTGGACAAACGTACGGTAGAACTGAGGACAAGAGGACATGTGAAGGAAGCGTCTTTATGCAGCTTAGACAACAAACAAGCGAGCAGGAGATATGAAGTCAGATCCAAAATCGATGCTGGACTGCGTTTAGTACCAGCTGCATGGTTAGCTAATGAGAGTCAAAAGCTTTGTCACTCAAAGGTCAGTCTCCACGGAGCTCCTAACCAGTCTGCCTCCAGGCTTTAATTGGGAGCAGTGGGGCGAGTGATGTATAACACCAGCTGCACTAACTCCCATCCAGCTGTTTTACACCTTTATTTCTCCAGGGAGGACTGCAGCCGACCTGCAGGCTGCTAACAGTCATCAACACGTGTCAAATACCTGCACTGCAGCCGAGGGTCTGAATGTCAGTGTTGGTATTGATGTGTTTTCCTCTACTTTCTGACTTTTAAGTTGTCAGGTTTTACTAACATTAATGCTAACGATAACAAACTACAGCTTTTGGAAACTGTTTTAACATGGTCTGGTTGGGAGGCAGGAAAAAGGAAGAGACCCCACGGCATCGGCAGGTGTCCTTTTAAAGTAGGTGCCATCTGTCTCCGGTTCAATCTGCAGTCAACTCATTGAAACTCAGACTGGGAACACACAGATAAGCACCACCCTAAGACAGAGAGGGTGAACAGCAGAGAAAATACTAAAGTCATTCTCTCACCCAACTATGACTCATACAGATTACATTTATTCATTTAGCTGACGGTTTTATCCAAAGCGACTTACAATTGCTAAGTATGTCAGAGGTCGCACGCCTCTGGAGCAACTAGGGGTTAAGTGTCTTGCACAGGGACACGTTGGTGTCTCACAGTGGACTCAAACCCGGGTCTCTCCCACCAAAGGCACCACTCCATACAGGCAGAAATATGATGTCATTCATACAGGTAGAAACAGGGCCAACCTCCTCCCTTTTAGTTTATAAGTCCTCGCAGAACCACTTTCATTTTAGGAACATTTAGCACAATTTAGGGGCTAAGATAACATCCTTTGTGACTACAGCCCCTGGTCTGTAATAAGCATTGCAGACTCACTGTGTGACTACAGACTTATCGACTCAGACATTCCATAACATTTGTTAAGGTGCAATTTAAAAACAGATTTGAAGTCCTCTGTTTTCGTGCAAAAGTCAACTGCTCTGTGGAATTTTAATTCACAGTGTGAAAAGTTACAAAAGCTTCCTTTTAAAATCCTTTCCCTGAAAAGCACTTGGCCTTCTAGCTGTAGGTCAACATTCACCCATAGTTTGAGAGAAAATGAAGAGAGCCCTCCACACTGTCTGCTTGACTACTCCTCTGAAGAACAGGGGTCTTATTCATAGCAAAAGTAACAAAATTCTACAAGTTTCCCCTCACAGTTAAGACTAGATCCTGGTAAACATGAGAAGTTTTTCACAAAGCATCTTAGCCCATAAGAGAGTGCCTAAGCTGAAACTTTTAGGAGTATGGAGGACTTTTAAGAGGCTTAAGAGTTTAAGAAAGGAGAAAACATTGTGAAGACAAAGAGATAGCAGAAATACTCTCGAAACACAGAATGACATGAATGAAACGCTACAGATTAGATCGTGCATGGATGATATTTGTGGTGGATCGCATTAGAGATGTGCTTCCACGCAACGCAGAAATAACGGCAGAAATGAAAGTGAACACAGCACGAAGACTTTTGGCAACTGCAGTGCAGCAGTGATGATGGTGGGCACATCTGACACTTGATCAAAATAGTGTTTAAAAATTAAACTGGAAAGATTTTACAAAGAAAACATTTTCTACATCAAATCACAAAATAACATTAGCTTGAATGACCGAAAAGCATGGGTTCCTCATTCAAAACATCAAAAATACTACTTAGTCGGACATATTTCTCCACACGCAGATATAAATAAAACAAAGTCAAACTGGCTGTAAAGTTCAACATATCGTCTGGTTCGTCTGTTATAGAACTCTAATATATACCTTTAATCAGGTAATTCCTATCATTGAATGTTACAGTTTCTGACTTCCTGATTACATAGTTGATTTTGATTGCTTTGATGGCTTTACACATGTTAACGGGCAACTGAAAAACACTCTTAAAGTCTTTACTAGCGAAGACCTTTCTAAATTTTTTAAGTAAATCAGTTAGTAACTCAGGACTTTACACACAAATGTAGTGATGGATTTGCAAATAACGGGTGCAACCTTGTAAATCCACGTAAATTTGTCCATAAAAGGACAGAGGAGACTGTGGGGGAACTACAAAGCAAAGTAAGGATAAAAGTATTTCAGAAAAATAAATTCCCACTGTGGCCTGTTAGGGATTCTGTCATTAAATTGCAGCAAAAAGTAACTTTGAAACTGTGAAGTCAATTAATCAACGATCCATTAAATATGTACCTTCCCCAGCTGTTACTAGGTGCAAATGGTATGATTAATAACAGCAATAAAACACAGACATACATTTGTTAAGAAGCTTTTGAAGCTGCAGTTTCTAATGTGTTTTTAGAATTTCTTTGAACTGCTGCTGCGCAGGAGAGATTTAACTAAAATAAAAATTGTTGTAATACCAACTTTACTTCTGCAGTCTTTTCCTCAAAACCTAGTATACAAAAGTCATCACAAATATACAACATTCATCTCAATAAAGATAAATAAATAACAAACATAACAAAGTTTGAGCAGAAAAGGCAGTCAGACAGTGAAGTTCTAGGCTGGTTTTACTGGGAAGCTCCCAGTGTGTGTCTTTTATATGGAGGTGTATGTGCAGCAGGGAAGCAGGGGAGCTTCGGTGTCAATCAGTGTTAAAGAAATGAAGTTCCACCCTGCTGACCAGATAATCACACACAGAGTTCATCTCAGATGACACTTTTTTAGCTCTGCAGCTGAGAGAAGAACTGAAGTGAAGTCAGAATCATCTTTCATTCAGACCTAAGCCCAAACACCTCCACCACTTCCCTCTGATTATAGGAAACACATTAAAACTGAAGTAAAATCAAAAAGGTATTTGTTGAACAGTGTCCAAGTAAAATTTAAAATCTTCCATTTCTACTCTCCTACTTGTTTTGTTGAGTCTTTCACTCTTGATGCTATGAAAACACCATGAAATTGTCTCTTTACCTTCTTAATATGAATAGATTAATGTTGAACAGAGCAGACACAACAGTGATAAATCATGTTATTTTAGACTGTAAACAATAAATATCAGTTAACTAAAGAAAGGCTGCATGGTTTGATCACTTAAACCCAACTGTAGCAACACACGAGTTGACCAGAAGCAATTTCATGACTAAAATATTATGATATTCCAATCCAACTTTATTTCTAAAGCACATTTAAAACAACCAGTTTGACCAAAGTGCTGTACATTGACATGAAACAATAAATAGACAAAATACAACACCAAACAAATACAACATGCCACATTAAAAGCCAAGGAATAAAAATGCGTTTTAAGTCGCGATTTAAAAACTGGAAGGCTGGGGGCCAGTCTGACATGGAGAGGCAATTCATTCCACAGTCTCAGGGCTGCGACTGAGAAAGCTCGATCCCCCCTGCTCTTGAGCCGTGTTTTAGGGACAACAAGAAGTGACTGGTTTGCAGACCTTAATGATTTTGAAGGAGTATGCGGCTTCAATAGATCAGCGATATAGGCTAGAGCAAGTCCAGGGCTTTAAAAACAAACAACAGAATCTTAAAATCAGTCCTAAAATTAACTGGGAGCCAGTGAACGGAGGCAAGAACAGGGGTGATGTGATCTCCCTTACGAGTTCCAGTAAGGAGACGAGCGGCAGCATTTTGAACCAGTTGTAGACGAGAGAGGGAGGCCTGGCTAACACCTACATACAAAGCATTACAATTCCAAGGTGCCCAGGTCTATTTGAGAGACATCAGAGGCGCCACTGGGTCTAAAAATCATGACCTAGTTTTACTCTCGTTGAAGTTTAAAAAATTTAAGGCCATCCAGGCTTTAATATTATTAAAAACAGTCAACCAATCTTGTTAAAGGGCTGCCATCTTTTCTTTTGATAGGCAGGTAGATTTGCGAATCATCTGCGTAAAAATGGAAGCTGATGTTGTGTCTTTTTAAGATCCAAGGGGAAGCAAATAGATTGAGAAACAAATTGGCCCGAGAACTGAACCCTGGGGAACTTCACATGTGAGGGACACAGAAGGTGAAACAGAGCCACCAAACTAACTCTAAAATCTCCGACAAGTATGACCTAAACCATTCTAAGGCAGTGTCCTTCATCCCCACGCCATGCTCAAGGCGAAAAATAAGGATGCTGTGGTCAACTGTGTCAGTGCTATGAAATTTCTTAAAACCAGATTGGAACACCTCAAGAACGCCCATGTGTATCTAAAAAGGACTGCAACTGTAAAAGTACTGCCTTCTTTAAAATCTTCGAGACAAAAGGGTGTTTAGAGATAGGGCAAAAGTTTGAAAGTACTGATGTGTCCAAATTCATTTTACTCTAATTAAGGCAATCTTATACACGAAAAAAGTGGAGAAATTTTTCACAGGCCTCAGGATGCTTCATGATAGACTGATTGGGGAGTATTAAGAAAAGAGTTAATTGTTTTAACAAGAACATGAGGTTTGTGGCAATTATTTGAAATAAACTCAGAGATTCTTCTCAGCTTTAACATTCCTCTGATAATTGTGTAAACTTTCTCTAAGAATGTCATAAGAAACACTCATCTTTGCAGAATTGTTGTAATTCAGCCACATTGGAGGGTTTGAGCCTTAACAGCTTTTTTAAGGTCGTGCCACGACATCTCAATTCATGCAGGTTCAGGTCTCAATTCAGGTTAGACTTTGACTTGGCCACTTCGAAGTCTTCATTTTGTTTTTCTGAAGCCATTCAGAGGTGGACTTGCTGATGGTTCTGGATCATGGTCCTGCTGCAGAACCCAAGTGCGCTTCAGCTTGAGGTGACGAACAGATGGCCGGACATTCTCCTTCAGGATTTTTTGGTAGACAGCAGAATTCATGGTTCCATTTACAACAGCAAGTCTTGAAGCAGCAAAACAGCCCCGGACCATCACACTACCACCAGCATATTTTATTAAGTTCTTTTCCTAAAATGCTGTTACTTTTACACGAGATGAAATGGGACACACACCTTCCCAAAAGTTCAACTTTTGTCTCGTCAATCCACAGAGTATTTTCCCAAAAGTCTTGGGGATCATCAAGATGTTTTCTGGCAAATCTGAGACGAACTGAGACTTAGTTCTTTTTGCTCAGCGGTGGTTTTCGTCTTGGAACTCTGCCATGCAGACCATTTTTGCCCAGTCTCTTTCTTATGGTGGATGAACACTGACCTCATTTGAGGCAAGTGATGCCTGCAGTTCTTTGGACGTTGTTGTGGGTTTTTTTGTGACCTCTTGGGTGAGTCATTGCTGCGCTCTTGGGGTAATTTTTGTCAGCCAGCAACTCCTGGAAAGGTTCACCTCTGTTCCATGTTTTTGCCATTTCTGGATAATGTCTCTCACTGTGGTTCGCTGGAGTCCCAAAGCTTTAAAATAACACCCAAAATAAATCAGTAATAACTCCTCAACCATTAGGCCTAAATGCATAATTCTGGTCTCCTTTGATAGATCAGAAGCTAATGAATATGAATCAACTGTAAATTAACCTTCATTTTCTATTAAAGAGTAAATGGTGATGCAATAAAGGAAAATAATATATTTTTATCCCCACCTGGTATAAAATCTATATTTTAATAGCAATATCACCATCAAAACCATCATTCAACTTATTATAATGCAACTGAATATCTTCTAATACACCAAGAATACAACTGTAACTAAATTTGATAAAGAATATACAACAGTTTATAAAAATAAATAACCAGGCCAAATTCCATATTTTTGGCCATATTTACTGTTTGTGTTCACTGTTATTGGGATTTTTCTTATTACAACCACGTTCCGAATGACAAAGCCTCTAAAACATTTAAATATTGATAAAAACAAAAGACCAAAAGCACTCCCATGCTTTACAGGCCCACAACTTGAGAACAGAACATCCTACAGGGCTGTAAGTGGGCTCGTTTTCTTCGTATTGAAGAGATAAATTATTTGGTATACTGGATGTTTGGCCAGTAGAGACTGATAAAGACAGTCTCTCCCAAAGCAACACTTCTCTCCCTCATTTTGACGAGAGAAACAAAACCTAAAGAGGTCAGCTATTGCACAATACGAAGATGGCGGCCCGGGGCAATAATTTCAGACACAGAAAACAGCTGGTTTTGGACTCAAAACAGCAAAAATGGCAAAAGTAAGTCAGCGGTTGTAACTGTATATGTATATATACATATACAGGTGCATTTGTTGTTATTAGTCGGCTAATAACTCTGAGTTTTGTGATTTGAGTTATATGAGTTGACACAGCTGATCAGAGCTGGAGCTGAACTTTCTTTAGAGTGGTCAGACTGCAGTGTACGATAAGATGAGAGATATCTGGATAAAATTGTGTCCGTTTGAGATGCTAGCTGAGCCTCCTAGCTTCACGGAGGTGTGTGACATGCATAGGGTGACTAATAATCTGATCGTCCATGGATTTTACATTTGCATTTCGAGGCGAAAATCGATCGTCCTGCTGTCCGTGTTTAAATGGTTAAAACTCAGTTGATTTATGTTTTAACAGGGGGGGAATCACTTTTTTTCACTTTTTTCACACAGGGCCATGTAGGTTTGGATTTTTTTCCATTAATAATAAAAACCTTCACTTAAAAACTGCATTTTGTGGTTACTTGTGTTATCTTTGTCTAATATTTCAATACATTGAAATTCATATGAGTTGAAACATTTCAGTGTGACAAACATGCAAAAAAAAGGGACACAACTTAATTTATTAGAAAGATCTTTTTTTTATTTCACCCATCAACTTTTATTAAGGAGACAATTAAAGTCAGAGAGAGTCGGAGAGTCTGTTTGCAAGAAACATGTTTTATATCATTTATTGTCATTTCTATTCAGTCATTCCTGTGCAAATCCAAATCCAGATAGACGACGATAAAACATAGTAAACAGGTAAGGAGTCAGACACTAAACTGC
Source organism: Micropterus salmoides (assembly GCF_014851395.1). NCBI lineage: Eukaryota > Metazoa > Chordata > Actinopteri > Centrarchiformes > Centrarchidae > Micropterus > Micropterus salmoides. The sequence goes on from NW_024044237.1 coordinate 35,182,927, forward strand.
ACCAAAGTATCTAATGAAGCGAGCAAAGCATCTGATGAAAGTATGAATGAAGCTGCTGCACTAAAAAAAAAAGCTTGGATTGATATGATGGAACGCAGCGATCGATCGGTGACGAGTGATGTGACCTGCAAATAAAATGTATGCAGTAGTGTTAAAGGATCTCAGAAGAGGAAATAAACGGAAAGCCAAAAACTGAGCGTCAACTTTGATACAAGTTCCTTCATTTCCCTGAAACATTTAGGCTAATAAATCCCAAGCCATCCAAAGAAGGTTAAAGTCAAGGGCAACTGGACTTGGTTGAAGTGACTAGAAGACGTTTCGTCCCTCATCCAAAGGACTTCTTCAGTTCTGACTGACCGGTAGGGAAACTCAGCTATTTAACCTCAGTGGGGTCGTTTGCCAGGATCATCGATACCGCTGGTTCGTTAGTGTTCCTAGCTGTTGTAAAGACAGTCGTTAGGGTCGTTAGGATTACCCGAGGCCAAGACTGAACGACCATCGTTGGTATCTTCACCTGAGGCCACGTTTGTTGAGTTTCCTGGGAAGTGATGAAAGGACAGCATTGTAAGTGGGGGATAAGTGGTGGCGTAGACCCCCTCCCCTGATCAATGACGGCTTCTCGATCCGGGTATAGATGCTTCCTTGACACCTCTTTCAAACCATCCATCTTCTCTGTCTAAAATGTGCACCTGGTGGTCCTCAAACGAGTGTCCTCTGTCCTTCAGATGGAAGTAGACTGCAGAGTCTTCTTTGGATAACTATGACTTGAATGACTAAGAATCTTCACAGACAAATCCCAAGCCACCGTGATCATACTGTGGGTTATTCAATAACAAATTTACCATCAGAATCAATAAATATAAGAATAAATATAAATGCATATACAATAAGCATTGTGCCAGTATAAATGATCCTCTATGATGCCTCTAAGCAGGACATACAGTAACCTATAGTTTTTCATGTGCAGGTGTTTGTTAAACAGGTAACAGAGAATCAAGCTGCTCTGCACTGAGAACTGACACTTTATTAGTACCAACACAGTGCACATTTATGTAGACACAAACTCCATCAAAAGTCTCTCAGCTGTTAGAACCGACTGACAGCTGATCCATCTGTGATCAGCTGCCGGCGTCATGAGAAAAGAACATCGCTTCATGTGACGCTTCGGAGGAAATAACGTCTCATGTCTCTAAAAACATATCTCCTTGTTCCTTCTCTCCTGGCTTGGATTCTGCAAGGAAAAGACGCAAGTGAGAAAAAACGTGGATGCAATTAAGAGACTTGAGAAGCACCCAGGATCAAATCATCAAGCAAGGATCCTTTATAGCCACCTGAGGCCCGCCTGCTCAGGCGTGGTGCATCTCAAACCAGGTATCAGCTCCACCCACCAACTACCTGGATTAAAGAGACAGAACAGACAGATTGTCCAGAAACATCATGCCAAAGAACATGGTCTCTTCCTCGCAGCGAGGAATACAGCTTATTCATTTTACACTGGTATCAGATCAGTACTCTGCATTCACAGATCCCCCAAAGCCCAGGTATTGGTATCAGAAATGAAAAAGTCAGATTGGTGCATCCCCACTTTGAGCTTATATTGTTACACAACAAAATCAGACAGATAAATACCTCTGATCTACGATAATTCTTTGGCCACTTAAGAGTACAAGTCCACAAGAAGATGAAAAACACAGCTGTTGTGTCTAATGTGTTAGCAAAACTGTTGCCTATTTTCACATCAGAGCAACACGATCATCCCAGTGAAGTCGTGTTTGTGTCATCTGATGAATGTAAGTCTGATATTCTCTCTCTTTTAGCTCTTGTTTTGGTCTCCACCAGCTCCTGAGGGAAATGTCTGGCTCTTTTGCTGCTAAATGCTCCAACATGTTCACCAGCTACTTTCTAACTGTGTCTGTCTGCTGCTTGCTGCTGAGCAGGTGGTATTTCAACTTTTTTTCTTTACATCACTGCCTCTGACGTCTCAGTGGGTGTTCAGGGTGGTGTTACAAAAGTTAGTTTCTGTCCAGTCTCCAGCAGAGGATCAACATATAATCTTACTTATTAACGCATTAAACCCAATTCCACTGTTGTGCTCTGATCGCAGGTCAGTTCTCCTGTCTGCTGGAGCGAAGACGCCGCCATGCTCAGCCGTGTCTCGTCCACCACGCTGACACCCAGCTGGCCGTTTAACTCCATATCCACATGGTGGCAGTGGTCCGGAGCACTAACACGCCTGGCCGCTCCAGCCTGTCAGCTCGGCTCGGTGGCAGCAGTGATGTCGGCGCCATTGGAGCGGGAAGCAGGTTAACGCCTTAATCCAAAATGGTGGATCCATCATGCGCCAGCGCAGCCACGCGTGCAACAGCCGGTTAGACTCTCGCAATGTGCAAGAAGCGAGGTGTTCAATTCCAGCGCCGAGAGGGCCAGGAGGCGTATCTGATGACGGATTCGATTCTGTAACCCCCGTGCTGTTAGAGCGGGAGAGCGACAGTGGCGGTGGCGATGACGAGCTGCGAGGCACCAGGCAGAGTCAACCACCGTGCAGCAGCTCTCATTTCGCCACTCAGAAATGGAGAGTGGGTGGAGGTGTGGGGTAGGGGCTGTAGTGGGTGGAGGGGTTGAGAGGGGTGCCTGTGTGCCCCCCCTCCCCTCCCCATCAATAAGCCCCTGGGTGGATGTCACACTCCAGCCCCCCCCTCGCTCTCTCTGCGCTCAGTCATCACCGCTTATCACTGAAATGCAGCCCGGCGCTGTGCCGCTCTGCCACACACACACACACACACACACACACACACACACACACACACACACACACACACATCATGCATATGCGTACACACACACACAAACTTACTATCTTATTCACACACAAATACTCACAGAGTTACATACAAATTCACCAACAGATATTCACAGAATCATGCATCTGCTTACTATCCGACACACACACGCAGTTATCCGTATGCACATCACACACACACTGATACAAACTCACAATTTGACACAGTCACTACACTTCTGAGGAGCCTCATTGATATAAAGTAGTTTTACATGTGACCAATCAGTGTGTTAGTGGGTTTTATAAGCATAAAATAATGACTAAACCAGGTTGAACCAGAACCAGAAGCCTTTTTAGGAAGTCAGGAACATTACCTGCCTTTTGGGCGCATAACAGTAACGCTTCATTTATGGTACACATTCCAGACTTGCAAGATGAGATACAGAGTGCTTCAAAAAGGAGGACAACACATATAAAGACCGATTCAAAAATAGGGAACATTAAAAAAGCAAAGAAGAATCTTTGGAAAGAGACAAGTTATATTTGTTGCCTCCTGCAGCTTGATTTAGGGGTTGAAGGTCAAAGGGCACCTTATGATTGAGTGACACAAGCATTTAGGCTACTAAAGTTTAGGTGGTAAGGCTTAATTCCAATATAACATTGGCCTAAACCTGATTTGACACAATTATTTTTCCCTTCTTGGATTGTTTCATTTGCCTGGGAAGCCGCAGATTAGAAAAAGTTAAAGATGCGCATTTTGATGAAGCGCAGGAGGATTTCATGTTACTCTGCTGCTGGAGCAGTGATCCCTGCACCACTGGGTCAATTCTCAGTAGAGCCGACACATCAGGTGTTAAACTTACATCATTTCAATAATATACAGTCAATTTATGGTTTAATTCTGTGCTCCCAGACTGCTGATTTGCTGTTTGACTGCAGGTATTTTTCTGATCTTCAAAATCAAACCATGCAGGCACAAATCACACTCAGTCTGTCTGTTACATAAACACATTATGTAACGCAGGTTGGTGGAGAGTCTGTACTTCCAGAGGTGTTTGCGTGTGTGGGAGCTTTCAACATCGCTGACTGTTACACCACAAATAGAAAAACAGGCTGACCGAGCCCGACGCACCTTCATTTATCAGACAGTCGGAAGGTTTGATGAAACTGAAGTAGTGAACAGACAGATGGAACGATGATCGCGTTAATGATAATGAGGCTGTTCATTGTCACATCTTAAAACTCAAGTGTTTTCCTTTATTTTAGTATGGTTCTCTGACTAACAGCAGCATGGAGAGAAAAAACAACAACAACAAATGCATAGAAATCCTCTTCCACGCAACCAACAATTTTTTATTTAAATGTTTACTTTCATGCATCTTGGTGCACATTACCTGTGAATTCAGGCTCCAACACTCTGCAATTGTCCGTACAAATTATATGACTAACAGGCATTTCTTAAAGGTTCGGGTTTGCAGACAAGGCTCTGTGGTTAAACTAGCAGTTGGCGAGTTTTTTAGTCCTACGTGGATCAAAACAAGCGAACAGATGTCGTGTATGACAGCTAAAATATCAGAAACAGGAGATGAGTCAGTGAAACGTATCGGGAGAGTTTACAGCTATAGAAATCTGCTGTCTGTAAATATACACAGAATGGCTGATGAATAAATAGAGAGCAGGTGTGCAGGCAGGTAAGCGAGTCATGTGATTCTCAGAGGTGGGACTATCAGGACATCTAGTGGGCAGGTGAGGCAAGGCAAGTTTATTTGTGTAGCACATTTCAGCAATAAGGCGATTCAATGTATTACAGTGTACTCTGTACTTTTTATTATATATAGACTATCTATTTGTATATCGTCATTTTTATTGTTGCCATACCATTTACAGTATATATACAGTCTGACCTACCTTCTTGAATGGTCGGCACCTGCACTAAATGTACATAGACACTACTGCACTTTCAAATATTCTCTTTACAGACTCATTACTGTTTTACGTATTTTTGTAATTTATACTATGTGTATTCAATGTGTAACTATATGTTGTTCTGCATGTCTACACTTTCTTGGCCAGGTCAACATTGCAAATGAGAATCTGTTCTCAGTCGGCCTACTTGGTTAAATAAAGAATAAATAAAGAATAAAAGTGAAATAGAAAATAAAAATGAAAATGAAAACAGGTTAATTTATCCAGTAAACGTGTTTGTTCAGGCTTTTCAGGCATTGTAGGACAAGATATACAGAGTGTCTGTGTGCTCAGGTGATGAAGGGTCACAGGTAAATCCATTACATGTAAGTACACAAATGAAAAAAAAACCTTCAGGATTATTGGGACATCCCTTAAAGGGTAACGTCAGTGTTTTTAAACCTAGACCCAGATTTCCCCATGTTTTTATGTCTTTGTCAAATCGGGACAACATTTTTTCACAATTGGCCTGTCAAAGTTAATGCCACTGACAGGCTCAGTTATTACAAGTATCTGTCAACATTATGGAAAGGATGGTTAGTTTGTTTGTGCTATTGTGTGACTTTGGTGTTTTAAATGGTTTATTGAGGCAGAGGTAGGGCGGGGAGGTAAAATTACTATTTTTGTTAAGGGAGTCTGGTGGCTTTGACAAGAGCAATGAACTTCGCTAAATTTAGTTTTTTTGCCAAAACATGCGCACCTCTGACATAAATACAGTCATTGGAAGATGACAACGGGGTTTTTGGATTGATGAGCAGCAGACCACGATCCACCCGACCCAAACAACCTGACCAGGCGTCACGGCAGGCGCGGTGATCGCTCAGAGAGCCAGGAGAGGAGCCTTGCTGGCTCAGCTTGGACTTAATTCTGCTCCTAAAGATCCAGTCTGGACAAAATGGGACTCATGTTGACCAAGCAATGGAACTGAGAGACAGTTGTGCCCACATCGTTGCAGAGACCTGCCCAATCAACATCCCGGTTCAAGCACTCCGCAGGTGGTCCATGTTCCGAGATGTCAGCACTAGACTGCAGCAAGATGAGAGGAGGTGGACTCTGTTTTACATCGATGATGCTTGGACTCTGTTTCCCAAATGTCAGATTGAAGATGAAACTTTCATTTATCATCTGGTTTCCGCTGTTTACATTCACCCCATGCAAATTTATAAAAATGCACTGTGGAATGTTCGCGGTGTGTTCGTGGATGTATATAAATAACTGTATTGTTTTTATTTTATGTTACCATATTTTAATATAGGCCTACCCTTAATTATATATTGTGTGTAGCATGAAGGAACTACAAATTTCATTTCGTTAAGCAGCCTTAAAAAAAAAAAAGACTAATAAACAACCTTGTACCTTGTTATTTCTCTTTAGGGATCCGTTTTGTTACGTTGCAGCCCTATTACACTGCTGCGGACTGCAGCGTGCTAGCTCGATACTGGACCAAATTCAAAACAGGTTGTCCAAAATTAGTCACATAGACACACACACATTGTCTTGTTTTAGTGCCCGGCCTCAGCAGAAAGGGTGTGATTTAAGCTGTACTGTAAAGTGCAGAAAGGAAGGTGTTTATCTTGATGATGTGTTGGAGGTCCACTGGTTCTGTCCCCTGCAGCTCTTTATGGAACAGCACAGTGTGGTTGTTTCTTCTACTATTCCTCCCTGCCATATTTAAAGCTGATGCTCTGATCAAACATGGTCATGACTTGTGAAGATCTGTTTTTAATGAAGAAAGGCACAAACGAAGTTCCACTAACTCAGACACGTGTACAGTACGTTGTGTTTCTTGTAGCTGCTTCACAATTAAAGCCTTTTCATGTGCATCAGACGTAGCTTCACACAGCTCTGATACGGCGTAAACAGTCAAATAAGGCCGATATGTGAAAGCACGAACAGAAACACAGGAGTGAAGCTAAACTCCAAAGGTACTGAACCCGGGGAAACAAGACTTTCTCTCTTACTCACAAACACACGTGTTGAGCTAGTGACGTTACATAAAGACACAGCTGTGGTTAGAGGGAGGACATCATTTGGCCCCTGCTACCAAGCAAGACCATAAAAGCGTGGCTCTGTGTTTTTAACCTGTGATGTGAGGACACAGAACCAACAAAGGTGCAGCACGGTGCTAAAATGGTGCAGAAAGCAAACAAAACAGCATTATCAACTGCAGCTGGAAAGTTTAGACGGGAGGGCGAGAAGCAGAAGAGGTTCCACTGATAAGATAAATAAGTCCAGTTACCTCTGATATATACGTATGTGTGTGTTTTGGGGGGTTGGATGTGGTTAAATAAATAAACTCTCTTTCTGCTTCTTCTTCTTCTCTGGAACATTCATTACTTTCGATTTGTTTTTTCCACTTTTGTCTCAAGTTGTTTTCATTCTTTCACACTCACACAAAAAAAAAATCCATTTCAACTTCTTTTTTTGCCTCTTTGTCTCTGATAGAAAGCTATTTTTGTTGTTCCTGTGGCAGACTCCCTGTTAGCAGTATCATAGTGAAGCATGCTAACAGGCATAACGAAGGTATCCGTCAGGAGCATACAGGCGCTCATTGATATTCGTCTTCAGACTGAAGTGATCTCTCGTCACTGACAGATCCGTTCAACTGTTTAAAATGTTAAAAATAATTATTGAATGTTTATTTAATTTCTTTCTCTCTTTTTTTTAGGTTTCTTATCAGGAAATGCAGAGCTAGGCGTATTTTTTTAAACGTGTGTTTAGACATTCACACTGCTGCTACTTATCATTATTCCTCAGGCTGTGTGTGCTCGAATGGTCCTCTGATATGTAATTGGGCACTCTACGTGTGTGTGTCCAATAAAACGCTTGAGTTTGTTACTTGTGTGTGAGCCCCTGTGTGTGTGTTTGTGTTAAAAGTGTGTCTGTGCCTCATCGATTAGCTGCTGGATTGGGAGGAGTAGGAGGAGGAGGAGGAGGAGTGCCATGATTACGTCAAGGGAGATGGAAGAGAAAGCGCAGGGAGGAAGATGATGATGAAGTGGATGAGGAAGGAGGGACAGGACTGATGATAACCTGACCAGATCAACACAAGTGCAGATACAGTATTAGTCAAGTCAATTTATTTATAATGCACATTTAAAAACAACCAAAGTTGAACAGTGCTGCACGAGGTCATGCAATTTAAAAAAAACAGACCAATCAAATAAAACATACAAACATGATACAAACAGTAAAAGACAGTTAAGCAAGAGGGTCCCTAAACTGACCCGAACGCCAAAGAATAAAAATAAGTTTTAAGACGAGACTTTAAAGTCTCAGTAGTGGGGGGATGACCTGATGACAATAGTAAATTCCACAGTCTTGGGACCACAATCGAAAAGGCAAGATTAATATTAGGTGGCACATGAGGCTGTCCAAGCATGTAAGTGACAGGAGAGAAGGGGGCAGTGGCGTTAATATCGACGGCTGCACCGGTTGCACAGAAGCTGTCAGGGGGCCCGTGTAGGACGCCGATTTTAGGTGGGTCCTCTCACGCATTGACCGTTTCATGCAGTCTTGAAAGTAACCACTCGACGACAAGACTGCAATTACTTATAATTGTGAAAGCTCAAGTTGATAAAGTCTTATTTAAGGAGCAGCATGGGACACGAAAGGCTGATTGGCTTTACTCTCGGCGAACAGCAGAGCCAGTAATTTGGATTTGAGCAGTGTTGTTAATGAGCTGAGTGCGAGGCCCCTTAGAATGAACCTCTAATGGGTGAATACAGGTTTCTCTGTTATGAAGTGGGATCAGGGATTTAAATCTATAGCAATGTAATTGTTACTTCTCATATGTTGGAAAATGCTGTAATCTGTGTCTGTGATAACATTTGGCTGTTGTGCCACTGATGATGAATTAAATGGATGCAAGAAACTGTGCGATCAGGCGCTGTCATCCATTCATTCATACTGTGTAGGCCTATAAATGAGTCGCTGTGTGCTTTTCTTGATGGCTATTTTTCGTACCATGTGAGCTATCTGTGTGTTAATTTGTTCGTGTAGGCTGATTAAAGCTATTTCGAATGTTTGGTAGTTGGAGAAATCAGGCTGTGATGGTTTCAGTTCAGTGTAACAGGCTGGAGGATGATAAAGGACAAATCCAGCAATGATTGCAAATGTACAGAATTTTTATTATTATTTTATTGTTTGTGTAGTTGTAGATTAGAAAAAAAAAAATTCTGTAATGTCTGTATTATTATGTTTCTGTGACTTCCTGTATTTCTTGCTGGTGCTGCCAAAGACTCTCCAATTTGACGGCAGCTTTTTGTCACTTACCCCCGGCTGCAGCTGCATCTGCGTTCTCTCGTTCCAGGTGAGGAGGAGAGAAAGACATTAAATATTAAGAATGAGGAGATAGGATTTTTAAAAAAAGAGAAGACGACAATGAGGGAGAGGAGGGGAGATGTCAGGAAAAAAGGAAGAGGACAATGAAGCCAAAATGGAGGACGGAAATGAAAATGAAGTACAGATAATATGAGGGTGAGGAAGAGGTAAAAGTGAAAACTGGTTATGGATGATGATGACGAAGATGATGAATTTCCGACCATCAGCCTCTCCAGCTGAAATCTGAAGTCTCAGTCTGAAGTTTCTGTTTAGATTTGATCCCATTAAGAATTGATGAGCCACTGATATTAAGTGTTGGCTCTAAATGGAGTCGATGGTGAGGGATATAAAACCACAGCGGAGAATTTAATATCCGAAATATGATGAATGTGAAGGAGGAAGAGCATCGACAGGAAACTGAAATCAATTGGAGGTCAGGTGGAAACATGAAACTGTGAGATGCAAACACGTGAGGGGTAAAGGGAACATGTCGTCTTCAGGTTTGTCATCTTCATCAAGATGTTAATGTTCAACTTCTTTATTATAAGCAGCATTCTTATCATCATCATCATCATCATCATCATCATGGCCATTACAATCATTATCATTTTTGTCTTAAAATCATTGGTCATGAGAAAATATATAAAATAAATACAAAACGACATATATAAATACAGAATTATCAAAAATTAAACATTTAAATATAAAACTGAGTAAATGAAAAATAATATTTATTCAATATTACTATAATTTGTGTAATTTCCAAAAAAAGGACAGAATTAAGTGGTTTTATTAAATTTTTTTATTGACACATAAATTGAAAATGAACAACCAAAAATTATATAAAATAGAAATAAATAGAAATTAAATGAACTTAAAAAGAATTACTAAATAAAATAATAAAAAATATATATTTAAAAAAACTTACAAAACAAATAGATGTAGAATATAAGAAATGAAAAAATAAATAAATAAAAGAATCATCATCACCATTATCTCAATTGCCATCTTTCTAAAATGTTCATCATGACCTTCACGGTCATCTTTATTATTGTCATCAATGCTGCTTCACCGTAATCAATATCATCATCATCTTCATCTTCACTGTCACCTTTGTCATCACCTTCATAATAATCATCATGGTCATTTTCATCAGCAGCGTTATTGTGATCGCTGTCATAATCTTCACAGCGACCTGCTCTTCCTCACTGATGTGTTCATGTTCCTGTCTCAGCTGCACTCTGCGGTTCAGCACCACGGACAGCTACAGCAGAGATTATACTTATGAGGACCTGATTGTACTGCAGCGCTTCTGTTATCAATGCTTTTATAGTAACAATGTATGAAATGACAATATGAAAACAATGTGAAAGGTGTCTCTGGACATACAGAGAGTTGAATATGCAGCTTTGTAGTCAGTTTCAGCTCATTGTTTATCTGTCTGGCACACAGCTTTACTGTTTTGGTTCACTTTCAGTGCTCCTATAGCATCTTTTTCACCCTCAGCCAGCAGCTGTTTCCAGCAAGAAATCTCTCTACTGTGAAATCCACTCTACGCAATCTGCTCAGTAGCAGACAGACACCGTCCACGGTGGAGCATTTAGCAGCTAAAGAGACACATTTCTCTCAAGAGGAGTACAGGTCAAAAACAGAATCAATATTGGACTTAACATTCATCAGGTGGACACAAACACCACTCCAAATGAATGATAATGTTGCTCCATAACTTCTGGATGTGTAAATGAGCAACTGTTTGCTAACACGTTCACCATATCAACTTGAAAAGTGACGTCAGTGTGTTTCTGCTGCCCCCATGTGGACAACAAAATAAGTTTTTGCAGGTTCAACTTACAGTAAATAATAAATATCAATGTATTGTCCACACAACAAAGACACTGTATGTCTGTGGTGTCTTTGTGAGGTCCATCTTGAGTTTTGAGGACTTTTTATTTGTCTTCTTCTTAAGACTTGGATTTAGGTTCAGGGAAAGGGTGGAGCATGTAGATTTGGCTTATAGTTCATGCTTAAAATTACATTCCTAGGCGCTAGGGAATGTATTATGTCAATGAGTGTCCTCACAAGTGTAGTACAAGAGTGTGTGTGTGGGAGTGTAGCAGCCCCTCATCCATCACTGTGTATTCAAACAGGCAGCAGCTCTGAATGCTGGCTAAGCAGAAGCAGGAAAGGAGCAAATTAAAAACATTCATTTACACACACACACACACACACACCCCATCTTTACTCCCTCACCCTCCATTCACTCCGAACAACAATTCAGCCAGCACTATAACCACAATACACCAACACAAACACACACTGACACCAGCATAAACCAGCAGTTTGCAGTTTCAAGTCCACTTCCAGTATGCCCTACTGGTTTTGTGATGATGCTTCCCAGAACAGCAGCTCTCAGCGGGTCAGGAACAGTTGCATCTGTTGGCTCCTGCGGTGCAGCGGTGCTGTTGATGCTTCACAGTGGCAATAATCTGAATTAAGGGCTGTCTGTGACCATTCAAACACACACACTGCTTTCTGTAGGGCCGAGTACTGTGGAAGAAGTTTAATTAGCTGAGTTTAACCTGCAGGATGTAATGACCAGTGATCCGATCTCATCTTTAATCTTATAATAGACACGGAGGATGATTGCCACTTCATCAAAATACATATCAAGAATATCATACTCTGTAAAAGTAATTTAAAGGTAATGGACCCCACTCAAACATGTGCTTAGGTCCTGCACATGCACACCTCTCTCTCTTATGTTTATTGGCCATTATTAAATGGCTCAAAAAAAAGGAAACATTTTGCTCCCAAGAGATACCATTTCAAACAAGCAGATAACATTTGAAACCCAACAGGTAACATTTTGAGCCAAACAGGAAACATTTTAAGCCAAGTGGGTAACATTTTGAACCCAACTGATAACATTTTGAGCCTAACAGGAAACATTTTTAACCTTTTTGTTCTACGCTGCTATCACACCACCTCTCTCATCCTCGAGGTCACAAATCAATGTGTCATTCATCACGCTCAGTTTGTTTCCCTTTAATAAGCCTGCTGTGTCTCTCTCAGACCTGTGTATCACACCCTGTTGGACACATTTTAACTCTGATTCATGGAGTACTTGCATGTTAATAATCTCATTATCGGCGGCGCTCAAACCTTCATCTAAGCAGGGGGTGGGACTTGGGATAGACAGCAGGTGTTTAGGTTACGGGATATTCAGTACACTGCATTCATAAAAAGAAAAGAAAATTTGAGATGTTTTCTACGGAAGCCCTAAGCGGCCTTCCATTCAAATATTTTTTTCCCTCCGTTTTCCCGTGAAAAGAGAATAATTATCTTGTGATCTCGAGACAAAATGAAAAATCATGGAGAGCAGGAGTAGATCATGCAGTCCTTGAGTTACAAGCCCTGTGCTCCATTAACTGCGCTAACCAGAAACACTGATAAGCTGTCTGAAATGATCTTAAAGAAACGCACCTGCCCACCCACTATATGGTGTGAGATCACAAGAAAATTGTCCCATTATCACGGGAAAACGGAGTAAAAATAATATTTGAATGGATGGCCGCTTAGGGCTTCCGTAGTTTTCACATACTTATGACTTAGCATTTTTTTATGAAATCTCTTTCACGTACTCACAAGACAACAGATCTCACAAATACAAGATACAAATATATATAAAACAAGATACAGTGGTGATTTCAATGTGCTTCTGCAACAGGCTTTTTTTCTAATACTCCTCAGAATTGATCAACTTCAGCACTAAACACTGGAGAAACCTGAATATACATTAAATATGTACACATTAGAAGACTGAGATGTCTCAATGTCATGATGTGAAATGTCACCAAAACTAGTAGGAATCTCCGCTCTCCCCAAACCTTACAGCTCACCACACAGCACGTAGAGCAGCTTTTACTTTCAAACTTCAGAAGGCTTCACATGCTGCATGTTGTGTGTAGGCTCTTCCTTATCGCCAGGTTTTCTTCATCAGCTGCAAACTTGCAGCCACTCTGAACACTACAGCGGCCACCTAGGAATGCACTAGCAACCACTTAGCAAACTCCCATTTAACACATAGCAACTGCTTAGCATCCAACTGCTAGTCACCTAGCAACCACCATCTGAGCAAGGAAGCAACAGCACATTATCTACCCCTCTGAAAATGCAAAGTGGTAGCGGATGAGTACAGAACTAGCTAGCAAGCGCACATAAAATCCCTTCAGTGATGTTCTAACCTCTGTTGATTTTTGTGTTGGATTTCATCAAAGAGTGATTTTATAAGCGATATGTGAAAATATGTATTACATTTCTATGGGATCTGGCTGAAAGGGGCCTTGTAAGCTGAAATGTGTTTCCATTTTTCTGTCCACAACACTGTTTACACACACAAATATCACAACAACAACAAAAAAAGTGGTTCTGGTGATTCGCTTCCTCTCAGACCACCCAGGTGTCCGACGCTGCAGGAGGAGGCCGACAGGGATGTGGAAATGATGCGGGAGTCAATTAGAGCAGCTGCAACTCAGCGTGACTCCCAGAAGAGCTGTGAGAGAGAGAGCTGCACCCCTGGGTGCCACCGAGGGTGGGGGAGGTATCTACAGCGGACAGACAGGACGTGGTGGGACAGCGACAGTCTCTTTGGTCGTGCTGACTTTAATTTGAGGTTTTTGTAGATCAAGTTGTCAGGATTTGTGGGTAGAACCCAGTAGCAGACCGGAAACAGGCAGAGTGGGTGAAGGGCTGAGTCCAGTGTGGTGCTGTCGGCGTGGGCTGGCCGGCCTGGCAGGCTGGAGACTGAGGCTGGGGATCCAAGAGACGTTGAGGCTGAGTGAGCTGGCTGCCAGGAGAAGGGATCTGGTTGCAGGTGAATCTGAAGACAGAGAACGGTGTTTAGGTAGGCAAGCTAGCAGGGCAAAAAGGTAACGTTTCTATATTCAGATTTTCAATAGAGCTGGCGACCTTCACTACACATACTCGGTGTGACTCAACGATCATGATCATGGTCAGGTGTGTAGATTCAGGCAGGTGAGGGAAGGTGCCGAACCAGGACAGTCAGAGGTAACGCCCACAGCTACTAACTGAGGCCTAGTCCACACGCACACAGGTATTTTTACAACCAGAGTTTTTCCTCTTTTATTTTAAAAAATCTCTGTCAACGTGCAAACACAAAAACTCGCTATCAAGAGTTTTCAAGAGCTTGCCAAACCGCCAGGTGGCAATATGACCCTAACCGTAAAGCCATGGTGGCCAATCAGAGCCTAATAAAACTGACCCGGTGTTTCTTAATCTCTTCACCCTGGCAGGGGTTTTAAAAAATGTTTCAGTGACCCGATACTGCGTTTCCGTGTAAACGAACGACCAAACCTCATAGAAAAAGTCACGGTTTTGAAAATACCCATGTTCGTGTAGACAGGGCCTGAGAAGAAGAGATAGATAGACACACTCGCTCTGAAGTGACACCCTCAGGATTTATTTATATATTCAGAAATGGAGTGCCTTATTCTTGCAGCACTTAGCACTTTATCTTTCTTCTCATGCCACTGTTGTACAACCAGAATCTGTAACATTTTAGTATTTTATGTATTTTGGTCTTGAATCTGTGCCTGTCCTGTGTCTATGTTTTGCTGTCCCCTGGTGAGTCGTGACATCTCCAAATTATCCATGATAAATAAGCAAACACCCATTGCTGATAAAGACCGTGTGATGTGATCAACTTAGAAATCCTGATAGAGTGAAAGAATAAAATAATTAATGCTATTCTTTAAAATCATTACAGACAAGTATCACCTAGATCAGTCAATAAAAAGGTCCACATGGACAGCAAAACAAATCAAGTACACAATTACACCTGGTATTTACTAAGTAAGCAGAAATAATAACTAAAAGTTAAAATTTCATTACTGGCTTAGCAAATCATAATTACTCTGGCTGCATTTGGACATTGACTAAAACTGATTCAGAATGTTGCAGCAACAAATACAAATGATTTTTATTGTAAACTAAAAGGTAAGAAAGCTGCATTTGACAACGACATGATTGGTTTGAAAAGGGATAATCTACTATCATCTAATCATGTGGAGTATGGCTGTAGCACATTTACTTGTAGAATTCACTCCAATTGAAATTCACTGTGAGATGACAGAACAACTTCAAGAATAAAAGTAATCTCAACTGGATTAATGAAACACCTGTGGAGACACAGATGTGTTAATTTATAAAGAATGAACTGAAGACAAAACATCAATTGCCTCTATTTTGATTTGATTTTTTCTTGAGTCTGTTCATGAGTTAGGTGAAAATCGACCTGGATATTGTTCCTATAGACTCTGCAGGTCATGTTTTTGATCTTACAGGTGAACAAAACCATCAGCTCCTTAAGAAGCTTTAAATGTAGATATGCTTTCCAACCTTTTACCATGCCTATTAAAAACACAAATATATTTTAAACTCTCATCATCAATCAGTTCATTCTTACTACTTTCTAAAATTTTTAACAATGTTATTTTTCTGGTACTGGTGTGGATATCTTCTTAGTGTGTTAAAGTTAATGATGTGTGTAAATCGGGTGTATCTCATGGATTGGTGTTAGGCCCCCTTATTATTTAGTCTATATATTAATGATCTTCCACAACAACGTCATGGGATAGAATTGCAACTGTATGCCGATGACGCAGTTGTATACACAAACGCGCAAAAACAGCTGAGCTAGTAGCTGAGAAGCATACAATCCCTAATTTGTTTGATCTTTTGCTACAACAGATGGCTTGTGAGCTTTTATTTTGAAGGCAGCAATGCAACGAAAACAACAACACGGTGCAGGATGATAGAGGTGTGGCAGAAGTTATCAGACAGAGAGCTATGGACTTCACATGACAGGATTCATAACTTGGATTGCTTTTTATGAAATGCTGTTTTGATTCTTTTGGTCAGTGGACCCTTACAGACTGAAGGAATATAAATAATCAAGGAACGGGCACATCTAGACTTAAGAAGCGCTTCAAAAGGTAATGGAAGTCGCCACTTTTTTTCCATCTCTTGTACCATGCCGGTTACACCGGTAAATCTAGAAGATTTTGGGGCTTGTTGTTTCCGTTAAATGAACTGAACGATTGAATTGTGGAGAATCTAACCGATCTAACTATGTGCTGCATGTCCACACTGACACATTGATCATACGTTTAAACATTAATATTTCTATTAACGATCTGAGCAGCTTAGAAGCAGCTAAAGCGGGCGACCCTGCGGGGTTTGAGAGGTTTTATACATCCAAAGAACTTATTTTAAAACCAGACCTGCGGTTATTAGTGAAAATGTGTTCCCACACCAGGCCAGTAAAGGAGGTGGGTGGCCATTTGGGACTCAGCTATTAATTTAAGTTTTACTATAGTTACTGAATTCAGATTGGTGTAATTATGGATCCAAGTTTGTTGTTATTTTGAATAAACATTAAATTGAACTAGTTGAAAAATCTTTTACTGTTTTTATGCATGCTATAACCCTTTCCCATGTGTCCTATTTTGTCACATGCTGGCTGAAAGTCATTTAACCGTTAAGGTCCTTGTACAAACAAACAATTCAGGATGAAAATCCAATTCAATATCACTGTAGGAAAGTGGAGAAACATCATCTTCTGAGCTTTGAGAATTACTCAAATCAGGTTCTTGTATAAAATTTTAAATGGCTTGGACCCTTCTCCATATCTTGTTACATCCTGTGTGTGTGTGTGTGTGTGTGTGTGTGTGTGTGTGTGTGTGTGTGTGTGTGTGTGGGCGTGGCTTCACCTGGTACCAGTCTACCCATAAACATCATGGTTAAATCCTCCTGGCTTCCTGTTCTTTGTCACTGGTGTTGCTAACCTTCAGTGATAGTGTGCTCGTGGCTGTAGCTTGTTTTTGTGATTTAGTCCTGCACTTCCAGTAACTCCAATTGTCTTTTCCTGTGCCTCAGGACTCCTGTGTTGCGACATCCATTACCAACCACTTCTGCCTTTAACTGCAAGACGACGCTATTTCAAGCCTGCCTGACCCTTGATCCACCAGCCACCATCTCAACCGCTCATTTGCCAATAAAACACTGTTAACTTTTACCTCGACTGTTGTGTTCTGTGTCCGCTCTTGGGTCTGCCAAACACGACTGTATTAATCTTCTATAAAAGTGTACTGTACTCCTGTGTTGCACTGCATTTGGGCAGTCAGTATTCTCTGTGAAAGCCACAGCTCAGTGGAACACCCTACCACAAGTCCAATATATATTTACCTCGCCCCCCTATTACCTGAAAGCTGTTCCACTTTCTTCACCAGCTAGTCTCTTACTGTGTCTTTCTGATGGACAGGTACAGTACATTTATAATTTGAGCTTCAGGGCCGCGATTTCCTGTCGGGCGGCGCAAAGCGACACGAAGGGGGAGGTGCCAGCGACGCGAGAGAGAGAGAGTTAAGAACCAGTTCTTATTTACAATGATAGTCTGGTTGGAGGTTAAAAAGGCCTTTTAAAATAGGGAAGGGGCGTAGAGAGTTAACTCAAAAAGGAAGTATGCCATAGATCAACAAGAAAGTACTACCAAGCATCGGCAAGTGTAATGCAACAACAACATAACAGCCATAAAGTTACATAAAAACAACGCAAAGCCATGAAACAGCTGTCATGAAGACGCAGAAGAAAGCGAAGCCACACAATGATCCCGACATGCACGATAAAAAATAGGACAAATGGACAGCAGACAATATGCAAATATCGTGCACAGTGACCTGGCTTTCTCTACTTTTATTCTTCTTTTACATAATTTCTCTTTTCATGTTCATCTCTCTTCTTTTCTCTGTGCCTCCTTTCTCTTCATCCTCTTCTTTCTCCTATCCTCATTTGTCTGCCTTGTTTTTTTCATTCCATCCTTTATTGCTTTTCCCATTTCATTGTGTTTTCTTCTGTGCCTCTTTTGATACTTTACCCTTTCAGAAACTCCTTTCTTTTCTCCCTTTTCCCCATTCATCTACTACTCTGCCTATCGGCTTATCTTTCTTTTTTCTCTCCTGCTTCACTCCTCTCCTCTTTTCCTCTGCCCTCTTTTATCTTTATTACTTCTTGTTCACTCCCAGTCTCTCCTGTGTCCTCTCATCCTATCTGTTCTGTTTTCTCTCTTCCTCCCCATCTGCCAAGTCTTCTCTGTAATGTCTCTCAGTTATTTATTTATTTTTTTACTTTTCTCTGTAATCTCTCGCTTTTTCCTTCCCATGTTTACATAAAGGTTGCTGCTTGATGACTCAGGCCTCCCACCCACCTTCTCTTCCTCTATTCCCCATCCATCTGTACATCTCATCTGTTCCCTCCAATCCCGTGCAACATAAAACATGACCATCTTTTTTTTTTTTAAAGCGCGCTATATATATATAGTCATGATCTTGTCATTTTTTAAAAAATTTTAAGAAAAGAACTGGCAGAATCGTGCAGCATGTCGAGGCAGGATTCCAGAAACAGGAAGTCCTCTGAGAGAAAACAAAAAATGATCACAGTAGGTGCACTAAAGTGCTTTTTGGGGGTATGGGGAGAATATATTTGGGTCAAATGAAATATGTCAATAGCCACCTTGGAAGGTAGAAGACGGGAGGAAACAAAATGAAGCTCTTTCTCTCTCATCCCGACAGGAAACACAGCTGTAGAGTTTAGGAGGAGGAGAATGATGGCAATACAGTTGTTGTGTTTTAGCGTTAATGCCTCGACTCTTCAGGGAGCGACAGATGAGCAGCTGTAACAAAACTCCCCACGGCAACACACAACCACACATTCAGGGAGAGCGGGTGGAACAACACACACACACACACACACACACACACACACACACACACACACACACACACACACACACACACACACACTCTAAACCTAGCGCTACTATCTTAGAGCATGAATTAGCTTTTTAATTCTTCTTGGCTAGAGACGTAGCACCGCGTCCACATGTAGGTGCAGGTAAATCCTTCTGTTTCTGTTGCTTCTTGGAAACAAAAGACTTTTCAGTTGTTTCCACAACGTGACGTCATGGAATGGCATTGAAATAGCACATCACTTTAAGGACATATCAGCGTGGCATGTCAATGTATTTCAAGGATTTTGCGTGTCATTTCACCGTTTACATTGACTTCCATTGTGCAGAAACGGCGTGTCATTTCACGCTGTTCGGTCCCTATGCCTATTTAATTAATGATGGTTAAGGTTAGCAGAAGTAATTTGGGGGGGGGTTACAATGCAAGCATTGTTAGCTAGCTAGCTACTTAAACTTTAACGTAGCTAATGCTATGTAGCATACGCCTATTGATGATACCAGGCTGGTTTCCAAAAATACCTCGTCAATGGCTTTGTCACAGATTCTCTACCTACTTTGCTCACATCATATTTATGAATGAGTCTTCAGCATAGACTGAGGTCACTATGACAACAGAAGCTGTCAGATGAAGTTAATGAAAGGAACAGAAAAGAGTCCACAGCGCTGTGTTTGAGGCTTTGCTTCGAGCGAAACGATAAGGCGAACATGCTGATGTTTAGCAGGTATAATGTGTGTGTATATATGTACAGTTTTTTAGTTTAGCGTGTCAGCATGCTAACATTAGCACTAATTAGCACTAATCATAAAGTACAGCTGAGGCTGATGGGAATATCACTGGTTTTTGCCATAAAATGTTGACATGATGATAGCGCTAGAAAATTCAGTTACAGTTCATCCTGAGGGGAACATGAATGCTTTCACAGCAATGTATCAAACAGCTGTTGAGATGTGTCTGTCTGCACCAAAGCTGTGGACCAACCTACTGACATCCCTGGAGACACGTGGCTAGCATGGCGACAGTAAAATGTTTACAGTTAGCTTTTTCATGAATCTATGTTCTCATAGTGGAAATATATATAACCAAACTGTTCAAGATTAATCCACTGTCCATTTGTATTGCCAGTATATTCAATACACTGGATTTGGCGAAAGCATGACTTTGATTCCACCATTACAAAGCTTAACCAGAAGTTGCAGAAGTATGAAGTGGAAATTGTGAGAGTTTTGTCCAGAGTGACTACTGGACTATTATAATCAAGCATAAGCAGTGCAAAAACTGAGCCTGACCACAACTACTGATTTTGTAACTTTGAACAGCGAATACTTACAGCGGCTTCATTTTTAATCCTATCATTCCCCTGCATGAAAACAGCATGAAAGCACTATACTTAAGGGATGTTGACTGGTAGGCCGCCTCTGCCTTTAACAACACACCTTTCTCGTTGATTGCATTCACCTGAGCAAAGCAGATATCCAAGTTCTGGTTTGGACACGCTGGCAGTGGATTGGTGGAGCTTTGTCTCCTCGCTGTCCATCTATACATCAGAAACCCTGCAGCTATAAACTTTCTTGAGACAAGTGTTGTTCCAGTTGTCTCGGCCGTTGACACATTATTTGTGAGCTCCAATTAGCATTGTGTCCTGCAGCAGTCATGCAGCCATTAACTTCAGTATTGCCCGCATGATGCACAGCGGTTTGTTTGCAGTTTTGCGGCTGCTCTGTTGTATCCTTTAGATGCAATTTCTCCTCATTGAATTTTACCCAACTTGCATTACTTTTTATCTTATTTGCCTCCTCTGGCTAATGTTCTTTGTTAGTAATTACAGTCTGTAGTTTGGGTTGTTGTTGTTGTTGTTATGGGGGTACAATTCTGTGTTGAGGCGAAGTGATGTAGCTCATGTGAAGTCATCATTATCCCACTTTAAATAACCCCCGAAAATTGGCCGTTTGCCAGCACCATTTATTTCCCATGATTGACTGATTTCTCAGATAAGCTCCACATCTGACAATCGAGTTAACTGAAGTTTTTGTGCTGCAGAAGCTCCAAACATATCAAGTCTTCCAGTCAAAAGAAAGTCGGACGTTCGTTCCATTTTATTTCTGTTGTTGTTGCCCTAATGAGTCGGCACGCTTTGCAGCTCGGGGCTTCTAATGTTCAGACATTTTCTGTGTGAGGAAACAACTAGATGTTTCCCCTTCAAAGATGCATGCAAACTGAAGGGAAAGGAACAATGAATGCTTTTTAACTTTAACGGCCTGGCCTTCCTTTTGTCCTTCCCTCCTCCACTTCCTGCCAGAAGACAAAAGAAGATCTCAAAGATACGTCTCAGTAATGAGCGCGCCCCGAGGGAGGAGAGGACGCGCTCTGACATATTTCTGAATAAATGCTTAATGCGCTATTATCTTAACAAGGCACTATAATGGATGAGGCTCCGACCTGAAACGGACAGGTAATCCATCTGTCATTCAGTCAATCAATCAACATCCTGTGTGCGATTAGAATCGCTGTCTACTCGCAGTGTTAATGTGACAAACTTTTAAAGACTGCATGTTTACAGTGACTTTCTTTCTTTTCATTTAGTCTTGATTCTTCTACTGTACCTCTCCTTCTCATTGTTCTCTTCTTCCTCCTCCTCCTCCTGCATGCTTTTTCTACCTGTTTGTTTCTTTTCCAGTCAGCCTAGTTTGTCTGTCCAAAACTTTGAGCTTCATTAATTCAGTCATTTAGTTCAGGAGATAACTTCTGAACAGATTTTCATGAAATTTGCTGTCACGATCCTCTAATGATTTGGGTGATTTAGCACCATTAACATGTCCAAAATTTACTCTTGAACAACAACAAGCATGTTCCATAATTCAAAAACAACATGTTTTTTTTTGCATGTGCTGGGAAAAATTTAAATAAATTAGGAAGAATGGCTAGACATGAAACAAAGGAAACACACTGATGCACTCCAAAAGAGAGGACCTTTTGATTTTGTAGCAATGCCCTCAAATTTTAAACTACTGCAACCGGTGAAATCGACTGGAGCACCCTGGGGATCAAGGGATAAAAGAGTATTTTGATAATTGAATAATCGGTACTCGTTAAGCAAAAACAACAAATCACTAGCTAGAGAATCTATTTTGGTTCCGTATGTGCTAAATACTTTTTTTAGTCTTTTCTTTGTCTCCTAAAACTAGAAACTGAATATCTTTGGGTTTTGGACTTTTGAGTGGACTCATGGAAACCATGATGGACGTTTTTAACTATTTCAGACGATATTTTTAATTATCATTAGCTGCTACTCTAGTTAAGGCACACTGCATTGGCCGTGCCACCCATCAGTTCCCAGTGTTTCCTGTGTTTTCCCCTCCCAGTGTTCCTGTCTGTCTCCTGTCAGTCTGCTGGTTGTGTCGAGTTGAGTTTATAAAACCCGGCTCTTCGCTTCACTCTTCGCCAGATCGTCCCTTCACTGCCAGTGGAACACTCGCTGCGGCGAAGATACATTTTGTGATTTTGAAAGTGAAGATTTGCCTCAGGTGTCTGGAGAGTTCCGTTTGTCTGCCTCGCTTGGTTTTTGCCCCGTCTCCACCTGCCTGCCCAGCTCACAGAGATTCGCCACCTGGAGATTCACCTTGCATATTTATTGTATTATTACCAATAAAACCCCTATGATTTCTCCTTTTACAACTGTTTCCATGTCAGCATCTGAGTTCTCACTGCCACAAACTATAACTATACCCACTTTGATTCTGGCCAGAGACCTTGGTTGCAAGTCATTCTCCGGCCTCATTGTTGTGTAGAGAGGAAAGCTAAGGAACCAAGCCGAGAGACCAGATATGCACTTACTTAGTCAGTTTAGCCATTAAAGCAGTTGCTCTAAATCTGTAGGTCCTGTTAAATCTGAGTGGTCTTGCGATGACCAAAAAATGGGCAATACAGGGGAGAAACAATATGGGTCTTATTTTTGCAGTTGTATTCATTTATATCTATAAGGAATAATCCTTTAAGATTTCAACAGGTGTTTATATTTCACAGTCAGACAGCTGTACCTCTGGGGTTTGTTAATGCAGTGTTGGCCGTTGTCTCCAAGGAGCGCTTAAGAGAAGGGGGCAAAGAAAATCACGGCGCTTTGAACCGGTTTCACTTTCAGAAATCAGTCTCTTTTGTGGGCTGGAGCGTTCTGACAGAGTGAATTATCAGCAGCAACACGACAGCCTCCGTCTGAGCATCACAAACATTTCCATTTCCCATTCTCCTCTCATCTTCCTGTGTCTCACGGCTTTCATGGCTTTCAAAACAATCAGCTTCAATCACCCTTTTTTCATTAGTGTCGAGAATTTTAACAAATTGTGCCCTTTTTGATGATTGCCTAATTATTCCCTTTCATTTCAATCGCATATCTAATTCAACGACTCCTTCATCTTTTCCTCTACGGCTACATTCGCCTCTGTTCTGCCTGTCAGCCCGACGCAGACATCAGGACACGTCTGATTTTTTTATTGGCTGAACACGGATTTGGTTCGACATGCTTGTCTCGGAGCTGCAGCTCCTCTAAAGCCGTCTGTTTGTTGTTTTCTTTCAGCTCAACATGTGGCTCTTTAATTCCTGTCACCTTCCTGCTTTTCTGGCCGGTTTTCCTGCGTCGCCTCTTTCTCCTTCAGAATATTCAGCGTGGGTCCGGAGAAACCAGGAGCTCAACTTGTCATCTGCATGAATGCACAGATCCCACCTTAAATTCTGTGGCCTCGGAAAATTTACATGAAGACTTTGTCCAATTATTCTCTCCCTGGCAATATGAACAGTGTGAGCGTCACGCATGGTCAGCCAGGCCGTGCCTCTCTCCCTCTGTCAGTTAACAGAGCTGCTCTATAGGCCGAACAGGTTTTTGTCCTCTAAGGACGATGGCGCTGTCAGCTTCTGTCACGCCACAGAATGTGATATTCTGTCTGAAACTGGAAACTCCTCACCTCCTGAATTCAACAGGATTAAATACTATTCTGTTTACACTACAAGACCAAATGTATGAGGACACACAAATGTGATACTTGAACATGTCATTCCAAATCCGTGGGCATTAATCTGCTTGTTCGAGCTCTGTGCAGGCCAGTCAAAATTTTCCACACCAAACTAGGGAAACTATTTCTTTACGGAGCCGGCTTTGGGGTTATTGTCATATTGAAAGAGGAAAGAGACAAATACAAACTGTTGACCCAACGCTGGAAGAACACTACTGTCTAAAATATAATTGGCCGTCACTGGAATGAAGGGTTCTAGACAAAACTAGTTCAATCTGGATGATACATCTAGAGCTGCAGGTTCAAATATAGTGGATACATTAAAGGAATGTCACGTTACATCATCATTGTCAGCAGTAAGCCAGCCTTCTTCAATCATAAATATGTCCTGTTCATCTTCTAGCAGTTAGGTAAATTAGTCTTTATTTACAGCATTGATATTTGGATCATGGGCCTTGGGCTCGGCCCGCTGGCGTATGCTGTTGTTGCAATGAAGCGTCACAGATTCAGAGCAGGTGATGCATTGTCTCGTGGCTGTGAATCGCTGCGGCGGGGCTTTTCTGCCGCTGGCTCGTATTTTACACCTCATTTGAATCTGGAGGCATAAGGCATTGTAAACCAGCATAAGGGCATTAATGACTCCTGTTATACACTTAAGAAAATACACATCGTGGTGACTCATTTATTCTGTGGGCCAAGAGGGACGAGGAGCAGACGTGTTTACTAAAGACCTGGATAGAAGTTAAGTTACTGATACAGGTACTGAGAGATACCTGGAGGAAATATTGTTCTTTTTATTTTTAAATACAACAGATGGTTTTAGTTACGCTGATAATGCTGTAGATTACAGCTTGAAACATACAGCATGGTTACTCCAGAGTTATGGTGAATCATTACAGTACATACCAATACAGAGACTAGGGAACAAATGTGAAGTTCAAGATCTTACAACAGGACATATACTGTAATTATGTTTTAACTACTAGTGCCCCTTTTCTATTATTACGGGGTATGTAGGATCTCACAGTAATAATCTGGACATTTGAGTTATTATTTAATTGAGCAAAAATCTGGATGTTTCAGGGAAGGGAGCATCGGGTGATTACCCTCACACTGAGTTCTAAAAGGGTTTACACCTTTTGGGCCCTATCTTTCACCCGGCACAAAGCAGCTCAAGTGTCATTGCTAGTTTTGGTTGGGCGCAGTTGGCATTTTCATGCCCAGCTCCCACGTTGTTTAAATAGCAAATGTAATTGCACGCATCTGTGCGCCCATGGGAGTGTTGGTCTCAGGCGCCATCCACACTACTGCGTTTTTGTTTTAAAACGAAGACGTTTTGCTACGTTTGCACCTCTAAAACAGCAAAAACAAAGACCTAAAATGGAGAAGTTTGAAACGTCCCCGTTTTCATGCAAAGCAGAAACAGGATGCTACTGACAGCGTTTTTGATTTGGCATTTTTAATAAAATATTTTGTACCATGCAAATAACACTTATCTGCCTACATTTGTATTGTGTATGTCACCGTATTTACTTTGCGACGACTCCCAGTCTGTTTTCCGTCACCATAGTCGCTTTGTGTTACATTCAGTAACAGTCCCAGCTCGTTATTGGTCCATGCAAAATAAAATCTGGTTCTTTGTCTGTTAGTACTGTAATGGACTGGATGACTAGTTGGTGTTTATTGTGGAGTCAGAATGTCATTAGTGAGATTGTTCTACTCAGCTAAGGCAGAAAGGCCTGTTTACCACAAGCACTGTGTTTTCCAATGTTCCAGGATGTCAGTGAATGTGCAACATGTTTAGAAGCCTGTCAATCAACTGTGTTCGTACCTGGGATTGGCAGAGAGTTAAGAGGGATGGTTGTTATTGTTCGGCAGAGTTGTTTTGTCGTTGGCTACGGCCCACAGTAGCCTGTATTTTGTTCAGAAATAAAGAACGAGCAAACCAGCTATCTTCTCGTAGCTTCTTATTTGAGGGACACTACAGTACTTTATTCTTTCGCCAAATCTTCTGTAAACACGGAATCAACCATCTGCTCGCGCACGCCCTGCGTACGTGAACGGCCACTAGATGTGCGTTTTCAGTCGTTTTAATATAGACAGAGATCAACTCTGATACGCAGCTAAAACGCTGCTGTGGACGGAGATCGTATTAGTTATTAAAACTC
Organism: Micropterus salmoides; assembly: GCF_014851395.1. Taxonomy (NCBI): domain Eukaryota; kingdom Metazoa; phylum Chordata; class Actinopteri; order Centrarchiformes; family Centrarchidae; genus Micropterus; species Micropterus salmoides. The sequence continues at coordinate 35,208,986 of NW_024044237.1, forward strand.
TGTTTTTAAACTAAACTAAAACGGAGAAGTGTGGATGGGGCCTTAAAATGAGGTGTGGTCAGGCGCATTGTTGACGCATTGCTGGAAGTAGAAGGCGTTTGCACCATTGACCAAAAAGAACCTGGTTTAGATAACAGCCTTATTGTCATAGCTGTGCTTGTTGTTTATATCGGGTATGATTACATTATATTCACCAAGTTAATGGCTGAGATCAGGGGATGAGATGCATCACTGAAAAAAAGTCCAAAGAGGCAATAAACACAAGCAAAGTAAGATCCAAGTTGTAGTTCACTACCAAGGTCCTTGAACTAGTTACCTGCTGATAAGCAGGTAGCAGGAGTTAACCTTTTAGAGAAACATGGCTTCCAGCTGCTACAGGAACAAAAGGTCCAGCTGAGATCTCCTGTGAATAGACAACAGAAGCATTGAGGGAATAAATTAGTTTCAAATGGCTTTGAGCGCAGCAGGGCACATCAGTGCTGTGTGCTCCCTGATGAGGAGGAGGATGAGCTGGACAGTGGACAGTATCGACCCCACGGCCTCTTACCATGGAAACATATGATACTCCACATGCTGATGGATGCGTCGCGCCTTCCTTTACCTTTTAACCTCTGGAAGTCCAAGTGTTCAGTTACTTAGCAAGTGCCGCCACTGGCCACGGGATTGGTGGCCCATGCCGAGTGTTCAGATACCGGGTCTTCACCTCCATAGCCCTCACTGGTTTTCACATCATAATTGCGTACACACACATGTAGTATCAATATGTATGTGACAAATTGTTTGTTAAACTCTGTTACTGGAACATTTTTCACTGTCTTCCTAAATTTCTTTGTGTGCTCTTTAATTTCTTCATGAAGAAGCACATTCATAAACAGCTTCAGCAGCATTTCAAAGATGTTCAGGTTCAATAAAAATCTGCCCAGCTGTGATATCAATTTCATTTTACCTCATGTGTCACCTACAGCAAAATACATCTCTGGATTTTCAAGTTGTTGCTGATCTGTTGTTCATCATTTCCAGCTTTTCTGGGACAATGATATGACTTAAAGAGTAACTTGAATCCCCCTTCAAGTCTTCTTTTTGCTGACCTCCAATGACTGCTTTAACTTTCCACCTTGCTGCAGTGATGTACAGGTGGACTCAGGTGGAAGTATTTTCCAAATGTCTTGCTCCTTCTCTGCATGGTAGAAACTCTGACTTCAAGTAGTTAATTTCAGATCAGCAGCATCATCTCCTCTGAGGTTTCACAGAGGAAGTCGATTGTCTGGAAGTCTTCCTTTTGATTCTGATGTTCAGCCTTATTAAACACTTGCTGTACAGCCCAGTGGTTGAGCTTTATGTCACCTCAGTATGTAGAGAACCTTTCACTTTTCTACCAAATGCTGAAATCTAGTTTGATTAAAGGACAGGTTCAAGGCTATTCAAAGACAATACTCACATGCCCGTATGTACAATAAAAAGTTATTGGTTGCTGTAATTGTTCCTCTAGTATATGCTGGCTGTGAAGAAACGACCTCCTAAATCTATTTCACTGTAAGTGAACAGGCATAAAATCCACATTTTCCTCTCTTTTCATCAGTGCATCAATATAACAGCTCAGCAGGAAAGTGAAGGCAAAAGTTAACTTCCACCTGGCATCGTTTCCTTGCTACATTACTTTATTATGTCTACTCCTTTCTCTTATTTTGGTAGTTTATATTGAGCTTAACTCAACAGGGTGTGAGTTAACGTTCATAAACACATATGTTTAGTTCATCAAAAACATCAGCGTTTATGCTAACGATAATGATATCACTGTACTGGTCCTCCCATCCAGGTTCTAGCCAAGCCCAAACCTGCTTAGCTTCAATCATTCAGCAGTAAAATATGCACATTGGTTTGGCTGCTGGCAAGTCTGAGCTGGTCTCTTTAGTATATAATTATTCAATGAGACGTGCTTGCAGAGTTGTGGTCGAAGGACTGTCACAAAGAGGGAATGTCCATCTCCCAAAGAGTTTATCATTGCTACTTAAATCTTTATCTTTATAGATCTCCCACTAGGGTGAGATAATGTCACCCATTTTCAATAGAAATCCATCCAAAATATCAAAATGTCATGTTAGTGGGACATGTTTGAGTCAGTTAACAATGATATATTAAGAATGACACTCAGATTGATGGTGACCTCTGCCCCCCACTCTGGATATACACTTAGGCTACACACTATGCACGACATGTGACGCGGTGTGTTATGTCTGCAGGAGGCATTACGCTCGTGTGAGGATAATGACACAATTTTCTGCTGCAGGATCTCACTCTACTGGCGGAATAATGGCTGGATATGAGACCAAATAACTGGATATTTTTGTGACTCAGAGCCACAAAACAGGAATCAACAACAACATTCCTCTATGAGTTAGACATAACAACAACAACAACCAACCAATCTGTTCCCACTAATATTTCTGTATTGTACAGTTGCGGGCTAACCGCTAACATAAGCATCCAATCATTGTTTCTGATGAATCTCACCTTTTTTTTCTGCCAGCAGTGTTCATACGAGCACCCATCCAATCATTTATCTTTTGTCTGCTTGGTAAAAAAAAAAAAAAAAGGCTCCTGGAGGACATTATTTTCCGTTATTACAATATGAGGGATTATAATTGTCCTCCCGCAATTACCTTCCCTCCTCCAGAGGCTTTGTCACTGGGAATGATTGGCCTCTAATATTAACCCAAATGCATTTAATCAGCCGGTGCAGGTTCCTCATGCCGTATAATCACACTTGCAATTAAAAATGTATTACCTCTCTGCCTGTTAGGCTGGACTGAGCCTCCGGAGCGCCGGTCAGCTTGGACAGCCTGCTTAGTATTATTTTACTGTGGAGCTTTACCGCCTCCACGCTGAGCCTGCCAGCAGTCCATCCAACACTGTACTCATCTCACACTATTTAGTCAAACATGCAAATGTACTGTACAGTCAGCGGGAGCAGAGAATCAAAGACGGAGTGAAAGCAGAGCGGGATCACTCCTCTGGCTCGTGAATGGAGGTCAGGCTGCGTCACTTTGTCCAGTTAAATGAGGCTCTGAGCAGGAACAGCTGAGTCACTCTAGAAAATTTAAATCCACCTGAATATGCAGCAGTTGCTCTTATTCAAGTTCCAGGACTTCATTCAACTTGTTTCCATAACTACAGTATATATCCTGATACCAGAGTCAGCCGGGCATGCTGTTCGTTGGCTCCACAAGCTCAGCGTTTGTCGCTGACAATTTGCATTTTCTTGATCTTCTTGGAGAAACTAGTCCCCTGTGTTTGACTCTCTGCAGATATTATAACCTTTCAGCTTGCCAATCTGCACCCAGCCCTCCAGCCTTATCACTTCTAAGAAACAGTTTCCCCATTTGCCTGTTTACCAGCTTTTCTGTTACTTGGTCAGTGAGTTCAGATTCTTCAGCCGCTTCTCTGTCAGCTAACTGCCCTCGACTCAATCAGCTGATTAGGTCCCCCGTTTTCCGCCATTCCAGTCCTGCTTTCACTCCACATGCACAAGTGTGACATTGTGGAGAGCAGGATCATTATTTTAAATTGAAAGGGCTGAAAGTTCACCTAAACTTAACTCTGACTCACATGTTGACCTCCCCAGCGTTCATTCAATCACTGACAGGCAGGGAAACTTACGGCCACACTATTTACACTGTTAAGAAGACAGGAAGGAAAGTTATTTTTGTGCATCTCTGAAATCACAGATTTATACAAAACTTCTCTCCAACCAAAGTAGTGAGTGTACAACTTGTATAACAGTGTAAATTCGCTGTCACCACAAAATAACACATCACACAGCCATTAATGTCTAAACCGCCGGCAAAACAAAAGTGAGTACCCCTAAGTAAAAATGTCTAAATTGGTAGTGCCATTATTTTCCACCACTTCCTTAAACCTCCTGTGCATGGAGTTCACCAGAGCGTCACAGGTTGCCACTGGAGTCCTCTTCCATGACGACATCGCGGAGCTGGTGGATGTTAGAGACCTTGTGCTCCTCCACCTTCCGTTTGAGGACGTCCCACAGATGCTCAATAGGGTTTAGGTCTGGAGACATGCTTGGCCAGTCCATCACCTTTACCCTCAGCTTCTTCAGTAAGGCAGTGGTCGTCCTGGAGGTGTATTTGGGTCCATTATCATGTTGGTATCCTGCCCTGCGGCCCAGTCTCCGAAAGGAGGGGATCATGCTCTGGGCCAAATTTTCACTTTCAATTCAATTTATTTAACTTATATCCCTTTACATAAAAGAACAGGTCTAGACGGTACTCTGTGATGTTAGGGGTGTCCTCACTGTTGTTGCCAGCGGTTTAGACATTAACGGCTGTGGGATGTGTTATTTTGAGGGGACAGCAAATTTACACTGTTATACAAGCTGCACGCTCACTACTTTACACTGGAGCAAAGTTTAACTTCTTCAGTGTTGTCACATGAAAATATATATTAAAATATTTACAAACGTGAGGGGTGTACTCACTTCTGTGAGATACTGTATGCATAGATATGTATAAATTTACCTATAAATTTTCTATAATACTGCCAATCATTCTACACACCTCACATTACATGCTTGTTTGGTGTGAAACAGGCAGTCTGTGGTCAGGTTGCTTTAATTCAGTTCAATTCAGTCTAGCTTTATTGGCATGAATGTCTAACACAATATTGCTAAAGCTACAAATAAATACTAAAGACCAATTCATTTTATACAGCAGCTCTTGTTTCTCTCACAGCTTCGTGTGTTAGAGCCTGAAACTGTTGCTTCTTTTAAACCTCTCCCTGTTCAGATTTCCTTGGCTGAGCCAGTTTTTGTTCTTCCACCAGAACCACAACCTATTTCTCTGTCTGGGTTTCTTCCCGAGCTTGTATCTGTCCTTAAGCAGCAGCCTGTGTGAAGTAGGTGTTGGGGGGAAAGAAAGAAAGTCTATGTTAAGCCCTGTTTAACCTACATAGTGACACACAGATATCGAACTTGAGGCCCAGTTTTGGCCATAAGGGCCCCACTTTTGGCCTGCCATGGTCCAATCACTACCTCCCATACACAGGAGGACATAAATGAGAGCCAAATGGGGACTGATATTGCACATGGTCCCCACTTTTACCACCATGAAAGACACGCACAGGCCTACTTTATATGCAATTGATGGACCAATGCCTCACATTTCTACCCCACGCGTGGCCAATAAAGTTAAACCAGGATCAATATTATTGACTCTTGATTCTAGAAAAAAGCAGATTTTATTTGGTGAAACATTTGCCTCTCAATGGCTTATGTTTCACTTCATTAGTTTTAAGATTATAGGCCAATATCACTGGTTTCCAATCCTTGAAACATTGGTACCAAACATTTATACAAACAGTAAGGCCTCGGATCAATCACACTCCATTTATCCCTGCCCTATTTTTCTGGGTAATTGTAGTTTATTTTAAGATTTTAAAGGCAGAAAATACAATTTGAGAGATTAAAAATGTATTTAGCCATCTGGTGAACTAGCCTTTGTATTAACAGCTCAGTCAATCAATTAAAAGATTAAAAATCTACAATTCTTGTTTTTGTTAATGGGGCTACCACTTTGTTTATATCTAGATGACTTGCTGGGGCTTTGGGGGTTTTATTGCAGTGAATGAGCCGCCTCAGACTGTACAACAGATTCCTGTGTGGTCAAACTGCTCACTGTTAATCACAGCAATAAGATAAGCATAATTGGATATCTGACTTCCCGCAGTGTGTGAGTGCATGTACAGACAACATATTGATTTCTACTGTCTTCATAATTAAAATGATTTAGTTTCAGTAAAGAAACACTCTGGCTCTTATTGGCTCACCGGCGTGATAATTATCGTGTGTGTTATGTTCTATAAGGACGCTGTTCCTGCCTCCAATATCCACCCCCGCTGAACAAACGGCTCGCTCCAAATCGCACCATCAGTCTCTGCTGGGTTTGAAATGTGACGACTGAGACCTGCTGCTGGGATTTCTATTGGATCATGGTCATCAGTTTCCAGCAGCCGGCGGGTGTCCAATGGAGAAGAAACAAAGAAGAAAAGAAGGTTACAGATGTGCCTGTTTTCATCCTGACTGTTTATACTGAGTGTTCTACACGTCTAGATGCTTTTTATCAATTTACTTTTGTAATGTTTCGCTTGTTAAACATTGCTGGTATGATCCAGCAACAAACCAAACAAGAAGGAGACACATGCAATTACCTAAACAAAAAGGAATTGTCTACAAAATTTTAATTGGTGAACCAGATGTACCAAACTTAACATGATAGGAAGGAGGAGGAAAACACTACTGTCATGTCAAAAAATCTCCCAACATAAGTCACTATTTTTCTAGATCAATGAGTCAAAACCTCGTAGCAGCGCTAATATGTGCGTCAGTTTATCAATGCCTTACAAACAGCAAGGCTTGGTTTCATTTTTGGCACAGAAACCACTGGGTTAATGTTGGGGAAACATTGTGGAAACTGTTAAAAGAAACCAACAGGCATTGTTGACAGAAGACAGGATGCCAAGGTGACGCCCCAATGCCCCCAAAATGTAAACCAATGATATACCTTCCCCTGCGCGGAGCTATGTGCCCCACCTTATACCACCGATCATGAGTGCACAGACTAGGGAAACCAAATTAAACACTCAAAAAAACTCAAGGTAGTACTGGTTCACTTCTGGTTCCTGGTAAGACCTGAATCTGGACCCTAGCTGGTATTTTTCAAGTTAAATCAGGTCTGGTTGGAGTGAGAACCACTGGGTTAGAGCACATTCAGTGAAACATGGAAACAGTTACTTCTAGTTAAATTAAGTGTCTGCATTCCCACCAACCAGGAACCTGCAACACAATAACACAAGCCCGGGCGGCAGCAGCAGCAGCGGCGTGGCTGTGGGTTACTAATTTACACATTAATTTTTCTTGTTTACATGGTTTTAATTTACTTTTGTCCTCTTCACGCCACCTATATACTAATATCTGATCAGATCTGATTTGTTTTCACTTCTTTTCTAACATGTGACTGCAGAGGGGCGCCATTTGAAAGTTTGTGATCCTGGTGCTAGTATGATGTCTGACAAGTGGGACCAAATTATAACTTTTTTAATGTTATTCTGCAAAGATCTACGTCCGTATAATCTCATAATCATGACAATAAAAAAAACAAATTCACGGACTGACTCTTTTCTAGAAGATTCCTGAGAGCTTCAGAGGGGACAAATGGAGTCCTCTCTCTCCTCTCTGGCTATGTCTTCTCATGTATTAATCTCCTGCTGTCCTCTCCCTCGTCACAGTCTGTGGTGTTTCTGTATTAACGAGCTCGTGTTAGCGAGGCCACTCAAGCAGCATCTGATTGTACGTGGCAGTCTGTAGTTTTATTTTTATTTTTTCTGTAACTCTTTTCCATGAAGCAGAAAATGTGGGCCACAGTGAGCCGAGAGCAGACGGCCATATCCTAATCAGTTGTGATAGTATGGTAATTAATGGGATTTGTTAATTGGGTCTGTCCTCCCCGGGGACGTTTCCTGTGAATATTCATGGAACGCTCAGCTAACCTTCCTCCTGCAGTCACTTGAACTTCAGCCGCCTCAAATGCACTGATTTTGTTTTCTGTCGCCGTCATTTTTATCTCCACAACAACAAGTCTGCCGCTGACTATCCAGGCAATCAGCACCTTCTAAATGTTTAATACCGCACTACACGGGCAGATAATTCCCACAATGCTCCTCACTGTCAGGAAGCCAGGCCGCCACCGCCGCCATGCACACTGGAGTCATAATTACGTTGGCGACATCCTTGCAAGTTCCAATCAGGTTTGTTTTCTCTTCAAACAAGGTATCCCCTCTGGTTTCGTCTTGTCGAGCTGACAGGTGGAGAGCCGCCGTCCGAGCAGCGCCCCCACACACACAGGCTATTAGCCTGTTTGCTAACACGCCAGAGTCAGCAGCTACAGGTGTAGCCGAGTCAAACACTGACACAGCGATCACAGGGGAGGAGTCATCAGCGTCAGTTTGTTTGTCTGGGAGTGTGAGGCGTTCAGGTGCTGCTGGGATCTCCATCCAACAAAGGAAATGTCTGTCTTTTTTAAATGAGATAACAAAAGACACAAACTAATGAAAGATAGTACTTAGTTCCCATCAACTAAGCCCCCGACCCCAGATCTTCTTCCTATCACGGGTATTAAATCTTTTTTATATATAAACATATGGAAGTATATTTTTCATATATCCTTTTATTAGTGGGTTAATGTCAAGGGATGAATCAATGAAATAGTCTGGTGGCTGTTAATCAAAATGCTTTACAGGAAGTTGCAGATATATAAAGAAACAAGATAGAGTCAAATCTAATTAACTGCGTTGGCAGAACAATGTGATTCACGATAAGCCTGTAGTTTGATTTAACTGTTCTTAAAACAAGATGATTGATTAGAAATGATCAACAAGGGGATCTGATATTTGTTTCCTGTTGTGGAAACAAATATCTCGACACGTTAACGTCATGAGAAAAAATCCATTCAAGTGGGCTGTGGCTGTGGCTCAGGAGGTAGAGCAGATCGTCCATTAACCCCTCGACTCCTCCTGTCCATGTGTCGAAGTGTCCTTGAGCAAGACGCTGAATCCAAAGTTGCTCCTGATGGTCAGGTCAGCACCTTGCATGGCAGCTCCGTATGAAGGTATTATTAGAGCAAAACAACTCAGCACCTGTGAAAAATTCTTTAAGAGGGGCAAACTTTGGTCCTTATGAGCATACTGAGTTCACTCAGTTGCCATGGAAATGAAGAGTGAGCCCCTCTTGGCCTTCTCATCCACGTTGACTTAAAAATGACCCAGGTTAAATAAAGGTTGAATTAACTTTATCTGGTGATTATGAACTGTATTTATTCTATAATGTTGCTTTTTACTGAAAGAAATTATCTTCTAGGCTCATTTTAACTTTATAATTTAAAAATATAAATACAAACTAAATAGGTAAACTGTGCAGAACAACAGGAGATTAACATATCACAAGCTGTCACAGAGGCTCTTCATCTATTCACAGCATGTTTAACCCTTTGAAGCTCTTAGAAAGAGTTTAACATTATTGTGATTAACATTTATCGAGTCAGAGGGAGCAGAGTCAGGTGAGATGTTAAAGTTTTGCGTTGAAATCCAGTGCTGCATTATCAGATTTCAGAGATTTTACAGCTGCAAGGACTGTCCTGCAGGAAAGTTAAGTTTCTGTGACTCCTCCTCCTCCTCCTTTTCCTCCAGCTTCCAGTTTGTCCTTGGGAACACGGTGTCCTCCCTCCCTCCCTCCCTTTGTGTCCCTCCTTGCTGTCATCAGCCTGGTGTTGGCGTCCTGACCGCACTGTTCTCACCGTCCTCTCCTCTCCTGTCCTGGCCGCTATATCGGGCTGCCTGGCTGCTCCCTGTTTCTAAAAGCGTCTCCCGCTCACGTCGGGGCTTCCTCGCTGCCCTTGTCCCTCCCACCGCACTAGGACAGCTGCTTTTTGGCTCAACAAGGGAGGGAGTAATCTCATATCTGATTGGTTCTCCAGGAGCACCAGAGGACGTAAGAGCCCCACCCTGCCGGAGCTGATGGATCACCTGTCCGGGGGAGAACCTACTGTGTTCAGGGCGGGACACTCCCTGCCCTGCTGCTGCTGAGGAGGACGAAGGTTTATCCAGTTCTTGTTGTTTGACACTCAGGACATTTGATTCAGACTTTGGAGTAAAATATGTTACATGAGTCTGATGATATTTGATACTTTTCTTCAACAAATCCCGTGTAGCGAACCGAACCAACAGTGAATGTATCTGCTATGTGTGTGTAACACAGTGTAAACATACTCATCCCAAACCATTTTAACCCTATTAGTGAGCTCAGTCTCATCAATCTGCGTGCAAATAACACAACTTTGCACTCAAAATAAAACGCTAGCGTCTCAAAACATCGCCATTTTGAAACGGCACGTTATTAAAGTCGTGAAACGTTGCAATTTGGCTTGGTTTAGGCAACAAAACTACTTGGTTGAGGTTAGGAAAAGATCAAAATAACTACGTATCACACTTAACACGTAAGTTAACTTACGTCACTTACGCAATTTATGTAACTCGCGTAACTTAAATAAAAATATCTATGTTGGGGTTCTGGCCCTCCGTCCACCACAACCACCTCCTTACTCAGTCTTTTCTGTTAAATATCATATATACCCACCTTTACTGTCAAGAACTGACGCTACAGGGCTTCCTCCAGTGCATTGAACTGAGACGCTATAGGGATCCCCAGTGTGTTACAAACTGACGCTGACGAGTCGAGGAGTGAGAACGGTTTGTATAAGCTAATCCTTCACATTAACTTCTGTGGAGGACACCACGCATCACCTTGTCAAGACGTCACCAGCGAGGCTCAGCTCAGTTAGGCTTCGGAAAACATCACGTTACAGTCGTGAAGTGTCGATAAAATGAGTCAAAGTTGACTTTTGGTTTCAAACTGGACTCCCACAGCTGTCTCCTGCGTGAAAATCCTCTTTATACTGTCACCTGACATGTTTTTGTCTATGACATTCACAAGTAAAATGGACGCGCCGTCTCTGCACAATAAAAATCAAAAAATTGAAAGTGTAAAGTCGTGTTATTTGTTAGCAGATTGAAGAGAACAGGCTGCACTTTTGGACTTTCCCAAGGTTCTGAATGCCCCGGTCCACATACTTAAGTGTACTTTTGTTTCTGGTCTGTTTTTCCTGCTTTGGGCCTCTTATTTCCATTTAAGGGAAATTCTAACACACATATTATTAATTTTAATGTTCTTACACGTTTGTTTCAACAGTCTGTGCCTGTCTCTGTCCTGTTTCAACATGACACTGCCCCCGTGCACAAAGCAGCTCTGTACAAAAAAGGTTGTCCCAGTTTAGTGTATAACAGGCCCTGACCTACACCCCATCCAACATGTTTGGGATGAACTGGAACACCAACTGTGAAACAGAAATGACCACCCAACATCAGCGTTGGACCTCACTGAGGGTCTTGTAGCTGAATGCTGTTATTACGGCACATCAATGCCCACATGTTCTACTTATCACACATGGCTGAATGCTTAGGTGTCCACATACTTTTGGCAATGTAGTGTAAGACACATGCAGTGACTCTGACAGCTCGGACACAGTAACCGACTGAATACCTGGTTAAAACGACAACATTTCGCAGTGCTGAAATATTCGCGCATCCAACAGAAATGTATTTTTAGATCAGTCGTCTTCATCCCGATGATTTTCCTTTTGCTTTCTTGGAATTCAGAACACAGCAGCAGCATCGTCCGCTTCACGAAACTCTCTTTTCTCATTTTACTTTTCATGCTGTGTGATTCGGAGCATTAAAGACGCAGAAACGCAGAAAAGAGAGAAACAGAGTCATCATCATCTCACCACGGTATTGCGAGCGAACGGGGAGCGCTGAGCGACAAGGAGAAGAAGGAGGGCAGGAAGGAAGCGAGCGAGGCTCCACTGAAACAGTCTCCAAAGAAAAGTCATTACATGAAATAATCATGTCAGCGGCAGCAGCAGGAGGAGAGGAAAGTTGTTTCTTCTACGGAGTTATTTCATACTTTGAGTTATTTCATCCATGAACAAAGTATTCATAGTTTCATTTCAAGCTGCAGCCATTTGGACTCTCTGCCTTCGTGGAACATACTGTCTGTCCTTTTCTTTCCTAAATCCTAATTTTCTCCAATTCAAACTCAACACCCTGTTTAACATTACACCCCCTCTAAGTATATTCAAAATATGTGTTCAAATCCAGGACACACTATCCCCCCTACAGTTTCCCCACAACCCCTGACACGCCTACTTCCCTCACAGCTGACAGTTCAGGCCCACGCCACAACAAGCTGTGTGATTTTAAAGCTTGAGGGGGGAAATTATGAGGAAGTGTTGGATGATGAATGGATGCGAGGAAGGGGATGAATGTGCTGGTGGAAATCGTCCAGTTAGGCCAGTCTGGGATGGGCATGTTGAAGGCCGGGCAGGGGGAGACTCAGTGTGGGGGGATACATCTCGGGAGCTGAGTCACCTAAGATGAATATGGGCCCCAGACAGTACCAGGAAAAGGATGACAGGTGTGGTTGAGGCGTGGCCCCACTCCTAAACCTAGGTCAACTAGTAAATTTCATATGTTTGTTCCACAATTTCAATTTCAATTTCAGCCACATTCGTCAGTTTTTCTGTGTCTACTGAAAGCACTTCAGAAGAGGACCGTTTGTTCTTCAGCGGCCACATTTTTGATATAGTTCAGAGTTGTTTTACCAACATTTTTCAGGTTTTACAACATTCTGAAAATATGTTTGCAATTTTGCTTTAGTTTACAGATGCTTTGTGCCTCTACTTTACTCAATTTTACTCTACCACAAGTCTTACATCTTTATTATTAATATACTACAGAGAGAATGCAAAACATTCTCTCACTCCAACTTCTCAAATTAGACTCAGACTTTTCTGCTCTTCTCTGTTATATATCACAGTAAACTCCTGGGCTCTGAGACGTTGTGATTGACATGACTGATTAATCAACTCATTGGCATTTGAGTGCTCAAGCACACTTACATTTCATCTCAGCCCCCCTAATGAAAAAGTGGCTGAAACTCCTACAGTTTTGCCCATATTCATTACATTGGATTGATTTCACATCACTAATCGGTGTATTGAAAAACTGTTATCAAATGTGGATTCTCCCTGACCTCTTCTTACAAGTTTTTTAAATAAATACAACAAACGTTTGCAAGGCACTCTAAGCAGGTCATTTTCTCATTAGAGGCTATTCTAAGATCAGACCCCACAAAAAGAAATTCAGTAGATGAAAATAATTGTTAGTTGCAGCCCTGTTCTCCACATACTAGCCCAGCTGATCTCTGTCTTATGTTGATGAGGGGGCGTACTGAAGTCAGTCAAAAGGTGTAATCAATGTTAAGTTACTCTGTAAGTAAAGTATTTCCAAAGCAGATGGTAAAAGTCTACAAGTCATTAGAAAAGTTCAGAATGTAAAAAGAAATCTTTGCTGAAAGAAACTCTCCTTTACTCCCCCACACCTCCATCCTTCCTGTCTTCCTCTCTGTTCTGCGGTTGGTGGTGTCTCCTCAGACCCATGGTCAGCAGCAAACATGAAAATTCAATGAGAAAGAGCAGTCGGGGGGAGGTGAGAAGGAGGTGTGAGGTCCACAGAGGTCCCATGCTGTGGGAGGCGGTTATCAGGCCTGTGCAGAAATAATGTTTATATGATGGTGGGCTGCACAGGCACCTCATTACAGTGTTAAACGGTCAGTTCACCAAAGGCCATGTGGTATGTTGTTGTTTTTGTTTTTGTATTATTTGTCAAGATTTTTAGGTATGAGATTTTGCTCTTCACAACCAAAACAGTGGTGGTGAATGGAACTCAGTTTTTACTGCTGAACATGACCTTATATAAAGTGTCTTTCCAGAAAAGGTGTCGGGATGATCCACAGAACTCGCTGTAAGCAGTTTTCTAACTTCATGGGAACAACACTATATGGCCATAAGTATGTGGACACCCCTGACACACTGTAATGAACATTTGTTCTGTTGCTGCTTGTCCTGGTTTGGTTTAGTTGTGGTCCATCATCTGTGCCTTAACCCCCAGGGCACCCCAGGGGGTTAAGTTGTTATCATGAGTAGGCAAAAGCCTTCAGGCTTGTACACAGCAGACAAGCTTCTATTTAAATCAACACAGCTTTCTACTAAGGCAGTGTAACGGATCGCGTCTCACTCGCTCTAAATGCACATAAATGTGAGTGTGGTTGTGAGTGTGTTGGTCTCTGAGCGCTGGCAAAATGCAAGGCTTTGTAGACAGTGTGAGATGCCAAATATCAACTCATACATATTCTACATTCACTTAATAATGCGCTCCACATGTTGACTGATATACCATGTATTAATGCTGACAGTGCATCATTTCTGCAGTTACATAAGACATGAGTTTACTATTTATACTGACCTTCAGGATATTATACGAGGCACTCATAGAAGAATGTCAGAAACCCTGACTTTGAACCATGCAGCCAATTCTTAATGCGAACATCTCACAAATAGGAAGTGAAAAATTTATTTTTCTGGAAGCGTTTGTTTGTTTTTTGTTTTCTGGGCAGTCTGCAGAACCATTTTTACCTCTATCCAATATTTGCTCACATTTTTGTTGTAAGCAGCTCTTCCATCAAACATTTATGTTTTTGAAATTACCTTGTAGCTGAATGGGAGCAAATCCCTGCAGTCAGGTTCCAAAACCTGACAGAAAGACTGAAACCAGGAGAGCTGGTATTGTAGCTCGTCAACGCTCATGGTGTTGACATCACATGTTCAAGTATTCCAGGAAGAGGTGTCCACATACTTTTGGCCATAATTGGTATTTAAGGAACAGTTCCTATACTGAGGTCTGTCAATCTAAATTTCACCTCTTGCGGTTATTTGAGTACAGGTACAACATCCAGAAACACTTTTCTGGTAGTTTCAGGGTGTTTGCGCCAAAATGATCAAGGCGATTATTGACCCACTAATTTTCGCATGACCGCTCATTCTTTCATGTCTTATTGCATCTAAACTAGCAACTTCATGTGACCGACAGGTGAAAATGTCTCATGACTTTGACGTGTAATCCTCTCACATGTTGGAGGAGTATTAATCTTAGCGTTATTCCTGTTTACAGAGAGGAATCTCATTTCAAATGATTTAACGTGGCTGTTAAAACACTTTTGTCTCCTGCAGTTCATTCTGCACTGTAACAAAAGGCTCAGGATATTTCATGCAAAGCTGCGTCTTCGTGCTGACAGACCTGACATGACAGTAAAATGAGCCTTTCCCGAGCCTCGTCAGCCCTGCGGAGATTTGAATAAAACAAAACGGCAGCCTTGAAACAAACAGGATAATTATGGCCTCGGGTGCTGAGCGCCTGTCTGTCTTCCTGTTGCTTTTATTCCACAAACACTGAACCGAAACAAGTCGCCTCTTGTCGCCGAGCGGCGCCTTGAAGCCTCTCCACAGAGCGTTCAGCAGCAGATATTAAGACTGTGACAGATGAAAATGAATCTTCCCTTCCTGCACTCTTAAAAACAAGTGAGACAACAGAGGATTGTCAGTTATGTAACTGGCTGTAAACCAGCAAGCACACTGAAAGCAGAAGAGGAGGAAGCCTCCCTGCTAATAATCTCCATTTTAATGAAGATTTTTGGCTGTCGTTTAATGTGTCCCACCTCCATATAGTGTACTCACTTTATATAATCTGTAGACTTTATACCATGTAATAATGTTGACAATCTGCCGAGCTCATGTTTAATTTGCTCTGACGCAGTCATCTGGCCCCCCTCCCATTCAGACAGATTTCTACCCGTCCTGCATCTGGTCAGGCCAATCACAACTGTTTATCTAATATGGGGCGGGTCTGATAGGATGACGGACAGAAAGCGTCACCGGTGCAGATTTGAAAATCCATCGGGACCAAAACCTCCCGCCACATGACCAGTTTATTACCGACAGCAGCTAGCCTCATCAAGAAGGCCCAGGACCCCGACTGACTCCGAACCCCTCCCCCCCCCCACTCCTTGACAGCACTGCACAAACCGCCAGATTGTACACATTCTTTATTCTTTTTATATCTTGTCACTTTTATACTTTATATCTACATATTTTATCTTTATGACTATCCACCAAGACACCAAAGCGAATTCCTTGTATGTACAAACCTACTTTGCAGTAAAGCTGATAGTGATTCATTGGAGAACATTACAATTTTGCATGTCAGGGTTCAATCAGAGGGACCTGCAGTGAACCTTCACTTAAAGAAGACCTGCATTTCCATCCCTATATTGTAGTTCTGTGACTCTTATATGGTAGCTTTGCATGATTCAAAATTATAATCTTACACTGGCACTTAGAGAATCTACAGCTTTTTTCAGGGCCTGCATTTTTTTTCTTTACTCTTTGCATGAGGTACAAAAATAATAATATATCAGTCACATGGGGAGATTTAACTATGACATTGAGCTAGTTTTAACTACTTTACATACAGTTAGCTAGTTTAGTTTAGTGGTTTCCAACATAGGGGTCATGCCCCTCCAAAGGGTCACCAGATAAATCTGAAGGGTCATGAGATGATTAATGGTAAAGAAGAAGAAACAAAGCTCAGACAGTAAAATGTGTTTTCAGTTATTGGCCTTTTTTTAAACTGAAATGCTTATTATGTTTTTTTTATGTAAAATCTTAATCTCTAAAGTAACTGCATCTGTCAAATAAATGTACTGAAGTAATACTTACAATATTTCCCTCTGAAATGTAGTGGAAGTTTAAAGTAACATACAATGGATATATTTCTGAAAGGTGCAGCTCTTGAGTAGATCTACCTAGTTAGAGTACTTTTCACCAGTGGAGACCCAGTCTATTTTTCTCAGTTGAAGATTTTATTAAACTTGTGGGTTGCTGACAAAATCATTTGCTGACAAAGTATTAAAAGGGAGAAAAAAAATCTCCCTCTTTGTTGAGATAATCCTCTTGTTCAGCCTCCCTTCTTTAATTCTGCAAATGAAACAAGACAAAATAAGGAAGATTAATGCACTGTAAATAAAAATGATTCTGTTAAAACAAGTTGATTTGCTTGCTGAAGTTGGAGCTTTTTCTTCATGTACGAGGAGCATCCAGAGGAATCCTGAGTGTACAGTGAGAAACGGGCTGGAAACTGAAAGAGGAAGTTCAAGAACATGAACACGGACAGCAGCTTACACAGTATTTGCTTGCACTTAGTGCCTGAATGAATCATTCACTCATATAATTTATTGACTGGCATCTTTAAATGATGAATGACCAGGACAGAGCCTTTGGCAACAGCTGAATCCTCTGTGGGGGAGAGAAACAAGGAAACTGGAAAATAAGAAAAACAGGCGGCCATAAATAAAACAGCAGTAATCACATATTGTTGTCACAAATCCCAGAACAAAGGCAGCCGTCCTTCTTCCCTGAAACCCAGTGGAAAAACAGCAGTCACCCAGCGACAAACACAGCCATATGCCTCAGACACACCTTGGCAGTTCCTATAATTACACTTTATCCTACAACAGTATTCTGCTGCTAGGACAGTCCTTTGGATTTGAATTATTCATATTTTTTTCTGTCTTGGTTACCCCAAAAATATTTGCTCTTATGATGGATGTAAGGGTGTCCATATGTTTTTTGTAAGAGTTGACGTTGTCCCGAGAGTGGGATGAAAAGATCAACATTTGTCCAGGACATGTTTAGCTTAGCTTAGCTTAGCTTAGCGCAAAGACTTAAAGAGGGAAGCTGCTAGCCTAATATACCTTCCAGCAACTCCAATGGCTGAAGTTTCATCTGGATTTCGCTTTGTTACAGTTATTGTCAGGCCTTAAGTGGCCCTGTGAGATTTATATATATATGTGTACACACATACATACACATACAGTACTGTGCAAAAGCTTTGCATTGAAAAAAATGCAGTAGATTAAGAACGCTTTCCAAAATAGACATGTGGTTGTGCAGTTAGCTCACCTGGTAGAGCTTGCACCCTATGTACACAGCTGAGTCCTTATTGCAGCAGCCGGGGTTTCAGTCCAGCCTGCGGCCCTTTGCTGCGTGTTGTCCCCCCTCTCTCCCCAGTTTCAAAAAAACAAGAAAAACAGATTAAAAAAATGTTACTTTAAAAAAATAAATAGATATGTTAATAGATTATATTAAATTATATATATCAATTAACAAAGTCCATAAGTAAGTGAAGATAAAGCTGAGACAATTTATAATATTTAGTGTGACTGCCCTTTGCCTTCAAAGCAACATCAGTTCTTTTAGGTACACTTGCACAAAGTCAGGGCTTTTACATATACATACATACATACATACATATATATATATATATATATATATATATATATACACTGTGCTAGTGTGTCCAACCAACAGGTCTGCAGCTCTGGAGACAAAGCAAAGCAACACAGCGGACGTTACAGAAAGTTCACTAAATTTTAACTCTACAAGAATCTCCACATGAATCTTATTTGCTTTAACGAACAAATCCACTGACTGTGGTATTTCTGTTTGACCAGAATTCTTCCTTTGGATGTAGTGCAGCAGTCGGCCTTATGCTAAGCTAGGCTAAACACAGCTAACCGTGTTGTGGATCTACAGTATCTCAGTGCTAAATGCACAAATATTAATCTTCTCAAAAGTGGAATAAAACAGTAGACTAAATGTATTTATCACTTTAATTTTTATAAAGTCAAAATCCATCTTATTATTATTATTTAGTTTAGTTCCAAAATCTCTTTTTCTATAGTTACATGAGATCAGAGTGCAGCTTTTCATGGTTTTCTAAACACAAGTCAGTATCTTGAGGTAAAACAGAAGAAGAATCCTGCCAGTATCTCGAAGGTCTCTTATTTTGCTTGGTTCCTTGCTTTAGAAGACAAAATGTAATGACTGAATATTTGGTTAATTGGAGACAATTTTGAGGTGTAACCATCGTTTGGTTTTCAAAATAGACGATAGTTAGGGCAGGAGGCAGTGGGTGTCAGGTTGGGATTTAGGTAATTGGTGGCACCGTGGAAATGTGTATGTGTATGGGTGGGGGGTTACGTTATTAAACTTTAATAGGGCCTACATGTGGGCTTCTAGATTGCTAGCACCTTTGTTTGACACTGACACGTACGTACCAGCTTTGCAGGTCATGCATTCTGCTTCACTCACACGCACAGCAATAATTTCTGTAAAACAGAACAATGAGAATGTGCTGCTCTCAAGAAGAGAAGCAGCAAAAGGAGCAAATGTTTGGTAATATTGTGGGTACCAGTCAAAGCCAATGCAACAACGCACAATGAATGCCGACTGTGGAAAGCAAAAGCCGAATCTTGGACATTTTTGGTGAAAAAGAAAGAGGACGGATGGTCACCCTAGGTGTAAATGATTTGAAACATTCGTTCAAGCTCTTCTTTACTTTATGGATCCTCTGCACCTTGTTTTTCTCTGCAGCTATGTGCTACTTCAATTATGGGTAAGACATACAGTAAACCCAGAAGCTTGTTTTCCTGTTCACACATCCCATCTATGAGCTTGTGTTTTTTGCTTTCTTTCTGGGCCTCCTGTTCAGACGGCACTCTGGTGAGAGGGTGCTTACTTCGCACATTTCTGACGAGGACTATTTCTTTTCTGTCACACCTGCCAGAGTGACAAAAGAGCAAAAACAGAAGCTTTTACTCACATATCCTCACTTTCACTTCACACACTTATTTATTGTCTCACTATCTTGTTTCCCACCACAGCAACGCAGTGACCTGCTCCTCTGAACCCGACCCTGAATCCCTGACAATGAGCATCCCAGAATACCCTGCGATTTATGCGTGTCAGAAACACAGAGGAAATCTATTCATGAAACACTCTTGAATAAAACATGGGGGGGGGGTCATTTGTATGACAGGTGAATTGGATCAGGTATTATTTCTACAGATAGAAGGAACAAATGCTGGAGGATGTGTCACCCACAGGCTGTCATCCACTAACTGGGCTGATGCTGGCAGAGGCGCTCCGTCAAGAGAGAAAAACCAGGAAAATGTCTGGGGCCCCAAAAAAGACATTTAGGAAAAGGGGCTCAGACGGCCTCTCATATTGGCACCTTTTGCAATGACAATTTTAAACCTCCTATAAAGGCACTAAACTGCAGTAAACCGCCTCTGCCTCCTATGTGGGGCCCCTATGAGGAGCTCTGTGAGGATCAGGAGAAAGCAGGGCCAGCCTACCTAACGTACTGACGGACACAGTCACTGACTGGACTGACCTGCGAGAGGCAGTGATCTGCCGCAAGGCAAACGTGCCTGCCGGAAACGCATTAGACAGCCCGTTCTCACTCCCTGACTCATCACATATGGACACATGGTCCAGACCCATCGGCGTCAGTTTGTAACGCACTGGGGATCCCTACAGCGTCATAGTTCAACGCAGTGGGTAGCGTCAGTTTTTGACGGTAAAGGCAGGCATATGATATTTAACAGAAAAGACTGATTAAGAAGGTGGTTGGGGTGGATGGAGGGCCAGAACCTGGACTTTGAACCAGGAGGTTCATGTCCTGTGTGAAAAAAGTCAACATTAAATATTTTTAAGTTAGGCAAGTTACGCAAATTGTGCAAGTTAACGTAAGTGTTAACTGACGTACGCAGTTATTTTAACCCAAAACATGATCTTTTCCTAATCTTAACCAAGTAGTTTTGTTGCCTAAACCGAACCAAACTGCAACGTTTCACAACTTTAATAACACGCCGTTTCAAAATGGCGATGTTTTGAAACACTAGCGTTTTATTTTGACAGAAATAAAGGTCAGCTAACTTGACCGCAGAGCCTTAAACGTCTAAAAATGACGCTAAAGGGCGACCCAGAGCATTAAAAAGCGGCGCCAAAAGGCCAAGCATCAATATGTGACGAGTCGGGAGTAAGAATGTGTTTCATTAGAAGAAGACTGACAATCAGCTACTGTCAATTACAATAACATGTGATAGAGCCAGCATTCCTTTCTGGAAAAACAAGAAGAGGAGGGAACATGACTAATCAGCCGGAAAGGCAACAGTAACTCAAATAACCACTCGTAAGTAGCGCCGTTACTAGTTTAACTACATTTCTCAGTAGCTTGGTGGTAGCGTCGCTATTTTCTGAATCAAATAGCTTTTCAGTAACACAGCTCTTTTATTGGACGAGTAGCGCGGTAGCTTCCACACACGCTACATTTTCCCAAGCATTTCTGAAGGATCAGTGAGTGATGTCACCGCCACACACGGACCTGTATGTGCAGCCGGCAGATGCGCTTCTTTATGACGGTGACATCACGTAGCGATCCTTGGGCTGATGTCTGCGACTTTGCTGCAGGGGAATAAAGACACGTGCGATTGAGTTCACTTTCTATTGTGATAGTTGTTGTAACACGTCTGGTCAACTCTTCCTCTAGTGAGGAGGAAACTTTCGTGGCAGAAACCTGTTTTCATGAGATGAGATCTCTCTCTCTCGCCCATTGTCATGAAAGTTCAGGTTGTTTAGTTTGCAATGTTGCCAAAGCACAAATTCACACATATAAAGGATAAAAATGTGATAATTAAGTTACTTTATACAAAAAACAATGGTTCAATGCTGCAACGGCAAGTAGGAGTTAAGGAAGTAGTTTCTGTGTCTGATTTAGCTCTCTCTCTTACACTGTTTGGAGCAGGTTTTTAGTCTTTCTTCTACTGCCACTGTGGAAAGAAGTAAGTTCAATATAAACTAGGCCTTTACTGTGTCTGTGAGAGCGTGTGTGTGTGTGTGTATATATATATATATATATGACCTAACTATAAAATATTAAAAAATTAAAAGTAGCTTAGATTTAACTAAACTACTTTTGCCACGTTGCTGTAGCTTAGGTCACTACATTTTCCAAGTAGCTTGCCCAACAACCAAGGTATGCAGAACACCATCTCCTTGAAGCAGATGGGCTACAGCAGCAGAAGACCACACCGGGTGCCACTCCTGTCAGCTAAGAACAGGAAACTGAGGCTACAGTTCACACAGGCTCACCAAAACTGGACAATAGAAGACCAGAAAAACGTTGCCTGGTCTGAGTCCCGATTTCCACAACATGAAAGCAAGCATTGGTGGATGTCGCGGTGGTATAATCTAATCCTATTGTGATAAATACATAAACCATGGTTAGATTCATTTTATTTGCCATCTAATTATCTTGTTGTGGGGGTCAACTGCGCTAGTATTTTCTCGCTTGCTTTCTATGTCATTTGTTTTCCTTTTATGGCCTTACGAGCACTGTTTTTGTTGTTAAGATGTTGCTTGATGATGATGCTTTTCAGCCTTTCTTTCAGATTGGACAGAGATGCAGGAAATGAGGGAGTGAGAGATGATGACACGCAGCAAAAGGCCGCAGGCTGGACTCGAACCCGGGCCACTGCAATAAGGATATAAGGAGTATAGATGAAAATGAAATCTCCAGCTACCATTTCTGACACTGACTGTAAGCTCAATGTATCCTGGGTCACTCACCCACTCTCTCTCTGATGATTAGCAGTCTGACCGCTCTACTCATGACCATACAGGACAGAAATGTTGTCCATTATGTATGGAAGGACTGAGTCCAGTAGAATAATATGGGCAGCTGTAATACTTCTACAGTGACACCAACATTGTGTTGGTATAACGATGGTGACACTGGTTGGCGGCTGCCTCATACATCTCCACTCTGAATACCTATTTTTTCTCACTCTGAAAGGTATTTCTTCCCGGCAGATGAGTAAAATTGGTGTAAAGTAGCTGTGAGTTGGCTGTTAAATGTGCTCAGTAGCTTTGATCCCAGGGGAGATGCAGCGCTGACGAGCATTGTGAAGAAACATACAGCTGCAGCCTGCTACTGACAAAACTGTGACAAACTGGTGAATTAATGTAATTCACTGTTTCTGCTTCCATTAACCTGCTGGCATTTTTTTTTTACCTGACAGAAACCGTCTCTTCATTGTACATTTTCATTCTCCTGTTTTTTACTAAATTTAGTTTGTGAAACGTTATATTTGTTCAGCAGTTTTGTTTGTCTGGAAGAAAAATTAACACAAACTATGATCAAAACCCCCAAAGAGTTCCAGTTTGACACGAGTTAGTCTTTTATAGTAATGATATCTTAGCAATGCTGCAAAATTGGAGCAGACAAATCTTTCACGTTACTGAGTCAGAGAGTTGGCAAGCATCACCACTGGGAAGCAATGCAGTGGCATTAAAGTTCTGTTAATAAGAAATCTGTGATCATCTGCATCAAAGTATATACACACAGCAGGACGAGTGTCAGGGCAGAGTGTAGCAGCTGCACTTAGCACTGCAGTAGCCTTGCAAACTAATGGTCAGTAATAGGGCTTATTTTCCACCGATTTTGGAAAATAATCTAATTGTGATTTTTTTAATCTAATGCGTCCTTATCTCAGTTCAAATCTCCACAAGAATCCATCTTTCTGTATCCCAGTAAGCAAAAAAAACTCAGTTTGAGGTTCAATTCAAAAGTTGGCCCCCGAAAATAAAACCAAGTGTCGCCACTCATGTTTAATAGACATAGTTTAGTAATTCTCCAACAACACTGAAGTCCCTCTTTTTCGGACTTGTGCGTTTGGTTTGAAACTCCGTTTCACAGATATTTCCTGAGCTGACTGGTGGCTGTGTGTGTGACGCAGGCACCGATCGCCACAATACGCTTACGTTACTACACGTGTCTTTCTGTAGTGCATTTTTCCTGTTCACCAAAGCGGTGGATGGGCCGACGATTTCGACCACCGCCACCAATTTACCCGCGCATGGCGGCTGCTACTTTCATTCTGTGTGACACTAAAGTTTCTGTAGTGTCCGCTTCTGTCAAGCTTAAGGGCGTTGTACAACAACAAGTCAGGGTACAGCGTAACGTGTGAAGTTGATGCTTCCTCAACAGACTGGTTTACTCTGGAGTGTCATGTGACCAGAGTGTAATCGCAGCCTTTGTGATTAGAAAATCTCATTTTATCATATTGCGATAATATCGCAAATGCAATTAATCGTTCAGCCCTAGTCAGTAAATAAGATCTCAAATTTAGCATTTTTAGTCATGTCAGGTTTCTACAGGTTCACGCCAAAATATTATTATTAAAATATTGGATTCAAGCATCGTGTGTAAGTTAATAAACTACGTCATCTCAGGACTGTAGTATGTAAGTATTTGGAGGTCAGCTTTATTTACCCGCCCACTGTATGACCAATAAACAATCGCCATGCCCACTACATGGCTTTTGTTTACAATTTCTGGACCGTTTGACAGTTTGCAAATTGAAACGATGCATCATCCTCGCATTGGTGCGATTCAGGAACTGGACCTTTGATGTGTGAACCCTCCCTTAAAGGCCGGGATGGATATGGGGCCAAATTTAGGTCTCTGTTTTAGGCACATTCACAACTGTGGCTCATGTGTCAAGACACTCCCAGTTTGTGTCCTTACATAGCAAATAAATGTTGACATGGATCATATGCCACCAAAGTGTGTTTGTTTGTGTTGCTCTTAATTGTGCTACTTACATCAACGCAAACAACAAAACAACTTTCTAAACCTAAATATATATTGAAATATTATTTGTCTTTTTCGCGTCTTTACTCCGCATGTCATCTGTAGAGCAGTATGCTAGGTATGATGGCCATGAGTCATGCCTGAAGGTAGGTTTTCTTGTATACTCTTACTTTAACAGTACATTCAGTTAATATCACACAGCTTTAAGTCTCATTTCGCAGAATTTCATGGATTGCTTGTTTTTTTCCTAGAGCGTATTTCCATTATTTGCCTCTTGAGCTTTGTGTATTTCTGACCTGAAACTTTGACCTGTTCATTTTCTCGTTGTAATGATTAATTGAACGGATGGATTGCTGAGTTAATGAGATCGACTCTCAAGCTGATGGCTCTTGATGGATGTTTCTGCTGAAACGTAACGCTGTGTCAATTCCACTCTTTCCTCAATGGACTCCAAACAACACATCTACAGTCTGACTCCCACATTCCTCTGAGGTTACTCTTCCTGGGGGAAAAAACAGCTTCACCTTCCAATAAAGTCCCAGGGGTCTGGCGATGTTGGGATAATGGTGCAACATTCCGGTCTTGAACAGGCTTGTGTATAAGCGGCTATAGATGGAAACAGGAGAGGCAGCTACACTGATGAGACGAAGCTCATCCATAACACTAATTGGACAGAGCGGCAGCTGCAGGCCTCTGGGTAATCAAAGCATCAGAGCCACGAGCACGCCTTGCTCGATTTTTTTTTTTTTTTTTTTTACAACCTCACATCAGTAGTGATGGAGGCGGCTGTCAGTGGCCGAGCCCGAGTGCATAAAGGTGCTGAGAGCAGCCTACAGATCAGGCAGCTGATTGGTCGGCCACCTTCACCACTGCTATCACCATCGATCGGCCCACCGGGCTGTAAAGGCTCTGTCCTTTTCATCGGGAACCTGCAGCGTTTTAAGAAAGGCATTCTTTAAGAAGTCATCTGGTCTCGTATTAAACTTGCAGGACTTTTATCTTTTGGATGAAATAAGAAATACTGAAACTAGTGCCATTGATATTTTGTCATGTTCTTAGTGCTGGAGAGTTTCAGAGAAATAATCTCACCCCGCTGTCTGAATAGATCTCTCTATTTTAGGAAAGTAAAATAGTTTATACTAAACTGCGATTTAAAGGTTGTTGATGTTTGTGAGTTCGAGCTCAGAAGTGAGGACTTTTATTTGAAAAGTGACAACTTTTTTGGAGAGTGTTTTAGAAGGTGAAGATGTTGAACTATTTTAGGAAAGTGAAGACTTTTTGGAAAATTAGGTCTTTTGGAGACGAGGACTCGGTAAAGTGGGGATTATATCCTTTTGGAAAGTGAGGAGCTTTTTGAAATGTGGGGACTGTTTTAGAAAGTGGGAACATTCTCTGACCATTTTCTCATTTATCATTATATTGGGCTTAAAATGGGGACATTTTTGGAGGTGAGGGTCTGATTTTGGACCGCAAGGATTTTTGTCTGTTTGAAAAGTGTAGATTTTGTACTAATTCCGGAGATTGATATGACATTTTTTGAACGTGATCATATTTAGTCTGGTCCTCATTAGGTGTAGAGGTTAGACATGTAGCTGGGATTGTACTGCTAGGGGGGGTAATGAGCGCGTAATGTCAGTGACTGTCTTCACAAGTATAGAAGTACAATCGTGTGTGTGTGCAGTTTCTGTGAACTTGTATTTTCACGTGGTGAAGATGATGTTAAAAGCAAAGGCTTATTACAAAAAGGTTAAGTTAAGGATAAGCCATCCTTTAAATTAAAGTAATTCTATACAATGCCCTCAACACGTGAGAAAACATTGTGTGTGGTCCAGTGTTTAGCTGTTAGCAGCAGCAGGCTGTTCGTGCCTCTTCTTAGCACCATGTTGTAAAGCAAGTGGAAATTCAATTCAATAAATGAAGGCAGACATCCAGCCCACTCACTCTCTCCCTCCCTCATTCGGCCCTTGCTAGCCCCTCTGCAGGGTGGTGAGGCTGGTATTGATCTTCAGTGCCTTGTAACGGTCCAGCTTTAATTAGCGCTGAATCCTAAAGACGGAGATGAATAGATGGATTGGTGGCGAGAAGTAATTCATCATTTTAACTATCAATATACGAGCATGTTGTCCTGTTGTGAGCATTACTTAAATCTTATCGTGTGTTATCTTATCTGCTTTTTTTATCATGTTATCTGGTCTGTCTTAATTTGTCTTCCCGTGTCGGCCGCGGTGGTTGGCAGGGAGGGAAGTGTCTGGCTGCAAAGTAGTCAAATCTGCTCCACATTACTCCCTGTTGCATTTCCTGTTTTCCTATGTGTGCGCGGGCAACAGTGAGTGGACACGTGGCGGTGCCAACAGCAGCCATCACCGCCGGCTACGCCTCACTAACATCCAGCACTAATGGAAAAGCTGGCCTTCGATGCCAAGGCGCACAGGTTTGGCAGCTGTTTGGTCGAACCTGCATTCACAGCAAATGTACAGGCCCAGAAGCTCAGGCTCTTTTTTATTTTTTTTGTAGCTTCCACAGTCTGTTAAAGCTGCACCCGTCCAGATTTTTATGTAAAAATCCAGCTGTCATCTCACCCTGAATGAGAAAGTATGTTGGCAGCAGAGAAAGTATATGAGCTGCTGTAAATTCAGCTGTCAGGCTACTTACTGTACTGGCTAAAAAGATTTTTTAAAACAGAAAATACATTTTTTAAAATCCAGTTAAGCCAAGTCAGCTGTCTTCACAAGATGAATGAATATACCACTTTAGTTTAGAGGAATGTTTTCATGTTTCTTTATTGTCAACAAATCTCATGTCCAGACCCAAACCAACAAAGTGTTCGTCTGTCTCTCAGTACTTTCTGTCTTCATCACCTCTGTGGCTCTCAGCTCCAAGCCCATTGGTTCCTACTGAAGACATACAACATTGTTCATTTTCCTAAAATAGGGTTTTTTTTTTGCAAACTTGACCCGGGTAAAAGGAAAAACTTTTCCATTTGTCAGCTATCCAACTAATTTGTTTCTTGGTCTGTAACCGGCATTACAGCCTTGCAGGGCTGCACTTACAGCCGGGTTGTTAAAGAGGAGCTCCACTTATTTAGCACATGAAGATCAGTTTATCATGTTCTGCTTTTTGCCCCTCTCCTTTATTTAGTTATATATCTTTTTTGTGCTGTAACAGGTTTGCAAAGTGAAGTCCAGCCCAAAGGGAGTTCCCAGCTCCCACAGAAAACTCTGCTCCTGAACTGCCTGAAAACAGCTCGACCAGCCTTTACTTCCGTAACCTACCGACGTCACGTCGTAACACGCGTCATAATGCTTTGTTACAAATTAATAACTTACCACTCTGAAACGTCTTGCTCCAGTGTAGGTTGTAAAGCTGTTTCTGGTTGTTCTGTGTTTCGAGATCAGACTCGGGTTTACAGATGGACAGCTGAACCGAAGCCACGTTACCGGCTGAACCAGCTTTGTTTTGGATCACACTACTTGTCAGGACTTGTCCTACTCTACTTCTGATTGGCTAGAAGTTCTTACCAAGGTACTGTGCATGTGCAACTCCCAAGAAAGATCGAATAGAAGTGAGATGCCTCGCTCGGCAGCTGAAACGGAGCGTTTAACACGCGGCGAAAAGAGGTGCTACCGCAATGTTTAAAACATTACACCATGTAAACCTATACTGGTACAACCCTTAAATGAAATGATGACCTGAAAACGAGTATATTATGACCTCTTTTTAATTGTTTTTACAGGTTAACTTAATCTGCGATGGACTGGCGACCTGTCCAGGGTGGACCCCGCCTTTCGCCCAATGTCAGCTGGGATTGGCTCCAGCCCCCCGCGACCCTGTACGCAGGATAAGCGGTTGGCGATGGATGGATGGATGGATGGATGGATGAAACAATTATAATATCGGTCTGACTCTGGAGTTTTTGTTTTGTCTGAGAAAAAAGACTTGGGCTTACAAGTCTATAACCAAAAGCCTGTGTTAAGCACGGGAGGTTTGCCAGACAGCGGGGCTCTGACGGAGAGAAGCTACTGAATTGCATTTTGTCCCCGCCCCGCACTTTGTGGAAGTACAATTGTAAATCAAAGCAGTATAAATGTGGAGATCAAAGCTGACACAGTAACATGAGGAAATACAGTCCTCATGTGTCTCTGTAACTTTAACGTTTTAATTGAAACCCCCAAAATTTGGAAAACTATTGCTCAGAATTCTTCAGCTTTGTAGCAGCCCATAAAACATTTACACACAGTTGATTTAAGCTGTGATCGATGTTTGCAGTTTGTATCACTATTCAAATCAAATCGGAGTTTGACAGTATTTATTAGGAGTTTATTATATTAAAAGTCCTTGGCTTAATCTGATCCTAAGAGTAATGAGATTGTTTAATTACCTTAAGGAAAATCCCTAATCATCCCTCCACTCTTATCTCTCTTTATGTCAGAAATTATGTCTTGGATTTAAATTTGGATCCACAAACGACTTCGACTCAAACCCCCATAAGCTCTGAGAAAAGCAGCGTTCACTTCCGTTTATCTGTTCCAACCATTAAAGTCACAGAGACATGAAATGACTCTGAAGCGTAAAATTACATACTGTACAAGTTTATGGATTAACGTCTGCCGTGGACGTGACTGCGCTCAGTTTCCAGAGGGTCCATTAAACAGTTTTCTGTACAGAATTTGTGTCAGAAGTGAGGAGCTTCTGCAGCATCTCAGACAGCATTACTTCTCTTTATGTAACTACTGAATTTACCAGAAAAGATCTCTGCATACTGAGCTTTTTACTATATTTAAATAAAACCCTCAACTTAAACACTTCCTGAACCATTAAGAAGAAGAAAAGATTCCTCCAGCAGAGAGAAAACTTCAGGACTTCACAGTAAATGTAACAGTTGTAAATAATAATGGCCTTGTGTGATTTGTTTTCATTGTCAATTATTGTCTCAGGACACCTGGAGGTACGTTAGAAATATCCTGCTCACTTGTTGTACATGAGATTGTGGTATTAGACAGTGCTGTCGTCGTATTGACCCATCATCCCGTTTTTTCATAGGAATGGTTTTACATTTTAGGAAATATACTTCCTTCCTTTTTATATACTGAGTTTGATGACAGGATTGATAATACTTTCATGGTTTTAGACCAAGAGCCAGTTAGCTGAGAAGTCAGAAATGCACTTACCAACACCTCTAAAACTAATTAATTAACACACTGTAACAGACTGTATCTCGTTTGTTTAACACACACACAAACATACACCCAAAAAAGACAGTTTGTGGTGTTACGGGGAGTTACGTACTGGAACTATTTCTTGGCAAACAACAGCTTGGCAGAGTGGTGTCATGGAGTGTGGTTGTCCAGCTTCCAATTTTAGGCTAATCACCAGGGTTGGGAGGATTACTTTGAAAATGTAATCCGGTACAATTACTAATTACTTCTTTAAAAATATAATCAGCAACGTAATACAAGTACCACAAAATAAAAGTAATCTAACCTGATTACTCTTAGTTACTTTTGGTTTACTTCAATGCCAAAAAGGCAAATGAAGACAAGCGAGTATCAAACATGCAATAACAAAATCTAACGTTCCCAGAATCCATGTTTGAATGTTTTTACATGATATGCTTTGCACTATGTCACCACTATGGCAGTTTCTGGCCCATCAATGACAAAAAAAACTTGTTTTGTAGGTATTCTTGAAGATATTTAAGAGTTTGTCATTTGGAAAACCATTTTAAAACCAATGTTTAAAATGACTCATTCTGCACTTGTATTAATTTAGCATAAAATCAAAAGATTCTCAATAAAATGCTGCTGAAGCACAGTGTTTCTGGGACCGGGCCCCACTGAATATTGTACAAATCAACTTTTTTCATTGATTTTGGTGAAACTGAATCACATTTGATGGAGAAAGGTTAGAAATAAAAAGCTATGTACCCCGGCTGCTTTGCCTCAACTCTGTGATTGAGTTTCCTGATGGACAGATAAATTTGCTTGTTGCTGAAGTTAGTTAACAGCTAACTAGCTGCTGTTATTAGCTCAATTTGCTGTGCAACGACTGTTCAGATGAGCTTACTGGGAGCTCGGAGCCCCAGGGGAGTGCTAGTGTTTACCATAGACTGTATGAAGGTGTTTACACCTTTACGCAAGGGGTTTTTAGGGTTACACATTAGCAATTTGCATTAACCCCTTGACACCGATTGTCGCAAATTGGCATCACACCTCTTCCTTTCAGACTGCGGCCAACATAGTCCCCCAATGTCTGTTTGTGCATATACGATACGGTTTCTCGTTTATGCCTGTTGTCGCTAATTTGCATCATACCTACATCCTACCTGAATCATTTCTATGTTCTATAGAGAAATTAACAATCTTCACTTAATTTAACATCAGCTTGAAAGCAAATGAAAACACATCATTTTTGGCGTCAAGGTGTTAAGGTAACATTTTTCGATAAGGAAGCATAAATCATCAGAACACCGGTGTCCTATCTGTCTGTATCTGTGGCTAGTTAGCTCAGTCGGTTAGCCGTGCTACTCGCGGTTGTATTAGCTTACTCAGCCCCGGGGTGCCAAGAGCCAAACCCGGCAAGAAAACCACCTCTGTACTGTATTCCCAGTGGTCTAACTGGCCTCGTAGGCTATTCTCGGTCCCGGTCTAGCTGCCGTGTCCACTCTGGAATCTGGAACCAGTCCACATACAGTCTGCGTGACGGGGTGGTTGGGCGTAACGTTAACACACATGCGAATGTAAACGCCAATCAATTATTGCGACACGTCCCTCCCCACCTTTGTATTTTTACAGAAACACGTACGTAGTAGATATACTATCTACTGTAAAAAAACATACATGGAGGCAAATAGCACTGCATTTTCTGTTTCATGGACACTTTGTGCTTAAAATAATCCTATGAGTAATCCCCGATTTTACAAAATGTACTTATAATCTGATTACATTTTTACGTTTTTTTCTGTACTGTAACGGAATACAGTTACTTTTTTTTGTATCCTGATTACGTAATCCGTTACTCCCCTACCCTGCTAATCACTTCCTCGCTCTAGGTCCAAACTAAACAGACAGATAGAAGAGTTTAACTACTTATTTGGTAATATTCTATATTTTCGTTGTAGCGAACAAATAAATAAAATAAAAAGACCAAAACCAACGATGTGTTTGTCCGTTTCTCTTAACTTTCTGACTTCCCTGCATTGATGTATTAAAATAACTTGATACCGCACTCCAAGATGGCGCCACATTTTTCAGGTTTCTGTGGGCTTCCTTGTTTTTGTGTTCACACAGCAATTCTGACCAGAGTGTCCAGACTCGGGTCACATTTAAAAAGATCCGATCCGTATCGGATTTGGACCACAAATGAAAGTGGCCCAATTCCGAACTGCAAAAGATCAGATTCCATGTGACTTGGCCTGTTCACACTGTCATAAAAAGTTCAGATCTGAGTCACATATGAGCACATAAATTGGATTTGAGTGACTTTGGACTGCAGACTGCACGTAGCCTCTGGGCGCTTTCACACCTGTAGTTGGGTTCATTTGGTCCGGACCAAGTGAAAGCATTTTAGTTCCGGTCCGCTTCATGTTCACACTGCAGGTCTACAGAGGAACCAGAGTAGTAACCATGACATTACACAGACTGACAGGTAACTTGTTGATTGGACAGCTTTGGCGATTGACATCCTGCATCATTACAGGACCCAGTTTCTGCAGCACTTTAATGCTTCTGATCTGTATCGCAAAGAGCTCACAAAGTAATAATTTATTATAAGCATGATCAGTAATGTCAGACCGCAGATCGAGCACATAGCCTGTTATGAATAATAACTTAAAAACAGGACGTGTACAGTAATAATTTGGGGCTTATTAGCCTACAGTATACTGTGGGATCGCTGTCACAAATGTTTTATGGACTTAATGAACTGACAGGACTGACAGCACTACTTGCCCTCCTTTTTTAACAAATTTTTACCTATTAATCAGGGAAAACACCTGCGCTGGCTAGTATACATTACCAAATGATTTTCATAAACATAGCATGGCTTATACAGATCAATTATAAGATCGCTGAACACATTTATTAGTGGTGGTGTAGCTTTGGAGAGAATGCTCAGATCCTATCTCTGCTATCATAAAATCCTGTGGTTGGGAACTGCACCAGAATTCGTTTGAAACCACCTCTTCAAGGAGGTCTCGTTACGCTCGTTTGGTCCGCTTTTGGTGCGCCCCCGAGTGCACATCCACATTTACACACCTCCAAACGAACCGCACCAAGGGGGGAAAACAAACTCTAGTGCGATTCAACTGAACTAAATGAGGCAGGTGTGAAAGCACCCTAAGAGTCGCAATCTGGCCGGTTAAAAACACCTCAAGTCTAGTTTATTATAGACAGCTCAGTAATTTCCTAAAACAGCTGCTTACTGTAGTATTTATCAAACAAACAGCATGGTGCAGTTGTTGGGGACTATTTTAAGCAGCTGAAGAATCCACATGTGATGCTCTAGAGCAGTGGTTCTTAACCTTTTTTGGGCCAGGTCCCTCACCGCCCCCCATCAAAAAAGATGTTTGCTATTTGCCCTGAATATTGTTGATTTTTTTATTGTTGTTGTTACTATTGTTATTAAAAACATGGAAAAACACATAATTGAGTGACCAACAACATATTAATTACTTTCCCAGGTCACAAAAAAGCCATGTGAAAAGTAATTATATTTAACTAATAAGGGAATGTTCCTCCCAGAAACTGTGTGTGAAGCCAGAGACTGTTTTTGTGGATGGGGCACTTAATAAGTGGGGGGGTATGGGGTCCTCCCTCAGAAGATTTTGAGCATTAAACACTTAATTTGCTGCATTCTGGTGAAAATTTCTGCTCCAATTTTTGCCTTTTCTGCACCAATTTATGGAGGAAATGTCTTATTATATAAAGGGAAACACAAAATTCCCCTCGACCATCTGACAGACACAGAACTGTTATATTACCTTCAGCACCTCTGATACAGTCCCCAACAGAGCAAAACTACTGAAACTACTGCATATGTCCGCTTTGGCACAAACTGTCTGCAACTCACAGCGCGAGGTGGGTCCACGTCACTCGCTGGTGTCACAGCGAAGCTGCTTTCAGGGTGAGTCCGACAGCGGAATATATCGCTCTTGTAAATGTGTGACCACTGCGATAACAAGACGTTCACGGTGTATTCTTCAGAGAACGTCAATTTTCCAGAGTTTACACAGTAAAAGTGTGGGTAAAATTTTAGAGATGATACTCCGACTTCTCTGCACAGAGCTGCACCACAAATAGCAGACGGAGAAAAAATACACCGTCTCGTCCAGTCGCTGTGGACTAAACTGGAAGGCTTTAATGTGGCAGGCCACAGTTTTTTTGCAAGAAGTTTAAACTGCTATTGTTGTGAATCTTTGGTGTAAACTTGGCTTAGAATTTCCAACTAGCTAACGCCCTCCAAAAGCAGCTCAGCGCCCCCATTTCCAAAATACTGCTTCCAGCGCCCCCCATCGTCCTCGGAACGCCCCCGTTGAGAAACACAACTCTAGAGAGCATTCGAGGCAGCAGGACGGTGAATGTGGGGCTGATTCAAAATAAACTACAGTGTGTGTGTTCATGGTGATGTCGAACATGTCACCCAGTGCATGTTCACATTATATTTACATTAATATTGATACAGATGATATATATGTTGTGTTATCATCCTCACTGCTTTCAGTAAGTAGGAGCCATTGTTGCAATCTTTTAATGTATTTTCATCCCCTCGTTTTATCTGACTGCAGCCAAACAGAAGACGACACCTGTAAGTGGTGAGGTGATGGGATGTGATCTAAACTCTCAGGAAATCAAACTGAGAGTTTTGACTCGCTGTCAGAGAACAACCTGACAGCTTCAAATTCATAGCTACCATTCTCCCAGACAAGCAAGCCGAACATGTCATCAACTTTTCAGAGGCAGGACACTTTTCTTTTCATTTTTTCCCCTCCTTTGTCGGGCTACGTTAGAGCGACTCAAACCTCAGCACATCCACGCTGTTACAAAGCCTGGCAGATGAAATGTGCCATTTCATACTGCCCGGAGAAAAACTGTAAAATGTGGAGACATGAAAGAGATCGTTTCCATCATGCCCGCACAATACGGCAAAATTCCTAACTTATTCAGCATTTCAGCTGCAACTCTGGACTTGTTTTTTTTTTTCATTCTTCCTGCCATCAAACTTGAAAAACTTCCTTGACGCCAAGTCTGAAAGAAACGAGCAACCAAGCAAAGCTCACCAACACATTATCAGGAGCTGGAGTTCAATTCTGAAGAAGAGCGATGATTTAAAAAAAAAAAAAGAACCTAGACACGACTCTTTTTATGAATCGTTATCCCGTCCCTCCAGGGCACGGACCGGAGCAGGAAAGAACACAGAGTGCATGCTGGGAGACGAGCGCTCCTCCTCGCCGCACATTATGAGCTCCAGATTGTTAAGTGTCAGGCTCCTGGTGTGTAAAGTTAAGAGGCGACAACAAAAGGCATCTGCAGCGCCAGCGTGAGATTCACAACACAAGAAGGCCGCTGTCAGCAGCGGGAGTCAGCCGCTCCTCACATCTGGACACTCACGCTCAGTCAGCCCTTTATTGAACCCGCAACGAGGAGTCGGCTGAAATTTAAGATTACATTTAATACTTTTAATGACAAAATCATTTTAGGATTGATTTTGGACAAACTATGGGGTAATTTTGGGGTGTTTGGACAGTTTTGTTGTTTTGTTGTTTGGACAGTGCGGGGGCAAAGAGTCTTTAGTTTTCTGGGAGAAACCAACTCAAGCTCTTACATACAGGATGTGTGGCACCTCGGTATGCATGCCTTCCGGGATCATAGATCAGTGTGGTTTTTGGTTCTGGGAAAAAAGAAACTTTGAAAATTGTAAGTTTCATTAAACTGTGACTCACTGGCCACAAATCTTCAAGTAAAAGTAGACGCTCCAGTGTTAGAAAGTAAAGGTCTGTTAAATCCCCATCTATCGTCGAATGAGGTAACACAATGGTGACTGAGCCTACGGCCCACTGATGAAAGTATTGCAGTATTTATACATTTGCAGTATTATGAACTGGGTGTTAGTGGCAACGTTAAGTTACTGCTAATGCAAACTGCTGCATTAAAAGCATTTAACTTGGAAAACACGGGTTGACTTTTATTATTATTGTGAAGAAGTCACAGGAAGTGCAAAGTGCGTCAGTGAGATTAGCACTGACAACATGCGTAGACCAAACAAGATGACCGTCATTTTCTGCATTTTCTGACAGAGGATCCTTTTAAAATGTTTCAGGGAGTAATGAAACACTCATGAGCAGCACAGTGAGCTGTTAGATGAAGAGCTGCAGGAGACAGGCTGCACACCTCCAACTTCTCAGCCAGGTAACCAACTCCTTTCACTGTGCCCTGCTGTTCACACACTGTGCAGCATAGAGTCAGATCACGGTTCCTCACAGAATGATGGAAAAAGGCCAATTACTGCCTGACTTCTTTATTAACACAGCAATAGTTTGTTTTGCTGCCCCAAGAATTCTGTAACCTGTAGTATGTATCATCCAGAAATCTTTAAGACAAGTGAAGCATATTTACAATTAAGTTAAATCAGCCATTACAGCCAGCTGGATTATTCCTGGACAACTGCAGCTTGGGCTCCTTTCTACTGTGCGTCAGTACAAGCGACTGACGACACATGAAGGAACATTCAGCTCAGATCTTTATTGGCCCACAAGAGCAAATTCTTTTTGCAGCATAACAACACAAACATGAAACATACTAAGACAATTGAAGACATTCAAAGTGCTGGACCGTGTATGCAATTCAGAATAAAACAAAGGTTTTGTGCTAAACATGAAGAATAAAGATAAGAAAAATAAAATGCTAAGCTTCATGGGGAACCAAGAGGCAGTTTATAATGTATTAGAAGTAAGGGCACCTGTTGCACCTTATTTTGGAAACCTGTATCTCTGTCTCCATTACTGCAGGGCTCAAGCCCTGTAATAGATACAGGTGGAAGGAAAACTGTGCTGAGACGTATGGCAGTATGTCTCTGAGTGTATCAGGCTAATATTAAGGAAATATAATTGTATATTTATTAATTTATTTAAGCATTTATATATTTAGTTTCTGCCCTTAAATCCCACCACAGCACTGAATGAACACCCAAAATGTTACACCTCTAATATCTATTGGATATAATTACTAAGAATATCTGGGCAAAACCCCAAAGAATAAACTGTGCTTTTTCCCTTAATTCTGGAAAAATAGAAATAATGAAATGTTAAGGTTAAAGTTATTTCAGTCCTAAATATCTGCGAATGCTGTAAAACTACTTCAACGTGTCTCCAACAGAAGCTCCTTCCTCTTCTGCACTTTGTCTGGAGACGAGGAGTAACGCTGCACTACAAGGAGTTAATTTACTTTAGAAACAAATTAAAAAATTGTTAATATGCTGACACAAACTTTAATTAAAATGAAATGTTAATATGACTCTTTGATCAGATATGTTTGCAGTGTGTCCATTGAAAGATTGCGTGCAGGATATATACAGCGTACTGTATGTACACATGTATAATTAGTTTGCAGATAAGCAGACGCACTTCCTCTGTACTTTACATATTTACATCCATTCTCACAGCTGGGAGGGTAGTGAACTATTTCGGGGCGGAGCGCTTAGATTCAGCTCGCAGTCCACCCCTGCTGGGATTTAGCTGCAGCTATTGACTGTGTTTACAAGCCCCATAAGCTGAGACAATACGAGACGAGCTGCCTGGGAAACCTGAAGCTCGTCTAATAAGCTGTGGAGGACACTGGGCTGCTGCAGCAGCTGGATGAAGCTTTTTGTTTCACACTGTTAAAGTCTGAGCAAATTTCCTCAGCGCTCCGAGGAATTAGTCTGTTTAGTTCAGGGACCCTTGATTGTTTTATACATTTTTTATCAAAATTTGCACTACAGCCCTGCAGAATGCCACAAAAGTCCACCTTCAACAGTGATGTAGTCTGATTCAGTTGCCTGGTCAGGCAAACTTTAATGTTCAGGTGGAGCAGAGGATTCAACAGTGCCATCCGTTGATTCATTAGAAATGAATAAAGCAGAGAAGACAGCTGACTGACAGACTGATGACAGCTGTCGTATTCAGATGGATATGATGACAGCATCAAATCCAGATTATTATCAAAAA
Organism: Micropterus salmoides; assembly: GCF_014851395.1. Classification (NCBI taxonomy): domain Eukaryota; kingdom Metazoa; phylum Chordata; class Actinopteri; order Centrarchiformes; family Centrarchidae; genus Micropterus; species Micropterus salmoides. The sequence continues at coordinate 35,246,256 of NW_024044237.1, forward strand.
CAGGATAACACTTTGGAAAATACTTTGCAAGTAAATGTACTTTCTCACTCTTCAGCAGCATCCTGCCATTTTCTCCTACATTTTCCCCAATCAGGGTGGGAGGGTGATGAGTAGGACATGATCATAAATATGATATTTACATTTGGAAACGCTAAAAGCTTTTTCCATAACCAGGACACTCATGTAAGGCCCCTTTCACACCTGTCGTTTGATTCATTTGCACCAACACTTTGGTTTGGTATGTTTGAAGTTCACTCTGATTTAAAGGGGCCCTGTGGTGTTTTTTCTGTGTTCACCATCCACTTGTACGAAACCTTACTCTACTGCAAAATGAACTGCTTCACGAAAGAGGCAGTCAGTCACCAGGCAGGAGTTGATGGAACAGGTACATCTCTTGAATTAACCGTGTTAGCAGCTAGCTGCTAGCTCGCTTGCTATTTGACGGTGACCAATCAGGACATCGTCTTCTTTTCCTCCCACGCTAGCTAGCGTATTGGGCAACAAGGGTTCTCCATCGAGTTCTTCGGCCTCATCCCAGGAGACGTTGAGGGCCTTGAGGTCGTTGATGAAGGTCCACCGCCAGGTCAGTCGTGGCCGGCCCCTGGCGCGTCGGCCTTCGGGCGAAACGCCTTCTTCGGGATTCGGCTGTTATTCATGCAGATAATGTGTCCGGCGAGCCGATGATCTCGCTTAACTTGGGCAGCTTGCCTCGACTAAGCACCTCCTCGTTGGTTATGTGGTCGTACTGTAAGTACTTTATCCTCAGTATCCGCCGAAGGCAGCGTTTGTGAAAGACGTCTACTCTTCGGGTTATACTTGCCGATACTTTCCATGCTTCAGAGGCATAAGTTGATGATGATAGAGGCGTACAGGATAGTGTAAATTATAGTTAGCGGTTTTAAAGTCATGTTAAAACTCACTTATCTACTATCACAGCTCTGTGATAGTTCACACTAGAGGCTGACATTTTTTCAGGAATCCTGTGGGTCACATGATTCCTGCGGAAGTCTGTTTATTTATATATATATATACACAGTATCTCATAGAAGTGAGTACACCCCTCACATTTGCGTAAATATTTGATTAAATATTTTCATGTAACAAAACTGAAGACATGACCCTTTGCTCCAGTGTAAAGTAGTGAGTGTGCAGCAGTGTAAATCTGCTGTCCCCTCAAAATAACACATCACACAGCCGTTAATGTCTAAACCGCTGGCAACAAAAGTGAGGAGTGAAAATGTCCAAATTGGACCCAAAGTGTCAATATTTTGTGTGGCCAGATGATTGTAGCATGTGATTATATATATATATAAATGCAGATAGTATGAATAAACCCGAACAGAACAGGAAACAGAATGGGACAGGAGTCATTCTTCCGGGATTGGGACGGGACAGGATTATTTTTGTGGGAGCAGGATGGGACAGGAGTGAAAATCCACTCTAATTCAAACTCAAATGAAACCATTACGCCAACATGTCCTGAACATCACCTCAGATTCATTTTACCAACAAACGTCCAGAAATGTGAACACACAGCAGCTGCAACTATAACTGAGGAGGGATTTGATTCACCTGGCTGCGGGCTGTGGAAATGGCAGCTGAGCAGCAAGGGGAGGGGGGGTGCGAAGGGACCCGACCGCCTCGATAGGAGAGGTGCTTAATGTTAATACCTTCATTTATTTCTGCAAAGACTGCTGGGAGAGGAGGGAAAGGCTACAATAAAAGCAGCTTTCACCTGCAGCCGATGGCAAGCCGCTAATAAAACATTAGCCATTTTGATCCATCAAGCGCATTAAAATGTCACTCCCTCATTGTGTGAGGCACAGTCACTGCAGCCCTAAATGACCCCTATACAGGGTCAGCGGGAATTAACAGCCTGGCAGCCAATCAGCAGCTTTCTATGTGACTTTACAGACACAGTGTTCTCTGTTTCCTTTCCTCAGAAAAAGAAAGAACTCTTAAATAATCACAATGTTGAATAAGACTACTCATTTCATCCTGCCTGAACCTCCAGTGGGGAGAGAAATTATTACATTTTTTTGTCTTAATGCGACAATGATGCAACAAATTTAATTTTAATTCCTGAAACGAGTTGATTTAAAGTAAAAATATCAACCCACTGGCTGACAGTTTAAGATTTTTGGCCACTTGGGGCAAAAGAACAAAAAGGCCTCTGCTGATTTATCATTGCGCTCCTGTAATATTGTTGGACTCAAAAAAAAGGATCAAAATCGATGCAGCTGAACCAGCGATGGTTTTTTAAATTCCAAGCATTCTTCTTCCTTGTTAAGAAACGCCTACGTTACCCACAATGCAACTTGGCCGCAGATTGCGGTGCGTTATGCTAGTAACAGCTAATGTAGCCTGAAGCAGAGATGAGCAGGGGACTACTAAAGGACATTTATCAGACTTCACTCAGCTCCCTCTGAGACACTGAAGGCTTTATATTACTTTTAAAACACAGGCAACACCTGGAAACACACACTGATGTGGGAAAGTTCCCCTTTGAGTTATTACATGCCAGGAAACGGCGTCCCACTTCCGCATTCAGCCGACGCTTGATCATCCCACAGGTTCAGGTTAATGTTTACGGGATTCTCTAACTGTGTCTGTCTGCTGTTTGCTGCCGAGCAGATAGTGTACTATCAGAACTTGTTTTATGGAGACTCTGAGACTAAACCAGACAGGAAATGCGCCGCAAAACCAAACAAGGAGCTGAAAGCGGATACAAAGCTCTGCAGAGCTGCAGAGATGGTGATAATCATGTGATGTACTGTTAATCAAATAGAAAATTCCTGCGACCTTCAGAGATGTTTTGCAGTGAGGTCCTATGTGCACATTTTTATAAATGTACACAAAGAAAAGCCATGAAGATTAACATTATATTAATGTTAATGTTGTTCTGGAGGGGATTATTAAATACAGATACCGAGCTGCAGAGGTGAACTTCTTCCTCTAAGGCTGGATCTGCTTCACATTCTTTGTTTAGTTCTCATCAGTCCATCAGGAGTCCCAGGAGCTCAGTGGCCGGCCTTCACCGCCGTTAAATAGCTTCTGTGCAGGTTCTTCAGTGGTCTTTTATTGCTCGGCGTCGGCCTCAGGTTAATGATGATCAACTCTAATTCCTCCTATAAACTATTTTTACAGCTGCAGCTCTGGTCTCTGCCGATTCCCTCTGACCTGAGTTAGCAGCTTATACACACACACTCGTCTTAATTCCCTCCATAAACTGTTGATGGAGTTTCTCACCGGTCCATTGAGGAGTTATACATCAGTTATATGTACAGTTGTTCATGTCTGTGATGTTATCGAGGAGTAGGAGCAGTAGATTTGCTCGTGTCCTCACTGAATAACCAAGGTTAGCAGGTTAAACCAGGCGAGTTTATTTCTCACAGCTGCTTTTTTGTATTGATGGAGTTCTTTTTCCCTTCAAAATAAGATGTCTGTCAGAGACCGCAACAACCCCCAACCAATGTAAATATTAAAATATTATGACAATGCTATTGTTATTATGCTATTTTTTTGACTCTTACATATAGATTATTTTTAAATATTAGGGAAGTGTAAAAAAAAAAAATACTACAGAGAGCTTTTAAAAAGACATTACATTTATTCATTTAGCTGACGCTTATCCAAAGCAACATACGTGTCAGAGGTCGCACGCCTCTGGAGCAACTAGGGGTTAAGTGTCTTGCTCAGGGACACAATGGTGGATGTGTCACAGTGGGAATCAAACCCAAGTCTCCCACACCAAAGGCAAGCATCTCATCTATGCGCCATCACCACCCATCATAATGTCTCCTGTTTATGCAGGAAATTACTTTACAGACATAAAATTCTATTTTGTGTACTATTTTCCAGTTTGTCAGCTGTGATGTAATTGTTACACCTTTTCGAACATTGCTATAATTTATTTTTTAACTTAACAGTCTAAAAATATATAAATAAACATAAATAAAGTGTGCAACAGCTTACTTAATGTAACTACACCCCCAAATTCTGCTAGCTCCCTCCCTTCCAGCATTAAAAAATGCAGCTGCACAAGCAGAAAAATAGCCTATAGGTTGTATTGCAGCAGCTTGACATGAAAGAGGCATCCTTTGGACAGCTGGAAGTATTGCCATTATAGTGTCTCTAAGAACTTCAGCAAAAAACTTTCAACCGCAAAGAATTCTACATCTGATTTATTGAAGCTTCTGCTAAAGCAGCACAGCAATGTGGAAATTAGTATAATTACTTTTCATACCCAGTAATAAGTAAAGAAATATTATTACTTTTTTAACGAGTAAATAAAAAGTAACTAGCCCTGCTGTCTATCACGGGATCATCATCATGGGAAAGAATGCAGTCCTTTGATTCTTCTACAGCACAAGTCAAAAGCACAAGTCCCATCCATCCATCCATCCATTCATTCATTCATTCATTCATTCATTCATTCATCCATCCATCCATCCATCCATCGTCAACTGCTTATCCTGTGTACAGGGTTGCGGGGGGCTGGAGCCAATCCCTGCTGACATTGGGCGAAAGGCGGGGTACACCCTGGACAGGTTGACAAGTCCCAATCATTGCTCCAAAATTTTAAAATACCAAATACAGGGTTAGCAAGTGCTGCCCAACTCTGGCCACAAGCTAACAATTATTCAAACTGAGTAACTAAAGCTAAATCAATCTAAATCTAAAACACACAAAGCTTAACTTTAAGCTAACGCTAACAACTGCTAAAATTGGAAAACTAACCTAAAAACACTGTCAATCAGTCAAAAGCAAAATTCAATTGCCATAGCCAGGTCTCACCGGTAGACAGCAGTCGCTGCGTATTTACAGCACAAAATGCGCATTTCAAATACTTTGCACTAAAATGTCAGTCAATCAATTTGTAATAAAACATGCATCAAAAATATACCAACAATATCTTCCACCTATCATGAAGCTTTAAACAGCCAGACACAAACACAAAACAACAAAGGCTGTCCTGCAGGTCCTGTTATTTGTTGTTATATAAGTAGAAAGGTCGAGGCAGAATATCCAGACCTGCACAGGTAAGATATGAGGAGCAGGTGCCTGTTCGGTTCTCTCATGAAGTACAGAAATTTGCTTTCCACAGAAAACCAGAAAACCCTGGACACTGATGAACAATCTGTCTCTTCAGTCCGCTGTTGTGTTTATCTGTCAGTTCTTAAAACACCAAGATCTCAGTAAAAGCATTTTCCAGGTGTACTGCACATGTACTTTTGGCAGAACATGTCAATGCTTAAAAACATCACTCTTTATACTGCATGCTTACACAAGTCTTAAGCTCAGACATCACCAGCCGTATTTGCTCTGTAATGCCTCAGTCTGCATCTGAAGCAGGCCTCAGCTGTGCTGCTAAATAAAACAGAGGCAGGATAGGAATAATCAGTAAAAACTCCCTCCGCTCAGTCTATCTGCCGCCGCTGAATGAACTGCTGTAAACTGCTGATTCCACTCTGTTTCATTTTTAGTAAACACCTGCTCGTCTTTTTTTTTTCTGCACTGAGCAGCGGGAGCCGTCACATCCTGAACAGACCCTATTATTTGGCTGTTTGTACCTGCGCAGCAGACACCTGTCAGCCAGATTAATTACACCGCTGTAGATGCAAGAATGGTGAAAAATGCTTCCAGGGTCCAACACATACTCTGTCCGAGATATAATAATGGGAACAAAACCCAAAAGAGCAGATGCATCTTGGTAATGTGAGTCTGGATATAAACAGAACATGCCCATGGCTGTCTGCAGGGCTCTTTGTCATCATATCAGCACCACAGGTGGGCTGTAACCAACCACATTTACCCAGGTAGTGCACTAAAAGCTGCACTGATCAATATTTTTTATAATACAAATGGATCAAAGAGGACAGTGGGGCATGCTGAAGAGTTGACAATGATGTGTATCAAGGTCGCTGGTGTGTGCTGCTCATAACTTAACTTATAAACTAACAATGTCCTTACTTTCCAGAATGTTTTCAATTTTCAAAAAAATAAAAAGATTTTCATAATTTTGGATTAGTTGAAGGATGACAGGCAGGACAATTTATCTTGTTTCTCAAAAACGAGTTTTGACGACTCAATGAGAGACTAAATTACTTTAGAATTTCGATTTGTCTTCTTTTTTTGCAGTGTTTTGTACATTTCAGGCAGGAAAAAGTAGTTTCCCCGTCTCTTTTTCTGTTGTTCTGCCCTCAAAACAATCAACAGCAAACAGCTTTGGACAGATGCAAATCACCTCATTAACTCCCTAACCTAAATCCATTCTGCAGCAGGAGAGATGAGCAAAATGCGAGGAAGAGAAGGGAAAAGACAGGAAAGGGGGGAACAAGCAAAAAAAAAAAACGGCCTGATAAAACATCTGCTGGATTCACCCATCTGTGCCAAGCCGAGCGAGCGAGGCCCGCTGCGAGAGGGAGGAGGAGAGAGAGAGAGGTGGTGGGTGAAGAGAAAAGAAAGGAGGAGGAGATGGAGGCATGGTGCCCACGTCAACAAGTGCCAGGAATTGTTTTGGGGGGGAAATGCATCATAATGAAGGCGGGGGCTGGGTGAAAATCTGCAGCTAACGCTAAATCCCTCAGGAAACAATTAAAGTGCCATTGTTTCTCACGGCAAGCTCAGATTCCTGACAATTTTTTTATCTCTCTCTCTGTGTTTTCACACCTGTTTTCAGATGATATTTACTCCTTAAAAATGCCCTGTGTTTTCTTCTTTTACTCTCTTTCAGAGGGATTTAGCAATTGATACGCCCGAGGCTCGGCTCTGTTGATCAGCCGCTGCTGCTCCTCCACCTCACGTTTTTTTTTTCCTAAGTGCTTAACTAAAAAAGAAGAAGGCTTCTGGGTCAGCAGAGGACAAGATGTCTGCCTGATTATAGTTGAATTGGAAGAGATTATCCTCATGCTAAAAAGAGATTATCACATTCTGCCTGCACGCCGCATGTAAAGACTACAGGCTGAGGTTTTAAAGTGGATACAGAACCAAACAGACAAAGACATCAGAGGCTGCGAGGACGTTTAAGGTTCAAATCCCAACTTAAGATGACAATATAGCAAACATCATGTGAGCCGGGAAGAATAAGGTAGAGTAAACCTCAGCGGGGAGAACTGTTGGCGTTTAATCCAACTCTCTGAATCAGGAATCACTCTCAGGATGATGTGTGCATTCTTAAACACTGGATTATTATTGGAGCTCAGGACCCCCAGAGGCCCTGAATTCCTCGTGTTCACCATATGTCAGTGGGTTTGAAATCATTTCTCAGAATGCATCTTTTGAAGCTATTGATTTCCCTTGAAAGGAGTAGGTTTATCATTTTTTATGCTCTCGTTATTGTCAGTAAATCCCTTTTTAAAAAGCTGACTGCGATTGTCCAATCGAAGCTTAGCAACCGTAAGGCGCAGCAGGTCTGCCAAGCTTTTGATTTCTTTCTGTGAGGAGAGATACTTGATATACAAAGAGTCCGGCAGCTGGTGTCTCTATTAACCGTAAGAAACAGATTGTCAAAAGTGTGTTTCTTTGTTCTAACCTGCTAATGTTAGCATGTCTGGCTAGCTAATCTATCACGACGATACAGAGTTTAGGCAAATGTAATGTGCTCTTTACACTCCAGCACCCCACCAAACTCATTAGCAAGGTAAGTGTGTTAGTCACAGGTTTGTTTGTTGCTTGAAGATATGACCTTTTGCCTGCGATCTGTTAGCTTTAGCCACAGTCTTTTTTTTCATTACACAGCGCAGTGTAGCACCTAGAGTATGTTGGTTTCCAACCAAATCTCGGAGTTACTTATAATTAGCTTGCTACGTATAGCTATAGCTTATAAAATCATCATGTCCAGGAAGTAAGGATATGCAAAGTGAGGACATGGCCACAAACAAAAATTTGAGGACTCACTTTTTTTATTTACTCTAAATCTGCCACAAAGGCCCTGCTAGAATAAAAACATATGGACAGTCCCCTGTTTCTGCGGCCTGTCCCCATCTGGAGCCGTCCCCGGAAATGTCCCCGTTTTTAACTGGATGTTAATCATAGACTGTATAAGGTGTTAAGAGACCTGAAATCAGATTTTACGTACGTAGCAGAACATACAGGTGTCGTGCCGTTTAAATTAACTCATTTGGCGCGCTTTTATCCAAAGCGACAACATACAAGCATCAACAGAGCATCAACTACAGATCTACAACTGACAAAACATACTCATAGTTCATATCACATCAATGGGGTAAATACCTAGGGAAGGAAGTAAGAGTTAACAAAAAGTGCAATCAATACAAGATAATTGTAGGGGATAGAAGAAGAAGAGCACAGGAAGTGCATGTTAGAAGTGTTATCAGAGGAAGTGTTCTCTGCAGAGTTTTCAGGAGCTTCTTGAACTTAGAGAGGGATGCCCCTGCTCTGATGGCGTGTGGTAGCTCGTTCCACCATCGTGGTGTCACAGATGAGAATGGCTGGGACTGGGATTGCTTTGTGTGAAGGGATGGCAGAGCCGCGGCGTTTGTTGGAGGAGCAAACTCTGTAATGCAGTATTCCACTTGTCAGAAAGTGATTGGAGCCTCTACTTATTGACTGAAAGGTAGATTCTGCCTCAAATGACTTGATTTCATTCAGAAGAGTTAAATTTGACAGATTATAAAACCAAAATTGTCCCCCTTTTTTATTTCATATCTAATAAAATTATATTTTTTTTATGACAACAGACCAACAAACCAAAAATGTCCCCAGTTTTCATTTCAGAAATCTGGTCACCTTAAATGGTGGAGGATCAATGAATTGATTAGTTCAGAAATTTAAATTATTTCCCATCAATAACATCAAGTGTTCTCTGGTCTAATCTAATGGATTTTCTGCAGTTCTTTGATCTATTTAGACTAAATGTTTTATTGATTAGTTGGGAAAATAGTGACATTAATTGAATGAAAGTCGACATTGTTTGAATGAAAATAATCAGCAGCTGAGAGGGAAGATCATAATCCAGCATGGAGGAATGACTGAGTAGTGATTTCATGTGTTTAGGCTTTCAAGTGTTTGAGTCACAGCTTGCTGGAAGCAGATTAATGAGAAAACTGTGAAGGCTCTTATATATGAGTATGTGTGTGTTATACATGAACATACATGTAGAGATTCTACAGTTCTTGCTCCACATGTCCATCAAAGAGGCTCATCCATGACGGTGCATCTGTGAGCACAGCTCTGGGCAGCTAATCCTTTGCTGTGCTAAATCGTATTAGCATTAGCGTTTAATTAGCTGCTTGTTGTCATCTTTGTCTCCAGACTCCGACGCCCGGGAGACAGAAAAATCTGACTTTCACCCACCGACACATCTGTTCAATCAACCGATCAACACATTTCGTGTAGAAAAGAGGTCACGCTCAGATCTCATTCTCGGTAGCTACTGTTTGCTGATCCCACTTGAGCTTGAGCACTTGAGCAAAGACCACTGCAGGGGGGTTTGATTCGAGGCTGGTCTGAGCAGATTGTCTGCACAGAATGATCCTGTAGTGTGAGGGGTTTACAGATGTGTTCTCTTTTGTTTATATGTGCAAAACATAGACAACAGTCTGCCTTTGTGTTTGTTATCCCTGGTCGCTGGAAAAGCCACTCTGAAGAAGTTTAGTATGAATGCCAGATGTGTGGTCCTGCGTCTTGACTGCATCAGCACGGGAAAATAGGACAGTCGCGTATGCTGACACATCATCCTGTGATGAGGAGGCTGACTGTGTTTACATAAAAAATTGGATATACATTCAATGCTAACTAAAATGTAATGCTGAGCCCAAAATTATTAATATAAAAATATTTTCCAAAAAATACCATAAAATGCAAACACTGATTTCTGATTGTATTTAGCGTAACTACTTTTGAAGGCCAGCAGTTTCCCCCTGGCTTCTAGTGTTTGAGCTGAATTAAAACCTGCACCGGGTCTATCTGTGCGCTGCAAACACTAGTGTTGTAGTCAAGACCGCCCAAACCGAGACCAAGTCAAGACCAAGACCAGAGTTTATTGAGACCAAGACAAGACCAAGACTTTTAGGGGCTGAAGCAGTCGAGACCAAGACCGAGGGAGGGCGAGACCGAGTCAAGACCAAGACCAGAGTTTATTGAGACCAAGACAAGACCAAGACTTTTAGGGGCTGAGAGCAGTCGAGACCAAGACCGAGGGAGGGCGAGACCGAGTCAAGACCAAGACCAGAGTTTATCGAGACCAAGACAAGACCAAGACTTTTAGGGGCTGAAAGCAGTCGAGACCAAGACCGAGGGAGGGCGAGACCGAGTCAAGACCAAGACCAGTTCCCGGCATTGCATGGCACGCAATAAAATGTGGAACGAGATCATAGGTACTTCTCAAAGTGATCTGAAAGATCCACTTTCCCATTAAAACACCCACATACAAACACTAAGAGCTGAAATCATCGTAAGCATCGCGGGGAGGGGGGACAGTCGTTAACAGGAACAACACATGTTTAATTAGAGTTACTGGTTGCATTTGAAGCAACAAGTTTTACTTCCAGTCAAAGTTAGGATGTTAACAAATAAATCAGACAATGCAAAAGCAATTTATTTCCAAAGTTATGGTCTTGACTGGTCTTGAAATAAAATCCCGAGTCCTCAATGTCCGAGACCGAGACAAGACCGAGTACAGAGGCGGTCGAGACCGAGACGAGACCGAGACCATCAAAAAGTGGTCTTAAGACCGTTCTCGAGTACTACAACACTAGCAAACACTGAGATGAAACTGATATCTCATCTGAAGAGAGAGAACTTTCCCAAAATGTTAGATTGCTTCTTTAACGAAGGCGTTCCCTGATGCTCACCTCACCTGTAACAGACGGAAAAACAAACATTTCCCAGAAAAACAAGTAACTTTTTCCTCCTTCTGGTTTTATTTGTTCAGAGTAAATTGAATCTAACTGAAGGCTGTCTGAGGTGAGCTCTGTTCTCAGAGCAGCTTCTTCTTCCGCCTTTCCTTCATTCGCTGCCCTCCCTCCCCAGTAATTAGACCAAGACAACATAATAAATCAATACACAAGTGCTTGTCTGGAAGCTGAGCCACTTGAGGAGCTCGGGACATTAATGTGTTCAGCAGAGAAACAGACATTACACTGTAATCAATCCTGCTACACAAATCAACTTATCCCTGCCCATCGGGCCCCTCTCCCTGTTTTTTTCCCCACCTGCTTTTGATAAATCCACTTCCTGTACATTAACGCAGGTCAATGGCTACCTCCGAGGTGTAAATGGCAGTCTGATCTTTGGCACTTAACAGGAAGCACACTGTATACCAGATATTGAGTTTTCAATATCCAGTAATGCCGCAAAAACCAGATTATATCAGTTTACACTGTGCCTGCAGGGACTTCTGGGATGCCACCTGTGATCATACCTGGCGGTCTGTCACAGCCAGAGGTAGCTTGGTGGTCTTAATGCATCACATTGACACACATTAGACTGATATTATTACCAGCACAGTGATTTGATCCAGAAAAGGGATGAAAGCGTGTCTTGTGTCAGAGCTGCCAGAACTGAAGAAGCCTCTCGGATGAGAGGCGAAACGTCTTCGAGTATCTTCAAACAAGTCTGATTTTAACCTTCCTTGGATAACTATGACTCGGATACTGCTGTATCAGAAAAGAAATACGAGGTAAGTGTGGGTGAGAAACCTTAGGCTAGGCCAGACGTCCCCAGGTCCTCACACACACTCTTTTCAGTGAAACACCGGGATCTACAAGGGTTAAATCCATTATGGGTTTACACAGTACATACGAATCCAAGCTGGTCACAGGGAGCACCTGATCGAGCTCCATATCATACTCAATTACATATACTCTCTTACTGTCCTTGTGTGGACCTTATTGCGAGGCCCACATTGCCCTGCCGTATGCATCAATCAATTAGCTATATTACTTGCAAACAAGAGATCGTGTTTGTTCGTGTGCTGAACTCATAGAAAAGGTGCAGGTCGTCTTGACCCACGTTCACCAGAGCGCATGCCTCACTGGGAGCCCCGCTGCATAAGAGGCACTGAGCCTCTTCTCCACACAATGAGTCCCTTCAGGGAAATGTAGGAGTAATAAAGTGCTCTTCTAGAAACACGGCACAATTTTTTGAAGAGGGGGAGAAAAAAAAATCTCCCAACATATCAAACACACAACCTTCTAGGCGAGAGACTGGCGCTTTACCGACTGAGCTAACCAGACACTCTTATGTTCTCACCCAATAAAAAATTGCTCGATGCAAAACTTATTTGCTGACTCCTGTTGTATATTAACACTTCTTCTTCTTCTTCTTCTTCTTCGTGATGGGCGTCTTCACTGCCAGAATTCTACAAGAAGAAGAACGCAGTGACGACACGCTCTCTGGAGAGCAGTTTGTTTTTACGTGGATGCTGCATTGCAATATCGGCTATATGGGCTAAAAATGAAATGAAATACATCGTTAGTTGATGTTTTACTGATTACCGCACCGTTATCAACATTTTTATGAAACACAACATACATACATTACAATATTTCTGCATTACAATTTCTCCCAAATGTATTTTCTCTCGCTCATTAGTTATATAGAGATGTCTTTTCTAGAATACGGGGGTTGGACGTCTAACACAGCTGTTCTTCATTTGTACTCAGATGATTCAACCAGGAGAGTCTCATATCCATCCAAACGTTGATGTCTAAACGACAAACGATCTCGAAGATAAAAAAACCCCAGAAGAAATGAACTTGAACTAGTTCATTTCAGACTCTGTGAACCGAACTTTGAGCTACCTGTTGTGATGTAACTCCACCCACTTCAAAACTCTATTGCTTTTACTCTGCCTTGTGGATAAAAGGTAAGGATTTTAAGGAATTAACTGCCTAATTTTTAACCATCACTCACCTTTTCCTTCATCCTGCATTCATTGATCGCAGCACTTTCTCCACCTCTGCCTTTGAACTGCGTTCACAAACAAGTGATAAATTGCCGCTTTTTCGTCGACATAAACTGACACAATATAATTTATTAATTTATTACCTTGATTTATACGACAGGTTCAATTGATTTTAATTAATTCAGCAGGCTGTGAACAAGCATTATTAAGGACACACATTATGCTGACAGAGATTCATGCCATAAATGAGGTGGCAGTCCTCATTATGCGAATTTATAATCTATCACCTCTTTAAAATGCAATTATGTATTATTAGACTAATGGCAGAATACAATTCAGAGCAGACAGAGGAAAAAAAGTGTAGTCATTCTGAAAGTGAAATCAGATGGATGGTGAATATGGTTCGGGAAAAAAACACTAACCAAAGTTTCCCATTACGCATAAGTATGACTTGGTAATTATATGTGGGTAATGAGTCGACATTCCTGCATGTTTTGATTATGCTTGGAGGGAAAAAAAATTCACCTCCGCTCCATTTGTCTTCTCATTAGCTTTAAATCTCTGTTAGTACAGACTGACTTCCTTTCATAATTATAAACACAGTCAGTCAGATCTGCTGCTGCGGGAAAAACAACAACCGATGCATCATTGGCGTTTAAAGTTTTTCTCAACTGAACTTTAATTCCTTATGTTCTGAGGGATTTTCTTGAACTTTGACTCCTGCTGAATAGATACTGCAGTTTTTAACAGGACTCAAAGTTTTCAACCACACTAACAGAGAGCCTGTAATGCTCATTACAGACCAGAAAGATCAATTGATGGATCAAAAATGGAGAAACCACTTTGCTATTCTTAGCTGTATGGTCAGGCAAAATAAAAAAAAATGAGTCTAGAATAAAAATAATAACTTCATTTACTAGCAAAACATTATTTTATTGAAAACCATAGTGAATGATAAATTACACAAGGGGCAAACTAAAAATAAGAACTAATAACCATCAAGATAAACAGGCAGCTCAGATAAATTCAGGTTATGTTTTCTGATAAAAGTGTGTTTTTAGACCAGACCTAAATTAGACACTGACTCTGACAGCCTAATTTCTTCCAGAGCATCAGGGCCCTGACAGCAAAGCCTCTGTCCCCTTAATCTTTCAGCCTGGACTCGGGGAGAGACAGCAGACCCTTGCTCGCAGATCTCAAACTACTCAAAGGTTCATGAGGGATTAAAAGATCTAACATTTTATCAGGAGCCAGGTCACGGAGAGCCTTAAAGGTTATCAATAAGATCTAAAAATCAAACCTAAAACAAACAAGGAGTCAATGTAAAGAGGCTGAAACAGGTGTGACGTTATTCTCAAAAGAAATCACGGGGGCCATTTTAGGACTCGTCAGCCTTGGTTCTGTACTGTCAGAGATCTCAGCCTCAGCTCAATCCATCCATCGTCAACCGCTTATCCTGCATACAGGGGGGGGCTGGAGCCAATCCCAGCTGACATCAGGCGCAAGGCGGGGTACACCCTGGACAGGTCGCCAGTCCATCACAGGGCCACACATAGACAAACAACCACTCACACCTAAGGACAATTTAGGGTCGCCAATTAACCTAGACTGCATGTCTTTGGATGCATGTCTTCAGAAAGGCCGGGGCAACCGGGGTTTGAACCCACAACCTTCTTGCTAACCACCGCACCACCATGCCGCCCTCTGAGTTCAATCCATCAAGTTGTATTATGTGTCAGTGCTAATAACAATATGTTAGCAAATAATCCAAAAGGCCCAAGTTTTTTGCATGATGCAAAATAAAGTCAGTTTATGCAATTTACGCCTAAATTAATTCGTCGCTGTTTGTTGCTGAGCTTCAAGCTAAAGTGAATCTTAATTTTGTGTATTTTCTTAGCACTACACACCCGACTTAGGACTGTAAATGGTCTGGCGGCTGAGAGACGGAGCAGCGGCGCTGACAGACATGGGATCTGCCCACTCAGCCTGTCAGAGTCTGGTGACAGACAGACTGAACGCTGCACGATCCGATCTAATGAGCCTCCCCTGCAGAGAGAGGGGGGGGGGCAAGTGAACCAGAGTGACCGCTGCAGGTAGCACTTTCACTGCTGAAAGAGAGTGTGTGTGAGTGTGCAGCTGTCACTACAACATGACACTGTAACCTACAGGATGTACTGACACATGCCTGTGTGTGTGTGTGTGTGTGTGTGCGTGTGGGTGCGTGCCCCTCGCTCTCCCAGCATGCCTTTCAGCTTCTCTTTGATGTGAGCTTGCTGACATGAAGGAGCTTTCTGAAAGCCATTTCCTCCTCTGGCCTCTTGGCGTGGGGGGGTGGGGGGTGGGGGGGCAGCGTTGGAGGGCCGTGGGTGGACGGGGCAACAGTGCTTCATGTGGCTGCTCAAACCCTCGCCACGGCGGCAGCTCATTATCGCCACTCACCCCCCACCTCTGGCTTTTATCTCCACGTGAGACTGTCCCCAGCCTTCATCCTCACTGACCACACAACTAACAGCTAATTCCTCCAGGGGGATCAAAGATATTATGGCTGTTGGTTTTTAGTGTTGCTCACAAATACTTTAAATTGCACTTTCACTGTAAACAGATTGTGTGTGCAAAGCACACCCTTAACAAATCATAGATTGTTCTTGTACATTTAATTATTGGCAGACCTTTGATTTATTATATTTAGAGCTGGGCAGTTTTTATTTATTATTATTAGTTTGAAAGTCCGTTGCTCACTGGCTCTGAATACACATGCAGTCAAACCCTGGGTCACAGGAGGGGCGGGATGTTGATCAGCCTGCAAATCAGCCACCCAAACAAGCAGCGGAGGGAGGCGTCAGCAGACAAGCAGTCATCTTTTTTCCAGATTTTTCCACCCGTGATCCTTTATCAGGGCAGCAGGTGAGCAGCTTGCTTGTTAGTGACGCAGCCTATCAAACAACTCAAACAGCCCAAACCAACATCTGCACCCTGTGTTCAATGTTGCTTTAACGTTACCTGGTCTGTGATTGTAAAATATCGCCCCCCGCCGCCATCGTCCATCCTGATGTTTGAATGTAGACATCGTCCCAACCCCACTGAACATAGTATTTCTGCTGCTCCCTGATAAAAGACACCTGATGCTGATACCTGTTCAGAAAAAAAAAGAAAACTGGACTCTGATGGGAACTTGTTTTAACAAGCTAGATAAAAGGTAACGCCCTGGCAGCGGCAAACAGCTTTGGTTTTATATCTGATTTGATTACATTAATGTTTAAGTTGAGATTTACAAGAAATATTTTATTGCTGCTGTGTAAAGAGAATACTGCTGGTAAAAAGCACCTTATTTGTTTAAAGTGTTTGCAAACCACACGTTATTGCACTTTTGTGTATATAGCTGTGCATTTAAATTAAAATTGCGCAATACACTACTTTAGAATTCATTATTCAATTTTACACCTAACAATGCGATTAATCACAATATAATAATAAAATTAAATAAAACATTAAATTTTGCGTTGCCCAACACTAGTTCTATTATATCATATATGAAGATTATGAAGGTCATTCCAGTTTGGCTTTGAGACTTGGCCTGCTTGTTGTCTGATCTTCCTCCAAAAACCATTTCTGTATTTTATGGATCTTAAGATACATCATCTCATTTTAGGGCTTCTTGGTCACTTTTTGAAGGCTTTGTGATATCTTGTTTTTGATTTGTGATTAACCCTGTTTGAATGGTTCTTATAACCTGTGACTTATATATAGATGTTGCTATTTCACATTCTAAGTTTTCTGGGAGACAAAACTCTTTAATGACCAAAACGTAGCATTTTAACAAACCTTTTGCTGACATTATGCAGCAATTGAATCGTCAGCAAAACCAAGGAGCTGATGGTTGATTTTAGGAAAAAGGAGATGAAGATACACACTGTGGTCTACATCAGTGGTGCTGAGGTGAACAGTTTCAGGTTCCAGGGAATCAGCATCACAGAGAACATGACGTGGTCATCTCACATCTTCACGCTGGTGAAGAAAGCTCAGCTGTATTTCTTAAGGAAGCTTAAGAAAGCTAAATTCCCGTGCCAAGTTCTTCAGTTTTAACAGAGGAGCAACAGAAACATCACTAACTGGCATGGGATGTGCACGGCCCAGGAACGGAGGGCTCTGCAGCAGGTGATTCAAACTGCTCAGAGGATCATTGGTACCCATCTCCTGAGCATTAGTGATGAGGTGCTGCAGAGCCCAAAGGATACTAAAGGACCACCCAGCCAAAGCCTGTTCACCCTGCTGCCTTCTGGGAAGAGATATTGAAGTTTCTGCTGCCGCACCGCCAGACTGCGCGTTATTAGGAAGCTATATTAACATTTACTGTAGCTGCGACCTCTAGTGGCCGTACGACAGAAGCAAAGGAGGAAGCGTCTGTTTGTATTTCGATTACGTCGAGAACCGTTACATACAATTTAAGTCACAGATGGTCGGTGTGTTGCTGCAGACCCAAGGGAGTGCAGTGTCACATTTGGTGCAATTTGGACACACAACACTTCAGAGTGAATAAACACTCAGAGAATAATCTACAGTACAGTTTGAGTATTAAGTTAAATTTTATTACTGACTTCCGTCACTGACTTACATAACATACTTACTTCACTTAAACCCAAACCACGATGTTTTCCTAATCAAGTAGTGTTGTTGCCTCCATCAAACAGAAACCGTTTCACAGTATTAACCCGCAGTTTTATGTCATGTGACTTACATTACATGACTCACATAACGTAGTTAAGGTCCGGTCACCTGTCGCTGGACTGGTGTTGTGTGGGAGGCATTGACAAACGACCTATTTTGTCGTTTAGGTTGGAGGACAGGTTGCTTTTCTGGGCACATCGCTACTTATGATAGAGTGTTACTGTTGCCACTTTGCTACAAAAAGTAATGTCCTGATTAATTAAGTCATTTCAGATTTATTATATAGCCCAAAATCACAAACATGCCTGAAGAGGCTTTGCAATCAGTACAGCTTCTGACAGTCTCTATTTTTACAGTGTGTCAACGCAGGAGGTGTTTCAGCCATGTTTTTCAGTCGTCTGTCTCATGTGCGTCCAATTTTAGTCAATCCATCTGTCTGCACAGTGTAATTTTGCATAGTGTCTTCTCATGTTTCTATTCTAGTCTCTTCTATTTTATGTGCATAACTACAATGATTGTGTGTTGGGCTCTGAGGACTGGTGACAGACTTTTTGACAGCAAGTATAGGTGTAAATAATACAATGAATGGTTTGTGGCTTTTGCAGGTCCTGGTATTGTGCATTCTGGCTCACTGTCATGACTTACTGGGAAACTTAAACAGAACAGAGCCATCGTTAATGTTAGCAACATCTTCCTGCTACAACATGTCAAAGTGTCTGCTAGGGAAAAAACCCATTCTATAGTGCCAACACACACCTTCAAGTAGTGTTGTAGTACTCGGGACCGGTCTTGGTCTAAAGACCGGTCTTAAGTCCACTTTTTGATGGTCTCGGTCCCGTCTTATACACAACGGCCTTTGGACTCGGTCTTGTCTTGGTCTTGGACATTGAGGACTAGAGATTTTAGATAACTTTGAGAATATCATTGTCTGATTTGTTAACATCCTAATTTTGATTGGAAGTAAAACTTATTGCTTCAAATGCAACCAGTAAATCTAATTAAACATGTGTTGTTCCCGTTAACGACTGTCCCCCCTTCCCGCGATGCTTACGATGATTTCAGCTCTTAGTGTTTGTATGTGGGTGTTTTAATGGGAAAGTGGATCTTTCAGATCACTTTGAGAAGTACCTATGATCTCGTTCCACATTTTATTGCGTGCCATGCAATGCCGGGAACTGGTCTTGGTCTTGACTCGGCCTCGCCCTCCCTTGGTCTTGGTCTCGACTGCTTTCAGCCCCTAAAAGTCTTGGTCTTGTCTTGGTCTCGATAAACTCTGGTCTTGGTCTTGACTCGGTCTCGCCCTCCCTCGGTCTCGACTGCTCTCGGCCCCTAAAAGTCTTGGTCTTGTCTTGGTCTCAATAAACTCTGGTCTTGGTCTTGACTCGGCCTCGCCCTCCCTTGGTCTTGGTCTCGACTGCTCTCAGCCCCTATAAGTGTTGGTCTTGTCTAGGTCTCGATAAACTCTGGTCTTGGTCTTGACTTGGTCTCGCCCTCCCTCGGTCTCGGTCTCGACTGCTCTCGGCCCCTAAAAGTCTTGGTCTTGTCTAGGTCTCGATAAACTCTGGTCTTGGTCTTGACTTGGTCTCGGTTTTGGCGGTCTTGACTACAACACTACCTTCAAGTTTCAAGTCTGTTTCTGTTACACCAGTAACCACATCCCGGTGAAGTCACGGCGTACTGACACACCCTAAAGTACACGTTACATCACAGTACCAAGTTGAGTACTTAAACCACTGAAGGTCGTCAGAAACCAGATTTTTAGCTGATGGTTGCACTGTCAGTCCTCATTTTTCTAAAAACAAGTACTGTATGTTTTCCTTCAGCATGACTTTAACAGGTTTAGTTTAAATAGAAGATAAATGACATGATAACATACTGGCGGCAAGCAGAGCTCTCAGTGCGGCTCAGACGGTTTGTCATGTGGATGCAGTAGCTTAAAAACTGTTGAACAAAATGAAATAAGTGACTGAGTCACAGTGAATAATCACTGTAATTAGTCTATTTTGGGTGTGTTTGTGTGTGCATAGTCTAAATAAAAGCGTTAATTAGCCCAGCTGTCATATAGATTCACAGGGGGTCTCACCAAAATTCCTCACTGTCAATTTCAAAAAGTCTTTTACTAACATTTTGTGTACTGTCGCCATTAAGATACAAACTGCTTGTTTCTCAGGTGTGTGTACGGGGAGATTCTCCTGTTGCAGCTGTGCAGGAGGGCATCGCTCCCTCTCTCCCCTTTAAATGTGTTGATGTTTTGATACCACACAGGCCACAGTGATGTCACATGACTTCTCTGGTGACACTGTTAACTTTTGGTTTTTGTCTTCGGTGTGAAAGTGTACAGTCAACAGCAATCGGCATTCAACTCCTGGGTCAAATGACTCTGCAGCTGGCTCCAGCTCTAATTGGAAACACGACACCAGGGTGGACACGCTAATTTGTTGCCCCTTTTAAACGTTTCATCCATATGTTTATATTGTAACGACTACATTTACATTTAGCTGATGCTTCTATCCAAAGCGACTTACAATTGCTATTCATGTCAGAGGTCGCACGCCTCTGCAGCAACGAGGGGTTAAGCTCAGGGTGGATGTGTCTTATCCATTGCGCCATTACCTCCCCTTATGTAGTTTTGTAGCATTAGCATGCCAAGCTAATGTGAAAGGAGTCAATCGCCTATTTTAGCGTTTAAAAAAAGATGCATTTATGAACATGCATATACTGAAAACCCAGAGTTAACCCCAAAGTTACCTCGCTAAGCTCAAATCCTGCTTCGTGGCACAGGCCTCAGACCAGCCAAATCACGACAACCTCTATGTTTGACTGTTGCAGCTATAGGACTTGGAAGCAAAGGTGTACAGTGTGACGTTGTTACAAAGTCTACAAATGAAGAGCCTGTCCTCAACACAGAAACGCCCAAATACGTTTCAGCCACACAAAATTACGACATTTTTTATGGCAGCAGCCTCTAGTACAACGCAAACGCATGAAAAAGACAGTTACGTATTGTAAATAGCCATAAAGTTGTACTCCGCAGGTGGTGGTTTGGGTGTATGCAAGTTAGCCACCTTTCACCTGGGAGACCAGCGTTCGGTTCCCGTATGAAACAAGATTGATTTTGTTTCTTTAATGAAGTTAAAGCCATAGCATTAGCTATGTTAGCTGCTTCGTAGCCTCAGTGTTATTAATCAAGGCACACGGTAAAATATGATGTACAAGATCAAGTCATTTCACATTCCGCCATAATTAAAACACATAGAGAAATTTTTTCCAGGGTTTCCAAAAACACTTTGTGTGGGCTCAGGTACAGCTATTAAGATTACATTTTTTGAATTTGAATTTTTTTCAATGAAGCATGAAGAGTGGGAACATACTAGTCACAAACATATGACATGCACTTGTCCATCTTGGGATTCTGAATGCATCATTAAATGCCACCTGCAGCTTTTTCATTTTCGCTTTACTATAACTGCACCACAGGTGGGCTGTATAGAATGGAGTAGGGGAGACCGGGTATGGTTGTAACACTTTTTGCTCCAGCAACTATACCTTGCTGAATTTTTTAGCAAGAGTTCTCACACTTTTATACAAAGTACCCACATTTGTTTACTACACTTCAGTCATTTCAATCCTCCACAAGGATACCACAGACCTCATGAGTGGGTGTCAAATGCATTTTATTCCTTTGTTACAACCTGCCCCACTACCAGAGTAGGTTGTAAACAAACTGTAACAATTAGACAAAAGAAGCAAAAATAGATGCCACACTATGTGATATGCTTAAAAAAAACAATGTTTCTCTCTCTCTCTGTAACAGACTACATCTGATGCAAGGTTATTTGAGTTTTTATTTTTATTTTGTTTTAAACGTGGATTTGCTAGATTAGTTTTTATTTTTTGAAAATGCTTAGTTTTAGTTTTTTTTATTAGTTTTAGTCTTTGTCGCTGCACGATGCCAAGCTCAGTTCATTTTAGTTCAGTCCAGTTTATTCATAAAACATTAAAATACAAATACAATCAAGCATGTTAACCCAGTGCAAGTGAAGTAAGCCAGATCGGAACAGAACAAAACAAGGAAAAGAAAACCACCAAGACAGTGACTTAATTCCTGCACATTGCATTCATATTATTTTGTGCACATGTATGAATAAAAGATAATAGAAAACATGTTCAAATCGCACCAACTACGAGCCGATCCCTACCTGGGTCTCCCCGACTACTTTAGCATCCCCCTAACGTCACATGGGGCTAACAGTGGTTGCCAGTTGCTACGCTGCGCCCAGACGCCACCCTGAGCCCGGGCTTTCTTGACGTACCAGCGTGCCAGCTCTTCATGTGGAGGACAAAATCATAACACACCTGCGGCTCACCAACAGATGTCTCAGCTAATCACCGCGCCCGCCACTAAACTGCCGGTCCGGCCCGACCTATAGGCCACAACTTCAGTTCCCCCGGCTTCATATCCACTCGAAATGTAGGCTTATTTAGGGACCTATAAAATAAATAAATAAACAAAAACTAAGAACATTTACTCTTTCATTTTAGTTAGTTTTGCAGACCTACAACACAGTTTTAGTCAGTTATCGTTTTTTTGTAAAGCTTCGTTTTAATTTTTATTTCAGTTAACGACCATGTTTTTTCACATCTAGTTTTTGTTCGTCCTGGTTAACGTTTATAACCTGATCTGATGACTCGTGTGCATGTATGTGTATATAAACATAAACATATACATATACTTCTACAATGTACTTAATTAAAGAACATTTTACATCCTTAGGTCTAACAAAGAAAAGGTGTGTGTCTGTGTGTCTGTGTGTCAATGCGTGTATATTCTTAATCAGAGTCACAGTCGGTGCTTGAAGTGGGCCAGTACTCACCGTGATGCAGTGCCAGCACTTCTATATGTTAATCTTTGGCCTACCGGGACTTTTTCTTATGCACCGGCACTTCTCACAATCTGCCTGTACGCTTGTCCACCAGCGGAGACGGAGTATGGAAAACGTTGAGTGCTGAAACATGCCAACATGTGAATGGGAAGCACTGGTCACAGTGCTGACGAAATAAATGCTGGTAACCCTGGAGGGCAGGCTTGGTGGGCCCAGACTGCAAAAGGATACTCTGTAAAATATTAAAATCAATCAAGTCCTTAGTTGTATGAATAGTGGATGGTTGTAACACTTTTTAAAGTGTTACAACCATCCCCACCCCTGTCAGCCATTGTTTAGCTAGCTGTATTAGCATAGTGGTTTGAAATTAGAAAGGAAAAAATGCATCACATGTTGCCTAAGAAACTAAATTTCAATCTAATATAAGTCAAACAATTGTATCTGCAACACTATAGATACTAAACAAAATATAGTCTTGGTCAAGAAATTTACTTTCGTACATCAAAATACTAAAGGTAAATACTAAAATGATCACATAACTCCTATCTCCTATCTATACTCCTTGTTGTTGCAACTCTCCCCATGTTACATCTGTACCCAGTGTCCCCTACAGTAAGCTTTAAAAGCAGCGTGAATGTGAAATCTTCGTCCCAGCATATTCAGCTTGTGCATACAGTGCATGTCGTCATTATCACAGAAAGCAACCCTGATTCTATGACCCAAATATTTTACTTTATTCACCACATTTAACACTTGGTTTAACTAAATAAGTCTGAAAGGCGTTGACAGCCCCCCATAGCCCCTCGCCCTAACACTAACTTTCACGGGGGTGTGTGCCTGAACTTCAGTCACTGATTGTATGCATGTCGACCGGTGAACCCAACAGCTGTAGCAGCTAGGGTTCAGCTCCTGGTGTCGCTGCGGTCTCCATGTGTTTATGTCTTGTGATTTCCAAAACGTAGGTCCGCTTGAGAAACGGAGTTCAAAATTGCCGTTTTGGGCGCCACCAGTAGGGGTGCTATTGTAGGATACGCTGATGTGAGTGTATTTGGAGGTTGGTTAAAATGACCTATGTCGTCGTTTAGGTTGGAGGACTTGAAGGAGTGAAGGAGATTTGGGTTGATGGATGGACTTCAGCATGGGAAACTGCTGTTCACTTCCTGTTTCCAACAACTACTGTTTTCTTTAAAACATAACCGCGGTCGTTCCCTCACCTTAACCAAGTCATCCTTAATTTAATCACGGCAACTAAGCTCCCCTAAATTTGATGACGTTCTAATTTTACCAAAACCACAATGTTTCCCAACACGAACCAAGATGTTTTGGGGGGAAAACTAAATCTTTAGGTGGATACTATTAAATAATGCCTGAAGTTTGCAAAAGGGTTTTTATCTGTTTGTTTGTTTGATCCACTCCAGAGTCAGATTTACAGCCTCTTATCAGGTTAAACAAACCGACAAGCAAACACAAACCAGGTTAGCTGTATAAACATTGTCCTTTTTTTTTGGTGCATACTTTATATAATGAAGGCTTTAAAGCTTTAAATTCAACATTTCCTTCCATGTTTATTCATTTTTTATTTCAGATTTTTAAATGTTACTTTATTTTCATATCGCCATTTCACCCATCTTTGTATTTGACTTATTTTTTTTATTAATTACTTTCTAATTAACCCCCAACCAGCTTTTATTTCAACTCTCTTTCTGGGTGAAATGATTCTCCATACAGTAGTGTGCTGTCCGTGCACGTATCCTCATCTCCTCCCCGCTCCAGTTTTACTTTACCTGATCCAAAGTCTGAAGCCAGGATCCAGGTTCAGCCTTCAGCTCTGGTCCGTCACCTCAAATAAACATCCAACAAATGTTCTCCTCTCTGTTACAACCAGATTTACATGACAGAAGACTCATTTCTTCATCACTGCTTGACACCTCAATGGCTATTTTGCTTTTTTCTCATTCAAATGGAAAGCTGGTGAGGCTTGTTACTTGATAAACACCCCACATCCACATCCTTTGTTGTGTGTGTGTGTGTGTGTGTGTGTCTCTGCAACATTCAGAGATATTCCTGTTTGAGCAGACTAATGGGCGGAAGATTCACAAAATAACACGTTAACTACTGAACATCCCTCGTGTCGTCGAATTATCAAATTAAAGTTCCTCCATTTGAACTTTTACTAATCAAGAAGTTGAAATATTTCCACTCATGTCCTCGTTTGAACCACAATGAAGCCGCACCTGCATACAAATAACTGATCCGCCACCACAGCAGCATCTATTTGCTTTATTTATGTAAGGATGCCTTTCTGTGGGTTTAGTGGAAGCAACAGCCCACAGCTTAAAGCTTCCTGAAACTCTCCTCGACTTTATTATGTTTGGCCTTATATCCGAGGCTGGGCGTCGCACAACAACAGCATCAGTGTTTTGAGCAAATGGCCAAAGAATAAGAATAAATTGATGCTGATTTTAAGTAGAAAACAGTACACATTCCTCACACAGCCGCACAATAATCTAAATTTGATACTTTGATGTACAAAAAAAAAAGAATAGAACAATCTAATCTGCATTGAAAATGGGGATCACGGGGTACATGTGCCAGATTTTCACATCTAAGTAAGTTTAAAAATGCCTTGAAATGTTAAACGTTAAAAAGGATTCCTGGATCACCACCAAACACTAATCACTCGTTTCTTGGCAGATGTTCCAACTTTCCACCAAATTTAATTGACATCTGGTAAGAAGTTACTAACAAGCAGGCAAACAGGACTGGAGAAAGATTCTCGCGGTGACAGATGTGTCATTCAAAACAGATTTAAGGGGAAAAAAGTTTCTCTTCCTTGGTCTTTGCCACCAACTGACAAAATATTCACCAGCATCAAATTCCAGACGGTTGAAGCCATGTGAGACTAGCTGAAGGGAGCCCGGCCGGGAGCTGGACCCGCAGGACTAAGGGCTCTCTTTCCTGCAGTAAGGCAAACACCAACTCCTCTTCCGTTGCAGTCATGTTTGTTTGAATCATGCACACGGAAGCGCATCCTGTACTCTGCGAACAAATAAACGTGTTAGTGAAAGGATTTTAAGTTCACATGTTTTGTTTGTTTGAATCCTGTATTGGTCCAGTTTAAAACCCTGAACCTGACTGCGCCGGCGAGGCTCAACACCAACCAATCTCTTTCAGGCAATTATTTCAAAATCAGTTCCGACTGGTTAATATGAGACCTGACTCATAATTAAAGGCTCAGAGCTGCCACTGGGAGTGAAGGAAAAATCTTGAGGTGCAGGATACTGTGCACAATGGCAGATAAAAAGAAATATAAATGAAAAATCTCTCTCAGTGAGGAGCTCATGTGATTGGTCATTACTGAAGTTTTCCTCCGACGTTTGATGTTTCCAGGCTCTCTTCCATGTCTGTTCGGCTTTGTGCTAATGCCTGTGGTCACAAAAATACCAGAAATGTTCTGGCCAACGGCTATTTAAGTTTGAACTGGGAAAGTGTCTTTATGTTTGTTACCAATTTTAGTTACCAGCCTAACGGAGCTGCTGGCATTGGCTGTTTTCTCTGCAAGTCTAACATGCTGATATTGTAAATATATTGTTAAGTAGCAATAAACAAAGTTGGGATGTTGACAAATTCACCATGAACAGATATCTGCCAGTGTCATATTTGGATTCAGAAACAATTCAATTCAGCTTTATTGGCATGAATGTCAAACAACAATATTGCCAAAGCTTAAAATAGAATACAAAAAAAAATAAATGGATGCCATCTTACAGTTTTCAGTTTTTTAGGTTAACAAAACCTGTGAACATCTGTGATGACAAATAGCCTGAACCGCGGTGTCAGAGCAAACCAGCCTGATCCACTTTCTACTTTGACAAAATGATCCAGTCAAGAGTTGCCGCCAAGCGCAGGAAGTCCTTAACCACAGAAAAGAGCGTAGCTGAGGTGGGAGGAGAAAAAAAAAAAACATGGTGTCAGATGTTAAACGGGCAGAGCAGAGCGACAGGGGCTTTAAAAATGACGATACTTTATTCTTAAATTGTTTTGAGAGCCTCCTGCCAGGCGGGTCATGAATCAGCCTGTCCGGCGGACCTTCTGGCGTTTCTGGGGACGACTGCGGGGGCGGCGGGGGCCGTGACAGGTGAGCCGTCCCTGCTGCTCGAGCACGCCCCCCCCCCCTTCATCATTTAACATTTAATCGAAGCTGCCACCTGTCCCGAGTCTCGCCACCGCTTCCTTCCCCTCCATTCATTCATCTCTCACAGCCGGAGCAGCTGAAGAAGAGCAGAGATAGTTTGTTGTGATCCGGTGTAACAGGCTGCGGCAGGAAAATCAGTCAACCTGTCAAAACAAAGAGCAGGAAGTCCCATCAATCAGCAGGAGATCATGTTGGTCCATCCAAACCATCACGATCCCTCCAACTGCTCTTCAAATGTGGCTTTACTAATCCAGGCTACTGAAAGCCGGTTCCCTGAATGCACATAGAAGAACTGCCCATCTTGTATAAGAGTGCCGTCTTAATTTAAAAAGAAAGAAACACGTGTTGAGAGCTGAAATTAATGAACATCATATTATTTGCTGAGTATGACCGGACAGGATTTAAACGTGAGGAACCACATTAAACATACTTGAACTACTATGAAATGAAAACCAGGCAGCACGGCCTGTTTACACTGGAGGTGGGAGATAAAATCCCCTCTCATAATCACAACATTGAAAAATATTGCGATTAACATAATTTTCTGGGAAATTAAAATGTCGTTTTTTTGTTGGATAAATAAAAAAATAGACCGACATGTCTGTGTTGTTTTATCTAATAAAAAAATCATGACACATTGATGACATTAATTATAAATTATACACTAAATAAAAACGAGATTCTCGTAAATGAGTTCTGCTCATTGATTTGCTCCGTTGCTCACAACGGCCCCACACAACCACAGATAATAATGTGGACGGTCTCTTAATGTGCACACTTTAGTCTGCAGCAGGGGCTCAGACATTTTGACTTGTCACACACAGGTGGAACGTATAACAGCGCTAATTGTTGCCTTGCTTTGCAGTCATGTCTGGAACAGAGCCATCGTTCATGTTCTTAGTTCCCCCCTGTGGTTCTCCTGCTACAAGAAAGAATGTTTGCTGCGTGAAAGCTCTATAAATCTGGTTAATTTGGAACAATAAAGAAACAAGTGTTCTGGATATCAAGTGGATATCAGGTTAACTAGATTACTGAGGAAGGGAAAACACCATGTTAAGTTCAAGTTGGACATCGTCATGCTGGAAGAGGAGTTAAGGCAGCACAGACCCAAAACAACACTGTTGGTCATTAGTATCAGTATTTGTTGCTTTTGTGTGAACACTGACTTGATATGCATCATTCAGCCTCTTTCTCTGTCAATCATTTCACCGCAAACAGGAAACAGCCGTTTAGATAGATTTCAGCCGCGGCCGCCGTGCGCAGGGCCAGACCGATCGATACATCATACTAATAAGTAAAATCTGCAAGCGCCAATTATTGCATGTCATGTTTACCCGCCCGAGTGAGTAATCGTCCAATTTAGTGAAAGCTCACCAAGGTAAGCGGAGCTGCCGGGAGCTCGTTATAAATCGCAAGTTCTCACACCGACGAATAATTAAGATCCCAAAACACACATGTTAATATCGCTCCAAGGCTCTTAGGCCTGCACGTGTGTGTGTGTGTGTGTGTGTGTGTGTGTGTGTGTGTGTGTGTGTGTGTGTGTGTGCAGGTGTAGAATTAGGTTTTGCTGACTTGTTTCCCAGAATGCCGTTCATATTTCCAGCAGCTCCAATAAACAACATCTTTCACTGGAGACTGAAAGCGGACACCGTCTTTAAATCCAGTAAACAAGACTGAAGACCAAACTGTATCCCAGTTACACATTTCAGACTAAGTTAGTTTTGGGTTGTAGTATTTTTGCCTCTGTTTCTCTCCTTCCTTGTCCTTAGTTATTTATGGCTTGTCCGTCCTCGAGTGTTGTCGCGTGCTTTACTTCCTGTTTTATTTTGTTATCGCCAGTGTCTGGTGTTCACGTCTAGCTTTGTTCTTGTTCTGTTAGTTTATTTTAGTCTTGTCTATTCGATATTTAGTTAATAACCTCTACCTGGTTTTTGTTTATGGATCTGTGTCTGCTTGTGTTTTGGGTTATTTTGGTTTATTCTTTATTCTGTTCCGTTTTGCTTTCATGGTCTGTCTCGCCTTCCTGTCTCACGCTGCCCTGTGTTACTGTGTCTACTTAGCTCCTCATGTCGTTCACCTGTGGACTCCCTCCCTGCTCGTTTGCGTGTGCATTTAAGCCCTCAGTTCTGTTTTGTCTGTGTTGCGTCCTCATCGTCTATTGTGAGTGTTTTCTGTCCGAGCTTGTTCCTCGTCACTGGATTGATTTCCCTGTGTTTAGGATTGTTTACCTTTGTTTGGACTCTTGGATTATTTCTTTTGGATCATCTGCCTCGTTCGGATTGATGAATGAATTAAAGCATCCAAAGGCAGTGTGTGGCTCAAGACTATGGCAAAATAGTGTTCACTCAAAATCAGCCAAGCAGAAAACACACAAGTAATTCTGAAACATGACTGACTGAAGATACAACGTCATAACACAACAATGAAAAGAACATTAAGTGAGCTGGGCAACTTCACAGCCAACATATACTGCACTGACGAACTAACTCTCACACAGGTTTATAGCATCACAGCAAACTGAAGCAACTCACATTCTATGCAAACAGCATAGAAGCTGGTCAAGTCCTCAAAGTGCAACTAGCAACAAGCAAAGATACATATTTTTCTGGTGGACGGTGACTATATAATAATGATAATTCCCTTTCCGCGATGCGCAGGGTTAGCCGCCAGATTCTGAAAGGCTGAAATCCCTCTGAGACGCTCTCTGTAATCGATCCCCATAGTGCAGATGATGGTACCTGCCACCGCCGTTGAGCTTGAGGTGGAGTTACCTGGTTCTGTTTGCTGACCGCCGTCAACTCTCTTTTTCCGTTTGTTTCCTAAAGTTAGCTAATGTTAACTTAACTTTCTGAGGCTGAGCATAGCTGGTAGAGTAACTTAGACTGTGCTTCCAAGCTAACACTGGCTAGCTCAACACCCCCCCTCTTCATTTCTTGCTTTTTTGAAAAAGCTAGCTACTTATCAGCGGGACATTTTTTATTGCAGCTGCTTCTTTCTCTTCTTTATCCATTTTATTTTATTTTTTTCCCTTTCTCTTGGCAGCTCCGCTGGGCTTTCGGTCGCTGCCGCTTCCATTTCCACAAACACTAACGTTACACTCGCAGATACAAGCTATCTGACCATGGATCACTTCCAAATTATTCCACTCTTTTAATCTCAGCTTGTTCTTACAAAAACTGATCATGAATCAGTACGGCGTAATCCACCTGCTCTGTGCCCAGTAGCCAATCTCCACAATGCACTGTGGCCTGCTTCCAATCATTGCCTGGCCAGACATCAAACTGACATATAAAACAGACAATCATGAGACTTCATATTGGTAAACAACCTTGATCACAGAGGGCCCCTCTCAGCCCGAGGGCCCCTGGCACGTGTCCAGGTTGCCCATATGGTAGATCCGGGTCAGCGTCCATATCTGCATTTGGGTCCACTACTCAGTTTCCTGACACAGCACTCAGCTAAACATGACAGTGACAGTTAGTATAGTAGAAATTAACCTTAAGTAGTTGTTTTTTTTCTTGTTGGCTTTACTCTTTATTTGAAAGATTTATAGCAAGTTACTACATGTGCTTTGCAAAACATGGCATCCATTTTTAATTACACAATAAGTCAGGCTATGGAGACTAAAATAATATTGTAGGTTTTTTTTACTTTTTATTATGAACCCTTGCCACTCTGGAGGTGGAGTTTTGGGCAGTTCCACTTAAGATTCTGATACATTAATCCAGACGAGATGTTATAAATGCATAGATGACGGTCTTTGCAACAGAGTCAGGAAGTGATGGCTGGAGATGTTCCTCAAAGAGAAGACAACCCTCTTGAGAACGCCGTGAGTTCTGTTTTTTCCGAACATGTTGGATGTCATCCAGTTTTTATGTCATGCCGCCTTGCCGGGAAAAGATGCAGCGCATGCATATCAAACATTTTTGAATACTTTGCCACCAGTTGTAATTGAAATAAAATAGTAATATTTGAGATTTCAGAAGCCTCATGTCTCAAAACCTGGAAGATCTGGTTATATTTTTTCCTTTTCTCTGGGACAGGTCATCAAATCTAAAGCACCAGTAGTATCCGCTAGAGGCTGCAATGTTAATCTCATCCCTCAGTATGAACGCAAAATATGGATGGTTTTCTAAAATTGTAAAGTTTGTCCTGATGGTGACACTAGAGGAAAGATCATGGGGTCAATAAAATATAGGGTTTGGTCTCTGAGAAGCAGGGACGCAACAACCAAATGTCAAAGCAATCTGTTCATTAGATTCTAATGATTTTTGTGTACATGTGGGAATTTTTACCGTATACTGGCAGTAGAGGAAAGGTCAGTGGTTCACCAAAACTTGCGACTTTTCAAGAATTTCTAGTATAAGAAAGTTTTATTAAAATCCAGCCTTTTTAAAAAAATATGATGTCTGAGATGAAAGTGTTAGTCAGGTGCAAATTCTGACCTGACGTTGGTGCTGGAGGTAAGGTCAGGGCGTCATGAATATTCACAGCACATTTCATGGCCTGCAACTGTACACATAACAAACATACTCCATCCAGTACAATAAATCATAAAAAAAAAACACTGATCCATCTGCCATTCTTCTGTTCTGCTCATGTTGTTTTTTTTTTGTTTTTTTAAAATCTGACCGTGAATCGAATGCAGGTTCGACCTCCGGCGAGCCATCAGCTCGTTGACGATGCGTTATGGATCGATGTGTGGCGGCGGCAGCGATGGACGTGTATGTTTGCTCCTGCAGGTCGACCTTGCTGACACAAGCTCCAATTCTTGTTCGCAACCAGCCGTTGGCTTGTTTTCACTGAAAGCTAAACTGATCCAAGATGTGTTTCACATGTTATTGTTATTCTGCCTCATGTTCGTGTGTGTGTGGCCTGTACTGTATGTGTGTGCTCTGTATCTGTAAGCCAGTAGTCTGCCTGGAGGAACTGCTGAAATTAATGACCCTCCTCCTCCTGGCGGTGGTGGTTTGGATGTCGGGCGGTTGAGTTTGCTGCCTGGCTGGTGCCACCACTCCTGTCAGGAGGACGGATGGCAGTGAGAGCTGAACTGTTTCCACCAGGCAGGACGCAGGATATGATTGAAAGCTCCAGAACAGCCAATAAATGGACCTTGAGGTGAGACTGTTTCGGCCAGCTCCAGTCACTGTCATGTTTCACAATACAGCCACACGTCTTTAGAAACAAAGAGAACTACAATTCCTCCTTCGCTGCTCTTGTGCTCATTTGATCTGAAATAATGAGTCAAATAATTGATTGGATGTAATATATTAAACTGAATACCTTATTTTGTTGTTTTTGAAGAGTAAGACGGACAAAACAAACTGAGGGAGGAGGATATTAGGACGTTTGACATTTTTCACTATTTTCTGACATTTTATAGACAAATTGATTCGAGAAGACAACGAGCGGATTGGTAATTGAGGAATTGTTGTTTGCAGCGCCAAGTCTGAATAAAATTAAGGATGATTACAGACTCTTTTTACACCTTGAATTTTCGGAAGAGGAGGAGGAGAGAAGTGTGGCTCCGGCCCGGTTTGATGGGGGTGAGACGGTGTCGGTGTCGGCAGAGGGGGCCAGTGTCTTTTCCGCCTGTTATGATTGACAGGCGATGAGATCGAGAGCAGGGGAGTGAGCCGGATAGATTATCCAGATTCCTTAAATTGGCAATTAGCTTTAATGAGCACTTTAATTTTAATGAGAGGCCCACAGATCTCTTAGTTCATCTGGTCCATTTCATGCCTGACCCCCACCCCAAACTCCACCCCCCATCGCCACCAATGGTGAACGCTGACGAGAGAGCACTTATAAAGCACCTTCTTACCTTAATGTTTCATTCACCCATCCATTGCTGTCCGTCTCTGGTGCAGTCTTGCTCGAGCTACAGCCCCCCATACTACTGGCTGCCTCCCCCTTCTCCCCCCTAACTATAACATGAAGGCCTGTCTGTTCCACTCGGGTGGCTTGAAGTGTGGAGGACTGTTGGCTAACTCTCTCCAACAGTTCACTGACCTTCCACCCAATCAAGGCTAATTTGTTCCACACAAACCACCCACCACCACCACCACCACCCCCTGCGGCTACCTCCTCTTCCTTTAAGTTTTTTAATTTATCTAATTTTTTTCCTCTGGAATGTCAATCCATCTTATTCTAATGAAGCTCTGATTTCGCTGCGTTCAGAAGCATCCGAGCTGTAACGATCCTCAGCCCACAGCCGGAATTAGATTATCTGTGGACGCAGGGAGGGATGGAGTGAAGGAGATGAAGGGGGGAGAGTGGTGGCTGAATAAGGATTTGCCTGATGGTGGATGTTTGATATAAATTGTGTTAATGGTTTTAATCCCTCTGAGTGCAGCGTGGACAGCCTGGAGTCGGCAGCAGGAGTTAGTTGGAGCAGAAATCTCTCAGCCGGCTGAACCTCTGCCTTGTTGACAATACAGACGGACCTGGATCATGGAGGACATTGAAGTCCATGCTGATGTTCGGCAAATCATCTTCAGTCAGACAACATTCGACAACAGCAAGATTTATTACCGAAAGAATGGCACCAAAATGCTGTTTGTAGAAGAGTACCTGTGCATACAACCATTTCAAATGCACACCGTCCTGTTTTTATTGTAGTGATTTTAAAATGATACTGGCAGAGTCCAAAGCTTGATTACCAGCCAGACAAAATGGACAACTGCCCTGAGGCCAAAACCCACCAGCACCACAGTGTTCTGCAACGTGTCATTTGATTAATTGTACCGTTAATTGGGGATTTTGCATCACTAAAGTACAATACCAGCTAAGGCAGGTCCTGCATTATTACCTACTATTGGGAGGGTCATTTAGAGGTAAGAGTCCTGGGTTAAAATTGAGTTGGAACATCTTTATTACTGTATTTTAATGAATCAGTTATTCTTGCAGCGTGACATGGTGTTCATGTTCGTGGTTTCCTGTTTGGGAGCTGTGGTTATGTTGCTGTAACCAATCAGGAGAGTGATTAGAACACAGAAGCTGTGGTAGAGGTTAACTTCCTGAGTCAGGATGATAAAGAGAAAAACGTTGACTTAAAAGTTAATGTTTCTGTAGGTCGACAACAACCTGCACCGCTGCGTCAGTCTGGTAAAGAACAGTTTTAATGTAAAGACCAAACACTTCCAACACTCCCTCCCAACGGGGCCATTTTTCTACTTCCTACTGTGTTAATTGCAATGCTGTGATTAAGGGTTATCACTTTTTACTCCCACACAGGCATAAGAAACAATTCAAATGAGGTTTTAGAATAACATGTGAAATGAAACTACATACATGGATGCACTTAAACACCTATTTAAAGCTAGGTTTTTCTTCTCGTCAACAAAACAATGAATGGATCCCACCGACACGTATTGTGCGTGAATCCTCACTGTTGCACTGGGTGTCATGTTCCTTCATCACCATGAACACACACTGTAGTTTATTGTGACTCGGTCTCTCATACGCCGTCCTCGCTGCTGCCCCCAAATACTCACTATCATCTGCTGCTGAAAATAGTCACCAATAAATGCACTATTTCCTCCTGATTGTTATAGTGAGCAGCTGTTTTAGGAAGTTAGTGAGCCTTTCTTTTAAATGACACTGTATATTTTACTTTTAAAGATGTACGCGGTAACCAATGGGCTTGGGCCGAGTACCGCAGTAGTTCAGTATCCGTGGATTTCTGTACATTTTGGCCAGTTCTGCAGCTCACGATTTACATTCAAGACCAATGTTCAGTGTCAGTACAGGAGGTTTTGTATAGAAACACAGAAAGTAAGGGTGTGGAGTCATGTAGCACAAGTACGACTTTCATGCAGGAGACCGGGGTTTTGTCACAAACCTGCAAGAGGCAGGGAAGTCAGAAAATGTTGACGGAAGGCAAAAAAACATTGTGGGTTTGTGCACACATGGTATTTGTTGACAATAAGAAAAATGTTCACGTTATCAAGTCTAAAATCAGCCGCCGGGATCCTCCTTCACTTTTAAAACTAGCTATTACACTGCGCAAGACACAAAACTCTTTTTCTGCAGCTTAAGTGGATTCAGAAACTGATTTCAGAGAATAAAGGTTTTTTGAAATTCCAATTACAGTCTGGAGTGTTTGTCCAATCAGGTGTAGGAATGTATGTTGATGTCTGAGTGAAGAAGAGAGCTGTCAGTCATCTCACGTTAAACCTAGTGATGTCCGTCTCCACCAAAAAAACCTTTTCCAAACTACAGCAGAATGAAAAAGTGTTCACG
Source organism: Micropterus salmoides (assembly GCF_014851395.1). Classification (NCBI taxonomy): domain Eukaryota; kingdom Metazoa; phylum Chordata; class Actinopteri; order Centrarchiformes; family Centrarchidae; genus Micropterus; species Micropterus salmoides. Next base: position 35,281,114 of record NW_024044237.1, read on the forward strand.
TCATGATGTTTTGGAGCCCAGGCAGCGTTTTCCTGTTTCACACCATCCCTATGAAACAGCATCCAGCCTCCGACAGAATACCAAGACATAAACACATTAGTATACTGCTGCATATTGTTATATGTCTCTGACATTTCCTCCCAATTATTCACTAATGCTGCATCCACAGCACAATGTCTCTGAATTTATCACTGGAAATTGATGCAATTTATATTCATCTAGCACAATGACACAATACCACAGTGTGGGAATGGATTCCCTACTTCAATGGAAACCACAGAGTGTGAATGGAAATGGTGAGATAAGATATTTAACAGGCGGCAGCAGCTGAAACCGGAGCAGAGGACAGATTGGAAGGGTTTAAAGACAAATTCAATGTGGATTTTATTTCTCATTTATGCTTTTTTACATGTTTCCTGCCTTTAATGGGGTTACTTTTATTTTGACTTTTTTTTTTTTCCTCCAATCAGCAGAACATCAGGGATGAGATAATAACAGAGGCTACATAACAAAATGTTCAGCTTCAAGCCAAAGCCCGTAATTTCCTCACCCCTCCGCAAAGTAAAGGAGGAGGAATATTTCAGAAAGGTAAACAGAATAAACACATATTTTGATAGACATTAGTGTCAGGAGGTGGTATTAAAGGGCTTGCTCCTGATCAGGACATCTCTTCTTTTGACTGAGCTCTTCGACTCTTCGAGAGAATTGTTAATAACAGTTCATACAGAGGCTCTGGTGTTTGGGGCCCCTGACCCCATCGGCCTTTGGCCAGTTGGCTCATTCAGTAAACCATCCATGGAAAGTCGACAGAAAACCTGTGCATGCCGTGCTAGTTTTAAGACTATAAATTGGAACACGCTATTATCAAACCAAAAAACAGCAAATATCGAATGTGTAGCAGCAGCTTTATAGCAGAAAGTGAAGTCACAACAGAGCAAGATTTTCCACCAAAGGCAGAAGAGTGTTTGTTTTATTCACATGGGAGGTTTCTGTGTTTTTGTCTGTGCTACTCTCACTGGCTTGAAGTGGGTAGGACACCGTTGGAAAAAAGGTGATAACACATACGTGTGTGTCAAAGAAATACACTGCAAGTGTCTGTAAACTGTGATGGATGTTTATAACTGACGGTTTGGGTAATCATTTGTTGTCTGCCTTTATTTCCTCATGTCTTGCCACCCAACCGACTGAAAGCATTCGACAAGGAGGGGGGGGGGGAGTCAAGTTAAAGTGGCAATAAATTTGTTTTTATTAGAAATGAACAATTATAACCATTTACAAAAGACAAGCATATGGTGTGGAGACATACAGATGAGTGAGGAATGTGTGTGTTTGTGTAGAAGGCAGCAAAATATCAAACAAACCAAATCTGCTTCTCGGTTGCTAACTTACTGCATATTTCAGTGATGCCCCCGATTAAACAGCAGTGAGCATTTTACAGTCCATCAAAATGTCTCTTATCTGCCAGCAGCTGCTACGCCGACCGAACGTCACCTCATGCGTCACGTCAACAAAGCATGAAGAAGCGAGTCCTTCTGGTTCCAGTCCTGGACCGTGGCGGACCGCCGCAGCAAAATGCACCAGCTGCAGTCAGGAGGTTTGGTGCGGGGGACGAAGATGAAGCGTTTCCTTCAACACAGCGTGAATCTGAAGGAACGCTTCACCGTGTTCAACGTGTCGCGCTCTCCCAGATCCAGCTAACGCCAACAGCAGCAACGTCTCAGGTGCAAAACACAGGTGAGCCGACGTTCCCCTTTTACACTGAAGGGAAACTGTCACTTTAGAGACATGAAGGGGAAGATGAGCGAGGAGGAAGAGGAGGAAGCTGATAAGAAGTTGCGGTGAAGGGGTCGGAATCAGAACAGAGATTCCATAACAACCGGATTCAATAAGTGGAATCAGAATCGATAAAACTGAAACGATACCCAGCCCTACTCAGTGCAGGCAGGAAGGGTAACAGTTTGGTCGACCTGGTTTGTTTCCAACCTGTCTGAGCGTCTGTCTACTCCCGAGATTCTTTAATTTAAAGGCGAGCCTTCCTCTGGTGCTACATTCAGGCCAAACATCTACACTTCACTAAATGTTCTATCCATTTTCGTTCCATTCAGTGGTCGTGTTTTCTGATGCTGCGCAAGGTCACTTACTGGTGACTCACAAAGTGCTCTGTTCACATACGGACTAAAAGGAATGTTTATGTCTTTGTTAACAGTACTGCTATGTGGCATCGATAAAAAGACCACTCAATGCCTTTGGCAGAAATTTTTAAGAAGATATTTTCCCATTCTCAAACGACTGACCTTAATGTTTTATATTTTATTTTAAAAGGTTATGTGTTGTATTGCACTGTGAACTCAGCCATGTTAACATGCTGTACTAAAACAAATTCCCCGGCCTTGGTCACATAGTTATTAAATGAAAAGTGAACAAACATGAAAGATATGTTGTATTTATGCTGTGTGCGTAGAAGTACTGTCCATATGCTCTTTAATGTGGACTGAATAATATCTGGAGCCAGTGTGGTGGGGAATCATCTGAGCGCTGAAATAATCAAAGCAGGGGGGATTTGTTCTGCTTCGGCGTATCAGGCCTCAGCAGAGAGAAGAGAAAAGAAAGAAAGCTCTAAACACAGTGTTTGACTGTGACACTGCTGCTGCTCTGACACCACAGCCCCAAGATAAATTTGCAAAGTGTGTTTCCATCAAACATGACCCCGCTGCCCGCCAATTATCTCTCCAGGACTGCATTATTTCAGCAGTCGAGGTCGACCCCGTCTGCCAGCCACTGTCTGTCGTCCCGGCTGACGGGGCAGGGGGGGGGTGTAAAAGCATGTCTCCATCGGCCAATAATCACTCCCAGAAAGCATGCAATCTGCAGGGTCGGAGGTCGAAGCTTCCATAAACAGACACCGCCTGGCTGTCAGGGGCGGACCTCGGTCACCTGCACCTCAGCGCTGATGAGAGCCTCTTTGCTTTCTCACGGACGAGCTGGTTTTTCCGCCCAGCGACGGGAGCAGGTGGAGAGCTCGGCGTTTCAGCGCCGCCGCAGGCTCGACCTCCTCACACTTTTCACCAGGAGCAAATCTGGGTCTGTCACAACGCCTGAGGTGGCTCACAGACTGAACAGGTTTCGTCCACAAATACCTCGACCCTGTGGGTTCCATGATAAATGAACCTTTAAATTGCATGTTGTGGAACTTGCAAAACTAGAGTTTGAAGCCCTTCAGGCGGCTTCCTGAAGGATACAACTGACAGCACAACCCAGAACACAGAAATAGACAACATACAGATGATTTAGAGATACTGTTTTGTTATTATATTGCAGGGCCCTACCAGTCTTAATCTACAAAAGAAAGGTCATCAATTAGTTTCCTATGTTAAACCAACAGCCGACATTCACTCTTTAAGTGACGTAGCTTAGCTTACGCAACTAACAACTTATTTAAACCCAAACCATGATCATAACTAAACCACTGGCCAATAAAGCTGTTTCTGATTCTAAACCTAACCAAACTACGACCATTTCACAATGTTAACCATGTGTTTTCAGCAAGCTTTATAATTGCTAACTTGACCATGGAGTCCTGCACCTGCAAAACTGACTCTAAGGGGAACCACCAGCGTCACAGTTTGAAGCATACAGCCACCGGCTATGTCAGTAAGTCAGTTTGTGCTATCAAAATATTTTCAGCATTTATTCATTAACAAAGCCATTAATTAAGTGTTGCACCAAATTAGACTGTGAAAATCAGTGTTGTGTTTGGTCGGACTGAAAAGCTGCAGACTGGAATCTCAGTTTTATGGAAGCTGCTTTTGCATCATTACAAAAGCGTTAACCTCCGGCGAACACTTTTAGAGCGCTAATTATGGGCCGCCAGAGCAAACAAAAGTGCAACAACACAACAGAAAGAGGATGAAAGAGCTTGTTTACTGAGGAGTCAGCATGCTTCAACAGTCTGACTGGAGGTAAAAAGATCAACAGTGAGCCGAAAGTCACGTAGCTCATCTGATGTGGCGCTGACTCGAGTGGGTAAGTAGCGGTTCACGGCCGTGCGATTATCCTGCTGAGGGGCCACTGGGTGATTATAGCCTGTTGCCCCAGCCGCGGGCTGTCGAGCCTCGTTAATACAGCTCTGAAGGTGGGCTAATTGGTGCTTAATTACTGTAGTCGGCCCACCAACAGTCAGTGCGAACAGCTGCACCCAGCAAAGAAACAAATAGGAGGAAGAAAAAACGGGAGGGATGAATTAGCAACCAGAGACAGTGAGCCATTCAAAGAGCGTTTGTTCTGTAATTGTGAGAGGAAGCAGGAGGAGGGCGAACACGCTACGGCAGCTCATTGGGACAAATTGTGAAGATGTGAATTATAGATTTCAACAAGCTCTCCCTCTTATTCCTTCTCTCTGCTCTCAGCCTTCAGAAACAGCATCGCTCATGAAATGTTAAGAGGACAGATGGCAACAAAAACAGCACATGGCAAACAGGAGGGAGAGCTGGCTCCAAGACCTCAGCAGTTTGACTGTACATACATACGCTAACAGAGTGAGGAGAGATTAGAGCGGCCCTGTACATCCACAGATAAGACCTGCAGACCGCCAAAGAGGACGCCTTCGCTTTGCTTTTTTTCCCCCGCTCCCTCTCTGATTACTGCACTCAGACACATTTGATTATGCAGGGCAATTTGCAGGGAAAGTGTTTATTTGGCAGGAAAGTGAAAGAATTGATGAAAGCGGTGAGTCAAAGGAGAAGGGTTGTGTCGCCGGGCTTGTTGACAAGTGTTTTGATCCAGCTATTTATGGCGTTTAAAAGTGCGGCGCTGCGGGGGGAAAAACACACAGCAGCCTTTGAGTCTTTTCTCCTCACATCAGAAAATGAAGAAAAAGCTTAGAAGAAACACAGCGCAGTGTTTAGTCTTCATGTGCACAGATATATGTATTAATATCTGTATTTAAAATGGCTGCCTAATTTGCGTGCATTTCCTGTTTTGTCAGCACTCAGAAGTGTTAGCGACCAGCCGAGGGTCATGCAGAATTATGTGTTATTACGGCTCCTATGGCAACCATTTACTGCAGGGAACATGCTGCTGCATTCACTGTAATGAGAAACCCATTTGTGGACAAGGCAACAACAAAGCCCTCAATTACTGCAAGCATACTTCTAATCAATTGAATGTACATTTCTCCAGCAGCATCAGCAGCAGATCCCCCTCCCCCCCACCACCACCACCTCCTCCACAGTCCCTCACCTCATATAAACTCCAAAATATTATTTTTGACAAGCCTGTCTTTGAATCGCATTAAAGACTTCCCAGATTATTATTACAAATGTAAAATTACATCAGCTCGTCCCCTGGCTGCTGGCGCTCTGATGTGCGCTGATCACTGCGTTCTCAAGAGCATCTTCCTTCGGATTAGAGGTGCCACTGTTCATAAACTCATCAAAGCACAGTGAGCGCAGAGCCTCTCAAAGATAATGAAAATGTGCCGACAATAACAGTGAGGATTAGAACGGGACTGTGGGTGGGAGACGGCGGGGTTGAGAAGGAGAAGAAGGTGAAAAGAGTTAGATAATAATGACAAATGCCTGTGGCAATTAGATCCTGGATGATCTGGAAGATGCCTGGCAGGTTAATGCAGTGGAATGACGAGCGGCGGTTTCACCGATCAAATGATGCAGGTGCTGCAGCGGGGACGAAGACAAAGCGGGTGAACCATTCAATGACACTGCCCGGATCATTAGGTCAAAAGCCACTGCGGAGGACTAATGGTGTTATTAATAACCACAGTGTGAAATTCAAACCAGCTGAGCTGGAAACATCAGTGGTGCGCTGCGATCACATGAATCACAAGAAGCAGAGCAGCTCTGTCAACACAATGAACAGAGAGAGAAAGAAGAAGAAAGTTAATGTGTCTCTGTGCCCTCATTTACACTGAGACACTTCATGCATCTTGGGCGGAACGAATAATATCTGATCTCCAAAAAGCTAAGTGCTATGCATCCGAGAAGCATTCAAGACCGACTGAAATCTGAATGTTGTGAATACATCCGCCTCTTAAAGACGTAATCTTTATTACTCCCATAGCAGTGCTTGCAGTGGGCCTGTACTCACCGGTATGCAGTACCGGCACTTCTGCATTTTACTCTTAAACGTACCAAGACTTTCTTTTGTGCACCGGCCCCTCTCACAAGCTGCCAGTTCATCTGGCCCTAAATAAACCGCATTGCCCAGGGCGCACCTGTTCCAGCTCTCACCAGCCTGCTTATCTCTATCGGTGAAGACAGGAGGTTCATTTTGTGAACTGACCAGTTACAGCCTGGATAAAGTGGCACAATAAAAAAAAAACAAAAGGCTGACGTGCTACAGAAAACCTCCAAATGTTGAGTAACAAAAACAGACTAACCACCATGTAGAGCATTGTTCATGCACAAGGATTGAATCAATGAAAGCAACCTACAAAAATGAAACTGCTGTCCAGTTTCAACGGCTTCTTGCTACATGCTTTATAGTATACGGTTATCTGAAATTATGGGTACACCAACATTTGCCCTAATCAAACCTGCTGATACTGTTGGGGTTTGGTTGTGTGTTTTTTCTGTTCCAGCCTTGCTTTGCCATGTCCAGCCCGTACGTGAACAGAGCACTTTGTGAATCACCTGTAAGAGACGTTGTGCAGCATCAGAAAACACAAACACTGAACATTTAGTAAAGTGTAAATGTTTGGCTTGTCAGCGCTCTGTGACCTTCCTCCTCTTCCTACTCGCTCATCTTCCCCTTCATGGCTAAAGTGAAAGGAGTCTCTGTCCTAGAGGGGCTTCTCTGGGGTGTTTGCTCATCCCCTGTCATGTCCTAGTTGATGTCTCACTTTGTAGATTAGTTCTGGTTCTGTGTTTTAGTTCTTTGTCTCAGTTCAGATTTTTACATGTACTTCTGTTTAGTCCGTGTCTTCATCTGTTTCTGCATTTTAGTCTTGGTATGTTCAGGTGTTCGTCTTGAGTGTGTGGCCAGTCTGTTCACTCCATGTGTCTGTCTTGCTTTGCTTCCTGTTCGTTGTCCTGCGTTTGGGTCCTCAGCCTGTTTACACACACTACAAACCCCGACAGAGACATGTGAATGGAGAGTACACCAAGCTATTTCTTTCCACTTCAAGCACTGTCCCATAGTGTGACTATGTCAGTTGAAGTCTAAAATCACTAATCACATTGAAGTAAGCCAAAAAACATGTCTCCAGCACAACATGTCTGATTCCTGACCAATCACCTCCATCTGGACTGGAGGGCTGAGCCTGATTTACATGTAGCAAAGAAGATGTACTGCGATCTCAGTAACGCGCAGGCACATATGAGTCTCCAGGTGGAGTCAAGGCTTTACAACAGAGCAGTCCCAATGTCCTAAACTCCCATCCAGTCCAAGATATCTTAAACATTGCCATGAACTTTCCCTATGACCTTAACAAACTATATTTTTAAGCTCAGATGATACTTTCCTTGTCCAAAAAGCCATGAGGGTTCGTCTCTGCAAGGGACCAAAATGTGTGTCCGTGCAACACATCTGGAGGCAGGGCCTTAAGAATAGCTAAATCATCAGTAAGCTGGTCCCTCTACATGTGGCGTGGGCTGTGATTTATGAAGAAATATAAAGCTAGTTTGTTTTTCGGACACATTTTATCTGTACGGTTCAAACCAATGTGTAAACCCTAATAAACATTGATAACAACAAGGTAAAAAATAATACTCCAATTTAGTCTGTTCTTCGGGTTGGTTTGGTTATTAAAAGTAAAACAACGTTATGCTCATTAGTTTCAGTTCGTGTTATTTTTACAGTCTGGATTCTTACTTTTATCTCCCCTGTGTATGAAATGTGTTGGACTGGAGGTTGCTGTAGCAATAACCAAGGTGACAAACCCCACTGCTCTTCACTGAGTTATTATCTATTATGATCTATTATTTTTATTTTCTCTGTGTGGACACCTGGGAGTCCATTATGTCTCTTACAGCCTGATGCGTGAGGGTTGTTGCCATGGTGGTTAAACTTTTAGCTGGAAAAGTGCCAGCCAATCAGCAGCTTGCAGCCATTTAGTTATCCTTCACATAAACTGTATCTCATGTTCATATGCTAAATACCCTTTCCTCTGTCCCTGGATGGTGATGAAGACCACCTGCTGCTTCCTGTCTGCGGGTGAAGTGACTGAATCGAACACAGAGAGAGGAGAAGCTGAGTGCTGCAGCTCTCCAGGAAGACAAACACACTCATTACTCTGCGAGCGCAACTAAACAACTCCAACTAAACCGTCCACTCGACAGGCTCATTTCTGAGCGATCGTGGCGACGGCGAGGACCGAGGTGGCGAGAGCGGCTTCTGCTTTTGTCTCGTCTCATTTCCTCAGAAAAAGAAAACAAAAAAAGAAGGAAAAAAAAACTGGGAGCGGGATAGTCCCGGCCATTAACTGCTGGCTGATTGCTTTGTGCAAAAGGTGCCCGAAGAGCGAGGGGAAGAAAATTAGGGAATAATGGGAGGGAGTAATGAAAGAGGATGAATACTGGCAGCCCAGCGCAACAGGCACAGCTGAAAGAAAAGGAAAGAAGAGGAGACAGAAAAGCCTGAATTACAATAGCGCTTCTAATTCTCAGTCACTAAACTACAGCAGAGGGAACAAATGTAGTGCAGATTTTCAAACATTTGTGCCTGAGTCCTGCTCTTTGTCCCAAAATTAGACTGAATGGAAGGTGATTTGAAGAAGCTGAGGTCTCGGCGTTTCAAGAAATGTATGTGTTTGCTGTCTCAGGGCCTCCTCACCCCAGGAAAAACTAAAGCAAAAATTCAAACCAAAATAAATTCAGTTTGGGGGAATGTCCTCGACGAGTGGAAGCAAATTTACTGATTTCTAAGAAGGCTCCTCTTTCCCAAGAGCTCGTGCTTTTTTCTACAATAACAAGGTTATTTAACCACATTAAGCATTATTGGGTTTTTTTGCCTTATTCACAGTTCCAATTGATGATAAAAAAAAAAAGTAAAATCAAGTTTGCTGTTCACCACGGCCAAATCCCATCATGCTTTTCAGGTGGGTCATCTTCTTAAAATGTAATCAACAATCAGAGTTAGAAAAATAAATTTTTTTTATATAATTCACCTTTTCATTCATGTTGGCTGGCTCTTTCTAATGACTGCTCAGCTTCCCTCTCCTCCTCCCCCTCCTCCCTCTGCAGGTTTAAATTAGCATCCCATCTCCTGCACTCCAGCGTGTGATAACACATCTGAGCTGAGCCGGCGTGGAGTCAGAATACTAAATGTGTGAGCTTGTGTGTCGCTCTGAGGAACAGCAGAGTGCTGCCAGCCCACGCTAGGTAATCTCTCACCATTCTCCCCCCCCCCCAATCCCTCGCTCCTCCTCTGACTCCCATCTCCTCAGCTGCATAAAACACATTCAGGCTATTATTGAGTCTTATAGGGACGGTGTCAATTATTAGTGCTTCAGATAAAGGGGAGGCTTGTTTTTTGGGACTTCTTTAAAGAGAGGATATGGGTTAGCATTTTCTTTTTTTAACCCAATATTTATATTTTATTTCACTGAATAGTTGCATCAAATAGTTGAGGCACCTTTATGAATCATAGCGGCGTCTCTGTATCGCTTTATAGTGAAGAGGAAAATAAAGCAGTGGTAGCAAATAAAACCAATATTTCTGGTCTGAGAAACAAAATAGAAGTAAATCTTTACAGTTATTGATTGTCTCTACCTACATTTTAACTAAACATCAGTGGCTTCACTTTATTCTGCAACATAACAGAGCAAGTTTTTTTTGTACAGCACCTTTCAAACACAGAGACATTAGCCATGTTTCCATCTAACCGTCATGCAGATTTTAAGCGGATTTTTGAAATGTCGCAAAAAAGCAAACAAAGAATTTGCCAAATCTGTGCGTTTCCATCAGCTGGTTTGGAGCGAATAAACCAGGCGAGCGTAGTTACGTCAGTAGTTGACGTTACACATGGCTGTAATAAACAAGACGTCTGAGTTCCAAACCAGAAACAAAACCAGCCGCATGAACCTGATGGTCATTGAACTTAGAAAAACGGAGAGAGGTCCTCAGAAATGTGCTTAAAGCGGACAAGTTGCTACCTGCCATGTCTCCATGCGTTATGGGAATATCTGACAAGACGCTACATCAGAGTGACAAGTTCGCTACATCAGAACTTATTCGGCAAAAGTGTTTCCATCTCCCGTTTAGCGCATTTACTCTTTTTCAACAGAGGCAAAAACCACCTCAAGCGAGCGCATTAAAAAAAAAAAGTTGATGGAAACGCGGCCGGTGCTTCACAGAAGGCGTAGAAATGAATCGGAACTAGGTTGTTTAATGATAACGCACGGTAGAATTGACCTTTCGCTAAGCCACGCCCCGAATACACAGCTGACCAATCCCAGCGCAGTATAGGACTCGCTCCATCTGAGGTCCGACTCTTTCATGGCTGCGCTCCATTCACTCTAATGCAAAAAGTTTTCTAGCTTTTTTTCCTGCCGTATCTTTCTAAGATCTGGTCAAACGCTGTTCCTAGGGAACCTTGTGATAGTTACAGCAGCTACCCAGAGAGGCTGAAAGGAGAAAGACGATTTATTCTCTTTCCAAAACCTGAAATAAATCCAGACGTCAATGTCGGCTGTGGATTGTTCCTAATGTTAGCTAACGCTAGCTAACTTCCTACTGAATGTAACGTAATAAAGCCCTGCTGTTCTGCTTTTTAACGATTGTAAAAATGAATAGAGGCCTAGCCAGCTTTACAGTCGGTTAGTATAACCAAAGTCCATATAAGCAAGTCCCGCCACTCGGCAGCCATCTTGGTAACGCCTCTGGTCAGTTATTTCGGACCAGCGAGACCAGGCCCCTCTCTGAATGTATGTGACAGAGCCCTAACTGCACTTTCAGTGGTCACCGGGACATAAAAGCTACATGTATAGAATCAGCAGTAAAATCTGATTTAAAAACTGCTGAAATATGTTTCGTTTCGTTTGTTAAAAGCAGTTGATTGGTGGCGTTACGGCCTTTCCCTATAGAGTTGTATTGGGGATTCTTAAAGTTGCGTGTCTCCTCTATAAAACGTCTCTGGTATTACCGTTTAAAAATATATAATTATCATTAAAACCTTGTTTGATTAATGCGCTTTGAAAAACTCAGGGTTCAGGATACAGTCTACCACACACAGGCGCACCACGCAACGGGGGGTTATTTGGGGTCAATGACAACATGGCACAAGGCCGAGACAGATTTTTCAGCCCGTCTGTGGTCTGGTTGTATTTTGGGTTTTATAAGAGTACTGAGGGGGGAAAAAACTGCGTAAACGGCCTAAATAACAAATTATAGATTTGAATTGTTAGTTGGCCAATTATCTAATTCAAGTTCTGCGTCACACATTAAATGTATCATGTTTTACCATCATTTGAGTTCATAAGCTTAAATTTGACAGCCACCATTATTAATATTAGACTTATTTTAACCAGAAAATGTCATTTTCTGAAAACGAGAATTGATCCAACAGAGCAACATTATTTCACCTCATTCTGACAAATCTACTTTTGTCTCGAATCAAATGTGATTGTTGTTTTGTAAAAACTCTAATTTCAAGAGAATTCCTGAAAGAAGACCGATTTAACTGGGAATGAGTGTGAGAGAAAGCGTCCTCGTCCTATTGGCTGATTTATTCCACTTGTTTGAAAGAAAATAAGTCTTTAAGGGCTCAATAATGGACAAAATGAGCCGTAAAAATGGACGTTTTTAGCAGTGCAGAGCTAACAAGTTGCTGAGGGAACACTCAGAAAGACAAAGAAAATCAACAGTTTGATTTACATAATGCTGCTGTTGGACAAGACGAAGTCATTGTGTGTGCTGGGTGAGTGTGTGAACGCGTGGAGCGAGAGGAGGAGTGGCAGGGGTTAAGGTCGAAGCAGGAAGAGTGTCGATATCACAGCAGCAATTACTGCTTTATAAATGGGCCCCGTGTCGCTGGGAATGAGTATCTCCATCAATCTGTCCTGACAGCGCTCTCCTTAGCCCGTCACTCCCGCTCCTGCCCGCAATCTGTAGATTTCAAGTTAGCCCAGAAATTGGTAATCCGATTCAGGCGTAACCTGGTTATCTGCTGAATGTGCTGAAGGAGTGGGAGAGGACTCTGCAGCAGTCTGCCGGCTCAGCTCAAGCTCACTCCGCCGGCACTCAGCAAAAACACTCACAATGCACGAGTCCTGCATATGCATATAGAGTGTTAAATTTTGTTGTGGAACATCAAGGGTTAAAATGTCTGTGGGTATTATTAGATTTAAGAATGGAGGTTTTAATAATAATAATAAATTGAATTTGTGTAGCGCTTTTCACGAACTCAAAGTCGCTTTACAGAGCAGATAAAGAAACATAAAAAAAAAAGAAAAACTTACACATACTCCTTTTTCCCTCCTGTCAAGTTGCTTTGAGGTTGGAAAGATCTTATTATTCCACTCTGTTTGACAGTATCGTACACGCCACATGGTGAAAAGCATGTGTAATAATAGTAATAATAATAATGGGGGAAGGCAAGACTGAGATACATTGAAGTATGGGGGTCTGTGGGTCCCTTGTGCCCTTGGTTGACCCTCGGGGTCAAAGATTCTCTATAGTCTGTGCCCGCTCCTTTACCTTCCCAAGAGTCCAGTCGATCCGTCTTCATACAGAAAGGAATCGAACCAAACTCTCCAAACCGATACACAACAATAAAATCAGTTAACATTTAGATAAGGTTGCCAGTTTTTCCAGTAGGTTTCACATTTTCTTGTAGCGTGTCTCGGGGAGAAAGTGAATTTTTCCACAACATAGATTTCTTGGACTATTTCTATCCATTCGAGGACCCAACATTATTGCCTTGTTACTGCTGCGGTGGTGATGGAGCAGTGGATAAGACTTTGGTGTGAGAGTCCCGGGTTCAGTTCCCCACTGTGACCCATCTACCAATGTGTCCCTGAGCAAGACGCTTAACCCCATGTTGCTCCAGAGGCGAGCGACCTCTGACAGTTGTAAGTCGCTTTGGATAAAAGCGTCAGCTAAATTAATAAATGTACTGGCCAACAGTATTTGCAGTACATACCTGTCCTGCTTTTTCAGCTCACTAGTTAAAAATCAAGCCTGTGGCTGATGACTGATCTAATCAGTTACCACATCTGAAATATAAGAGCACGCCCAGAACATATGGAAATGATCAGCAGATGTATTACCACACATTCTCCAACAATGGCCATGTTCAGGGTTGTTGCTTTGTGAACTCCACATTATACCCTCCACAGATCCCAGCTTGAGGTGATAGTCAGCCTCTTACATGTGTCATCTTCACTTCATTTTATGTTAGGCCATTTTGATTTAATATTGTTCAAAGACCCGGCTTCTGCTATTGTCTCAGAAAACCCAAAGAAAAGAAACTTACAGAGCGCAGAGAATATTGTGCACACATGTGATAGCTGAAAATGTCATTTTAAAACTATGAGCATTAATCTGCTGCTATAACAGCAGCAGCTCTGCTCTGCTGGGAAGACTTTCCCCCAGATTTACATACCTGTCTGCATCTGAACATTAACATCAGCCATGAAACTGTTCATGCTCAGTCCAGACAAGACACCAGGATTATCTGAACTTAAATTCATCCAGCCTTCAGCTTCTGCTTTGCATTTTCAACATCACCTCTTCCAACTTTTTGGCATAATCTTGTCAATGATGATACATCGTGGACGCAATTTACTGCAATTTCCGCAATTTTCAGCATCCTGAAACAAGACAGAATGAGGCATATAGAATAGAATATCAATATATGCTGTTGTCTCAAGAACATTTTATATTTATTTAAAATCAGTTCATTCTCAGATTCCCCATTGTTTTGATTAATTTTATAAATGAATGTATATTGTTTACATCGATGTGTCATCAACAGAATTTGTCATATCACTTTCCCTTTCGTGGAAAGCTGTTTGTTGTTCTAATAAACTGTCAGACCAGGGTTTGGGACCCAGAAGCAGTCACTACCATCATGCTCTTGGGTTTTTGCGTGGTATTTTTCTGTGATTTTGATGATGTCCAATTTGTCACGGTTAGTGGTGGTGAGGCAGATTGGAGAACCCAAACGCAGGACGCAAGGCAGAGGAGGTACAGTTCAAAGGGTTTATTGTGGCAAAACAAACAAAAGGCGAGCACACTTACTGGCAGAGTGGCTGGTAAACACAGTCCAAAAAACAAGGTAATCCCAACAGAAATCCAAAGAAACAGGGTGACTAGACCCGCACGACGAGCAAGGCAGGCAAAACAGGACAACACACCGCAATGACAAACTAGACAGAAACACCAGGTGTATATATACACAGGGACTAACGAGCAGGGCGGGAGCAACACAGGTGACAGACATGAGACTAACGAGACACAGGCAGGCAGAGAGAGCAGGGGAAAACGGAGAGACTGACATGCAGAGGGTTTAATGGGGTAAAAGACACAAGCAGACGGATCACAACAAAACTAACACCAACAGGGAAAACAGACTGAGGATGGGACAAAACAGAACACAGAGCAGACAAGGGGAACATTACACAGGGGTACACAGACCAAAAGTAAACACTAAGACATGAACTGAGACACAGAGCTAGGAGCTAAGATGCAGAGCTAACCGAGAACACAAGACCAGGAACCGAACCTCAAAACAGGAAACATAAGACTGGAGTAGGGAACAGAGACGGAACCGACTGGGAATAGGACAACAATAAACATGGAGCAGAACAGCAAATAAGGGAGATACCCAAACACAACAGACTGTATAGCAGATACTGGACAAAGGACAACAGATAGAACCGAACCCAAAAACTCAAGAACTCTAAGACAGATACTGAACAGATCAACATAACAAGTACACGGACCAGGAGCAAATACTAAGACATGGAACCAAAACACAGACTAAACAACAGATACCAAACTGATAAATGAATACTAAACTAAACTAATGGATGACAGCACAAACATTCAGATACAAAACCAAACCCTCAGAATCAAAACCCAAAAACACAGCACTCAGGACAGGATCATGACACCATTCCTGTTTTACTCTTTGCCTCTGTGTTCTTGTTTAGGTTTGGTTAGTTGATCATTGCCTCCTTGTTCTCTGTTGTATTTGGTTTCACATGACCTAGCTTTACTTCCTGTTTTATTTTGTAGTGATCAGTTTCATGTGTTTTTTGTCTAGCTTTGTTTCCTGTCTGACTGATTGCTGATGTGTCTCACCTGTGTTAATTGCCCTGCCCTGCTTGTGTGTATATATTGCCCTCAGTTCTGTTTAGTCCTCGTGGTGTCAGAGTCTTATGTGGAGTGTTCTGCTGTACTCTGTTTCCTTGGATTTTTGAATTATTCCCTTGTGTTGGATTTAACCCGTGTTTGGACTTTGTACTCAGCCTTGTTGGAATTACACTTTTGCCTT
Source organism: Micropterus salmoides (assembly GCF_014851395.1). Taxonomy (NCBI): domain Eukaryota; kingdom Metazoa; phylum Chordata; class Actinopteri; order Centrarchiformes; family Centrarchidae; genus Micropterus; species Micropterus salmoides. Next base: position 35,296,567 of record NW_024044237.1, read on the forward strand.
GAGATAAGTAGTAAGCCTGTTTTATTTGGACTAAATAAATCTTTATCTGAACTGAACCTCCTCGTCAGTATCTGCAACTTGGGTCTGTTCCTCTGCTACTGCACTCTGCCTTTTCTGACAACTACAGTCTCTGGTGGGATTTGAATGATTTATTAAACAAAAGAACAAATAATCAGGCTTACGTGAATACAGGCAAGCAAGTCCAAAATACAATGGTTTTCCATTAACAAAACTTAATTCCAGAAACTCAGATGAATAATCCAAACGGTACAAATCCTAAAACTGAGCAGGGTAATCATACAGAAAAAGAACAAGGACACAACAAAGACAGAAAAAGAACTGAAGACAATTCATACTGACACACAGGAGCAGGGAGACACACGAGGAAGCAAACACCAACATCCTGGAAAAAGTCAGGAAGAAAAAATCCGAAAATACAGGAGGACGAATGCATTCAACAAACATAATCAAGAACCCAAAACAAGGGCACAGAACTAGAACTCAAAAACAGGGAGTGAAACTATCAGACATGAACAAGAATGACACGGGAAAAATCATAACAGGCAAAAAGCAAACTACAACAGGAAAACATTTACGGAAACCTGTAACAAACTAAATAATCATCAGAACTGTTCCATGAGGCAAAGGTTCACACAGATTTGGAGCCTTTTCGAGACGGTTCTTACCAGAGAGAAAGCGCTGGACATTCGGTCAAACTTCTTTGTGACACGTGACGTCTTGTCAGTCGTGTCCTGAGAAGCGAAGGAGAAGGAAGCGTGACATTGTTGGGGTGGATACTTGTGAGTGCTTCTTGACCATTATTTCTAAACTTCACAAACTAGTTTTAGTTTCCTAAACTGTTCACAGGAATCACTTTTATGATTGGCCCTGACGACAGGGGCAGATAACACTTGTATGGATTGTTTTGGAAGCTGCTGGCCCATTTAGTTCTTATTTTTTGGTTGCTTGATCAAACGATAACCTCATTTAGTTTTTCTTTATTCATTTACAGCTCTTCAGGATTGTGTTGTTTAAACCATAAGCATTTTTAGGACTGTATGTGAGGTAGAAAGGCTGAGAATTATTTAGGCATGAACACACACACACTCTCACAGTGAGATAAGTGCTCATTCTGCCTCTATAGTTCAGTATTGATCCTCGGCTCTCTGATCCTAAACTGAATGAATGGAGCTTTATGCATTAACAGCCAATGGGAGCGCTGGGTAATTGAGTCTTTAAAAAACACACATGAAGACCTCAGAGGTGAAATCCCTTTCAGACCGTCGATCTGCTGCTGAATTACACTACTTCAATCTGTGTGTTCATACAAGCTCAATGCAAGAGTGTGTGCAACAGATCAAGAAGCCCCATTGTGTTGTGTGTTGATGATCATATCTAACCTGCTCAGTGCAGTTAGAAGATGACGGGCTCTGATGTTTCATTTTTAGCCCCTTTTTAGCTCCTAGTTTTGGTTTTGTGGCTCATTTCCTGTCTGGTTCAGCCTCCGTGCTTCCAGCAGCAGAAGCGTGATAAACCCACTGAACGCTACCTGCTCAGCAGCAAACAGCAGACAGACACACTTAGAGGCTAGCTGGTAAAGAAAGAGGAACATCTAGCAGCTAAAGAGACTCTGGAGTTGGTGGAGACCAAACCAGAGCTAAAAGGAGAGTGACTCAAATGGACACAAACCCGACTCCAGTGGGATGATGCTGTTGTTCTGTCTGCTGGTACAGTTGTTGTTATATCTTAACAATACAGGGATTCATTTATAAAAGTAATGAATACTGGAAATGTCAGCAGCAGCCCAGGACAGACACTGCAGTGGCAATTGTTTTTGTAGAGTAAGTTCAGAGTTGAGGCTTGTCATATCCCTCAAAATATAACCCAAATGAACTTTGCTTAGTCCAAATGAACTGCACTGAATGGACGAACACGCCAGAGTTCATTTCACCCCACCGTCCAGGTGAGGTTTGAACACAGCCTAAAACCCAATAAAAATGTCCCAGCATGCTCCCTTCTGACCTGCTGGACGGTGTGAGCAGAGTGTTTGTTCTCTGGCATCAATGAAGTGAATTAACAGCAACAGTCAGACAGCAGCTGCTTCTCTCCTGCACTGAAACAGTGACTATCCACCTATACATATGTATGCCGACAGATTACCACCTCTGCAACCCTCCAGGTGCCGCCGCTCCCGTGACGTGCAACGCGATCGCCGGTGTATATTTGTCTTGTGCGTATGAGGCCTCCTTATGCAGACTTGTTTTGCATCTCATTACATGGCAGCCATGCAGAACATGCATCACCTGGATGACTGTGATGAGTGTGTGAGGAGCAGCGCTGCAGCCAGGAGCCCTGCTGCTGCCAGGACACAATTAGCATCCAGCTGAGCCTCAGGATGCTGACTGCTGGCTCCAATACAAATATTCACTGAGAGGAGGAAGGTATTTTTTGTACCGTACTCACTTCATTAAAAGGGCTGTTTTTTTTCACAAGCGCGGCCGACTCGTGACCGTCTCCTCCCAAAAACCAAAGCCACATCGCTGCTGCGGACTGATTAGTTTGTACTGGTGTGTGTGCTGTTTTTAATATTTTCTCCGTGTCTTCTTTACTGGGCACTTTTTACAGCCCTATGAGAGATTTATGAAGTTATTGCGGATGCAAACTGAACATTTCCCACTGCTGCTGCTTCACATTAAAAGTTTTCAAACCAGCGAAGCCATGGGAGGCTTTTATTGTGAGGCAGCTATAGGAAAGGCAGAGTATTTATCACTGAGTTGCTGAACTTCATTAGCTGTGCTACTGTTGAATAAAAACAGGTCTAATCAACCAGATACCAGTCAGCTGTGTGTGGCCTGTGGACCAGTTTTAAATATTGCAGGGAGGAACAGTACAAACAGAAACAGCCACAGTGAGATGTTTCTGTTTGTACTATGAGCTGGAAACAACACGCTCTTAGTGCGCTTCGTCCGACCATGCTGACATGATTACGGTTACTCATGGTTCAGCTCAGTAGAAGTGCTCCACCCGTATGGAAACAGCATATGAAAGACACCACAGGCTTTGGGCCATGGTTAATACAATGATCTCCCGCGTATTGTTTAGGACGGTAACAGTTTGCAGCGTGACGACTGTCTGTCAACAGTCTGAAGTGATTCCAACCAAAGATGTATTCAGTGTATAATTATGTGAACCAGAGAGACGCAGCAAATTCCAGCCCGTTCTCATTCCCACAACGTCAAATTCCTACGCTTTGCAACGTCCTTTGGTGTCTGGTACCAACGCACATGGCACCCTTTCGCGTCATAGCTCAGTCCGAGGCCGAGTAAGGAGGTGGTTGGGGTTGAGGGGGGGGGGCAAACAGAACATTAACCAGTAGTTTTATTTTGAAAGTCTAAGTGGACATTCACATTCATTAAGTTGTTCTTGCTAACTTGACCGCAAAACCCTACACATACAAAAACGACGCAAAAGGGCGTTAAAAAGCACCGTGAAGGAGTCCTGACAAAGCGACCATGTGTGACACCCAGGGAAGAGAGCGGGATGCAAATCTTAACTGTTTCAGCTTCTTCAATGTGAAGTTCAAAACTTCTTTGATGAATTATCTGTTCAACCATTCTGCCTTTTTTATTTATCAGTCGTAAAAAAAAAAACAGAGCTGCTCCTGGAATCTAACGAGGAAGCGATTCACAAAGTTTCACTTCTCCACAAATTAAATAAAATTTGAAAAATCCCGACAGTTTCAAGGAATTTAATTTTGCTAAAACAATGTTTCATCATCCCAACACCACACCAGCCCTGGATGAACATGGCCACATGTACGCACACACGCACACACACACACTCTCAGTGACGTGCAGAGACATTATGGAGACAGAGGAACCCAGCTGGTCCTCCTGCCGTCTGCAGAGAAAAACAGACGGCCGGCGAGCGGCGGGGGAAACGGGGAGAGACGCCCTCCGGTGGAGCGGCCATCCCCGAGCCTCCGTCCCACCTCCACCTCGTCCGTGTGTTCCCACCGCCCGTCGCCGTGGTGATGGCTGAGGCTCAGGGCCCGCCGGCTGACGACCAGTGGGAGGATTAATCGCCGTCGGATGGCGAGGCATCTGCTGCTCGCTCACCACCAACTGCTGCTGAAACATGATTAAATGGCCTCTTCCAGCTAACATGTGGAGCCGCCATGGCTGCCTGCATGCCTCTCCGACTGACTGTCTTACTTCTCCTTTGTACTACTTCCTTACTGTCTATTTCTCTGCCTTTATTCCGCTCGGTCTCACCCGCCTTTACTTGTTGACTCTCATATGCCTGCCTGACTCTGTCTTACAGCTGAGCTTCAACAGCTGTCTCACTGTCTCTGCAGAACTGCCTTACTGGTTGTTTGTCTGTGTGTCTGTCTGCCTACTTTACTTATTGACTCTCTAACTGCCCGTCCGTCGGACTCTCTGGGGGCCTTTCTGAAACTGCGTGCTCCTCCCTCTCCCTACCTACTTCCACTCCGTTTGCGCGTTCATGCGGAGGGTCCGCCACATTGAGCGCCATCTGAAACCAATGAGGGCGGAGTGGTAGCGGGTTGTTAAACCCTCTAATGCCGAGTGAGCACCGATGGCGGCTTGTTGAATGGGGGACCTTTTAACATGTAGGATTTTTCAAATTCAGAAACTACACTAACATTTCACAAGTTAACAGCACTGAGTTTAATAAAAAAAACTGCTCTTGTCTGACTAACTTTTGTTTTTATTGAATCGTATTCATCTTATATGAAAATCTTCAGCCAAAACACAATAGCCTACATTAAACAGAATAAAAGAACAAGACACAACTGGATACACAGGTGATCACGTAACAAGCAACAAAGCCATTAAAGAACAATAGTTAAGTCTTTATACATTTTAACCAGACTACTAACACAAAATGAGGGACAAACGCTTTCAGTTTCATTATTGCAAAAAACACACCTTTCCTCAACATCAATCCTGAATCTTAATACAACTGTTGTTTCTTTGATACACGTATTATAGCAGTGAGTGCAGCGCTAGCGTCAGATCCTATTTACTCTGGGGGGAGAGGGTAGTTCGTCCGAAAGAGGGCAGCTTCATTTAAACCCTGCTTGGGTTAGGGAGCTCGATAGGGCTGTGAGGGTGATCCGACCAGAGTTCACTCCATGGCGGAGTGGAAGAGGCGAGGGGACAGTTGCGGAAAGGCCCTCTGTCTTACCTTCGCAGCTGTCTTCCCACTTCTCTGTAGCACTGTTTTACTTCTTTACTTCCACTCTATCTCACTGCCTGTCTGTCTGACTGTGTGTCCATCTTCCTTACTTACCTAGTCGGACAGGGCGGCAGTTTATGTATTGAGATCCGTCCTTTTCCAGTTGTTTTTTATAGGCAGCTGGCGTTTTGGACGCTTAGAGCCGCCTTGCATGTTAGCAGGAGCGCTCTGAACAACAACTCTAGTGTCCAGGGTCATTTGCGTCTTATTCCCGTTGTTCAGTCGGATGAATTGAGAGGTGGTGGTGATGACCACAGAGTTTACAGTTGCTTAAAAAATAACAATCATGGAGGACCAACTAGTCGCTGGATACCCGGAGCTCTATGATTGTACCACCTCAAGTTGGAGGCAAATTAGGGCAGTACTTTAAACTGTACTAATGGTTATCTGTGGTAAACAGTTCATGGTTTGTGTTAAGCTAACGTTTCAACTTTGTCAAACGGCCCCAGACTCTTCCTAAAATAAGCCTTGACAAAGCTCGTGGTCAGGTGATTCGGTGGCTGTGAAGCAATAATTAAAGAAATGCACCACAGGCATAGGTGGCATTTACGCTGGGGACGCTGGGGACATGTCCCCATGTCCCCATCATCTTATTTTAAAGCATAATTTGTTAAAATAAAATGTTCTGAAATATAGCTTGCAGTGAAATATCAAATGAAAAGGACCCAAAAACGTGCAGCACAAATCACATCCACAATAAATTGGTGCAGAAACTTTCACCAGAATGCAGGAAATGAAGTGTTTAAAGATCAAAATGTCCTGGGGGAGGCCCCCACAGTCATCCTGCTCATTCATCTCGGCATTGAGGATATCTTTAAAACACTGTTTAAGGATCGTCTTGTTCTCGTGAACCATATATATATATATATATATATACACCCTAATCTGAGCCACCACTTTTCAACACAAAGCGACGCCCTTGTCCACAGGTGTGACGGGGCCTTACGGTCTTTTTGTCAGTCCTCTGCCATAACGCCTCTGCATTCAGTGCGGCGAATTCAAGGAAATGGTGTGTCCTTTAGCGAAGTGGAACGTAAGGGTGTTGATGTCGGGGGGAGATGGTTCGCACGCCTGTCTTTCTGTTGCACTGGCAGCTTGACTCATGGACTCCCTTACTGTCTTTCTCTCTTACTGCCTTAATAACTGTCTTACTGCCTTTCACAGCTTACTGTCCTCTTGTCTTTCTTACTTCCACTTTGTCTGACTACATCTCCGGCTACCTTATTGACTTGCTGCCCATTAAAGCTTCGTGCTGTCTTTCTTTTCCTGTCTTACCGCTCTGTCTCACCTGCTTGCCTTTCTGCCTTCTTGTCATGCCTACCTTCTTCCTGCCTGTCTGTCTGCCTCCTCCGTGTCTCTCAGCCCTGCAGTAGCTCCTGTCCTGACTCTCTCTTACTGACTTACTGACTGTTTAACATAAAGCCTACCCACCTGCCTGTCTCTATGTACTACTTTCTTATGGGCTGTTTACCAGAGATGCATTTCATCCGTGTTTGTCAGACGTTCGTCTCAAGCTGTCTGTGTAGACAGGGGCTGCATAACTCGGCCTTCACTCGCGCTTTATGCCCATGGTCGTGAGCCAGAGCATTTTTTAACAATTCAAGTGTTTTTTCTGCGCTTTGCAGCTTTGGCTGAACACATCCAGCATAGATGCTGACAGAGGACTAAAGATGCTGCTAACATGCTGCTTTCACTGCACAGCCTGTGTAAACAAGGTGCTACTGTTCTTTTCCCTGTCTTACTTTCACTCTGTCTGTGGCTCGCTGCATGTCTGCCTGCTTTGTTAGCTTAATGCCCGCTCCTCTTACTGCCTCTCTATTTTCATTACCTGGATATCATCATCATCATCATATCATCTTCTCTGCCTCCAGTGTCTCTCTGTCTGTCTCCCTTCCTGCCAGTCTTTCTTTCAGCCCTACCTGTCTGCGGCTCAGCCGTGAACATCCCCCTCTCTCAGCCCTGCAGCAGCTCCCGGTGTTTGAGTCTAAAGGTCTCGGTCGTCCTCAGAACACAACATGTTTCCATTTGTTCTAACTGGCCTGTTTCTGCTCTCCGTGGCTCGACGCGCTCAGCTCTAAACTGTCTGCTGTTTCACCTGCAGAGAGTCTTTCTGTTCTTGGCAACTGACTTCACTCACAGCCTGCAAGGAGTTTACAAAGACACCAACACCGTTTTGCAGCACACGAGGCACAAACATGTCTGTCCTGATCTAAACTCACCTGATGTTGTGGTCACTGGAGCTTTAGCACATTTCCGGCACCTGTCAGTAACAGATATATTTACACACAGATGACTTTTTAAGTGGTTTTTGTCATTGACATTGGTGACACAGTCTCTGCGTCGTTACTAATTACTGAGTAGACGTGTTTCCAAATGTGTTTTCTATAGTGTCATTTTAGCACTCAAATGTACAAAATGTTCTAGAGAAACAAACTGAAGGTGAAAGTGATGCACTTTAAATGTCAGAGATAATCCTCATTAAACAGTAAAACTGTGTGAACAACTACTGTAAGAACAGTAGGTCAAAGTTGAAGCAGGAAGTGGGCTTGTTAATTATGATGGATGTTAACAGACAGTCAATATCTGCACATAACAGTTACAAGATGGTTTAAACCGGATAAATTAAACTAGATAACTTCAACGTCTCCCACATAAAAGTTGGAGGCAGTCCATCCACACTGGAGAAAAAGCCCACTAACACCCGCTAACATCTGGCTTTTGTCTTCAGTGTGAAAAGGTACAATCTGCATTTAATCCTGGGTCGGTCAAATGACTCTGCAGTAATCATGAGTATTTCTCGACATTCACGGCACAACTTCTATCTGCGGATGTCTATAAACGTCTCATCCATATGTTTATGTAGTATTAGCACGCTAGGCTAACAGTTATGATATATGCGATTTTACATCCGAGCTTTGACATACTTCAGAGCACACAAACACCTGCATTTAAAAAACCTGCATACTGTATATTTGCTAAATGTGGTGTAAAAAGATTGTTAGAGAGGTGCCTACACCTCTAACATATACGGAGGCCTCACATCAGCCAAGTCCGATTTTACTAAAACCCTAATTTAATGGATGTGGTGTTAAACGGTACTTTTAATGCTTACATGCCAAACTCTGCGATCATACAACTTTCTTGAGTTGTATGAAGATGTGAATGCAGCATTACAGTAGTCAGAAGGAACAAAGTAAGTTGGAACGCAGTTTAAAACACACAAAGTACTTCAGAGGAGGTTTTCATCTAAGAAAAGTGAGTAAAACAGAGACTCATAGACTTTTGTGTAAGACAGCAGCCAGCAGTTGTAGGGTTAATAATTTCCACACCGTGTGTTCGCAGACAACAGGAGGACAATACTTAAGGCATATAGCACCTTAAACATCCAGCTGGTTGGCTGATTCACGAGCTGAATGCAACTTGTTTCTAACTTTTTAAAATATTTAATAATCCTGAAACCCGGCTCTGTGAAGTCAGTAATCCTGTCTGACGTTTTAGACAATGCAGATGGTGTAGGGGAAGATCTGCCTGCCGCTGTTTTACTGGATTTGACTCTTCAGTTTGGATCGTTTTTATTCTCTCCCGATGTCCCTGAAGTATATTTAAGTTTATTTGTGCTGTGCACAAATGTTTTCATAAAATCCCAAATGGTGCGCAGCCAGTTAACAAAGAAAGCGTGTTTCCTTCTTTTCTTTTCTCTTCCTCTCTTATGAAGGATCAGAGCAAAGTCGCGTCTAACTCTTGCTGCTCTGACAGTCCTGAGTTTTCTTTACAGGCTGCCACTTCCTGCACAGAAGGCGGCCAAGGACAAGCTGGTTAGCGGTCTTCATGTGAGAGCGATCTGCCGCCACAAACACTTTCAACAGGGAACCTTGAAAAGTTCTCCGAAAGCATGCAGGTATTTAGAGTTTTTTATTACGTTGCCCTTGTCTGAGCTCAGTGTCTACGCCATACCACAGAAGACACCTGCCACAGCGAGGTCAACGCCCCCAGCGGACCTCCACGCCATCAAAACCCTCAAGCAGAAACACAAAGAGGTTTCAGAGAGCGTGCTCAGTACAGGATCAGAGAGCGTGCTCGGTACAGGATCAGAGAGCGCGCTCAGTACAGGATCAGAGAAGGTCTACAGATAAACACAACTGATGATTATATATAATTTATAGTTCAGTGTTTGATTTTCCACCAACGCTGAATTATTGTACATAATGTATTTTGCATGATTAAGTCATATTGTGCTCTAATATTATATTTTTTGTCTGCAACCTTTTTTTTATGCTGATGTCTAGGGAAGCAACTAACGATTATTTTCATTGTGATTTATCTGTTGATTATTTTCTCCGGTAATCTATTAGTTCTTTTTATCAGTGTTTCCCAAAGCCCAAGATGACGTCCTTAAATGTCTTGTTTTGTTTGAAACCCAAAGATATTCAGTTTACTGTCATAGAGGAGCAAAGAAACCAGAATATATTCACATTTAAGAAGCTGGATTCAAATCATTTTACTTTAAAAATGACCATAATCCATTATCCAAATAGTTTAATAGTTATAATTTAATTTTATATAATTTAATAGTCGGCATCCTTGTAAAAGAGATCACTGACCTCAGTGGGTCTTACCTGGTTAAACATGTGTTGAGATGTTTAACTTGAAAGGTTCCGACATGATGCTAACGTGATGTTAACATAATAACTGTTTCATAGCTGATTTAACTGATGTTATTTGTGAGAAATGTAATTAATGCTTTTTCTTTGTTTAGTTTTTTTGATAAAGTGCTTAGCCACGAGGATTTGTTGCACTTTCTCTGGCTGACACTGATCTATGATTTGCGCTCTTGAAAAACTGATTCCATTTGTCATTGTCAACTTTATAAATGAATGTTTAATGCAGTAAACAAAAGAACAATTGGTACATTAAAGGTTCCATGCGACGCGATACACAGTCCTACCGATGGTGTCACACTGTTCCGCTGATCATTCTCGTATAAGCACCAAGATGTGCTGCAGTGCACCAGCAAAGCTAAAGAAGAAGAAGACTGCATGGATGTAAAGAATGCTGGATGTAAAACCTAAAAAATCAGCTTTGTATATGTTTTATGAGGAAAGAAATGCACATTTCTTAGACCTCAAGGAAACATTTCATGCATTTGGGTGAGTAACAAGTTGAAAACTCAGGGCGCCTTTAAACAGTGAGATAAAAGAAAAAGTGTTCAGCCCTGTTCACAACAACATGTGTGTGTTTGGGTTTGTATATAAATGGTGGAATAATCATTTATAGGCTGCTGATCTGTGTGATATTTAAACACATTGCCAAGACATGCATCTTATACTGTCAGTGCATTAGACACCGACATGTTCTACTTCAGTTTCTAGTGACAGGTTAAACTTTAAGATTTGTGTTCTTTTTGTTTTACCTACTTCTTTGAGTGTATTTGCTTTGTTGGGTTTGTAATTGTGACATCGGTTCATCCATCTGTCCATTTTTCCATCTGAATCTGAGCTTCACACTTGACTTATTAGAGTGCTTACTGGATTGACACACGTGGAAAACAAAACGTATCTGTTGTGTCAAACGGAACAAAACCTGCTTCAGAAGTCTGTCGTCGTGGATTTTGTCCTCACCAGAGCTCCCCCCTCCCTCCCCTCCCTCTCGTCTGTCTGTCCATCATACCTGCCTTCTCTTCCCTCTACCCATCATGCTCTGCAGCAGGCTGAGTGGGCAGCAGCAGCAGAGGCAGAGCCTCTCTCTTCTTCACGCCACTCGATGGGAGCATGGCGCCCCCTGGAGGCCAAGCCCTACACCTAATCACCACCTCCTCCTGCAGCAGTGGGCCACACCATGAATATTTCACCAGGTTTAAATCCACTTAAAATATGCATTCTAATTGGGCCTAAGTGCCACAGCTCCGCTTTGAGAAGCTTTCCAGATTTTCCCATTTCCCTCCCTAACCGACACGTTTCATATGCTTGATATATTTTCTTAATGTTGCTTACTAAACTTTGCTGAACCTTCTCGCATTTCAGAGAGCCTTCTAATGCACAGTGGCGACATGTCGCGCTCCCTCGCTCACAACACCAAACTCACTCTGGGCTGTAGTGGTAAAAAAAATAATAATATAGTTGAAAAATGTTGATGTGTTTCTTAACTACAATTCCTGCTGTGCATGTTTACAGTTATTGTTAAAATCCTTAACCAGGACAGTTAATCTTTACATACAGTGCATACACTGACTGAATTTCTTTAGACCCTGAGGCTGCTTCTGAATCCAGTTTTCTCCTTCATCCTTTTCTTTTGGATCAGTTGCATCTTCTGCACTTGCTGTACTGTGTTTCTCCCTCTCTCCCTTCCTTCACACTCTGTTACTTGCATTGTATTTTTTTGACAGTATAGAATGTTTTAAGCTATAATAAGCAAGTTAACTCAAATGTATATTTTTTTCACCAAGGCTGATTAAAATAATTGACATGTTACATCTTGTTTGTTTTAAAGTTTGCTGGGTTTAGATGTTTCCCTGCACTAAGCAAACCGTCTCTTGGCTTTAGCGTCACATTTAACAGACAGACATGAGACATTAATAAGGAAAATAACTTTTTTAAATTATATATTGCAGTTTGAGCTAATTGTCCATTCTCTTAGCTCTCGCTCGTTCCTTCAAGTTTGCTCTGCTGTGTAGCACGAGTAGGTGGTCGGCTGACGGTCACTCATGCAATAGCAAGTTTTATCAGAGAGCCAAAACAAGTAATCATATTGTTTGCAAAAGATACTGATCGAGGGAACCCAGTTTTAACGTATAGAGGGTCTGGTGCGTTTTCCTCCTATTGCACCATTTTTTGAACACTCCTGAGAAACAGAACATTAAGAACAAGCTGCACCTGAATTTAGTCTTTACTGCAAGACCATCGGGTCAAATCTGATGAGCACAGAATGGTTATAATGGTTACAGCTCTTAGAAATAGTCAGTTTTCTGGTTCTGAAAATGTCCTTTTTTGTACCTTTTTAAATAATAATGCTGTTGCAATTGTGGACCAGAAAATGAAGTGTCACTGTGCTCTACAGGACGTTATGCAGCCTGATGAGGAGGAGGAGGAGGAGGAGGAGGAGGAGGAGGAGGCAGTTTTTGGCTGATGTATTAAAAAACACCCTGCAGTTCACAGGATGTGTGGAGCCCACACACAAGATCATAAAATCTATACAGACCACAGTATGAGCGCGTACAGGACCATCAGCAGCTTAATCTGTACCAGAGATGCACTGCAGAATTGAAGTTGCGGCTTCCCAGTTTGTAGTTTTACTTAAAGAAAAGTAGATTATTGAGCATTTTAATGGCAAGCATGACATGTACTGTACAGCCAGGAACAAGACCAATCAGAAATAGTCGCTCCAGTCGGAGCTGCATATAATTACTCTTCTGATTTGGCTCGTAACTCATCCTTAATCGACTTCACTCAGACTCACGAACAATGATGGAACATTAAGAGACTTCCAATAAGTAGCAAGGCACTGATTTTTTCACATTTTTTGTGATCGATACCTTATGTTGCAGCTAAAGCGTGGTGATGGAGCAGTGGATAAGACACACGCCTTTGGTGTGATAGACCCGGGTTCGAATCTGCTGTGAGACACCCACTGTGTCCCAGAGCAAGACACTTAACCCCTCGTTGCTGCAGAGGCGTGTGACCTCTGACATAAATAGCAATTGTAAGTCGCTTTGGATAAAAGCATCAACTAAAAGAATAAATGTAAAGCCATGGGGCTACATCAAACTGGATTTAGTAAAGAATGTGTTGATAACAGACTTTATTGTTTCATATAAGAGGGTTCCAAGAAGCAAACTAACTCAATAGATTTGTCTTCACTTTTGTATTCTACACTGTCAAAGCTTTGGTCACTGTTGTTGTTGTTTGAAGTAAATGAGGCCCTTACGATGATCGTGTTGGAATATTAAACTTAAAAAATTTGCTGTTGTATGAAGCAACATTTGAGTTAATGTCAGCAACAGATCTTTTATTAAACCACAATCAGTCTTATTTTCCTAAAACAAATGCCGGTGAGGTGAGATCATTTCAACCCGTTTCATATTATTCCGTTTTCTTTCAGGAGCCTGAATCTTAACCCTCATTTATACTAAAGTCTTAGGACAACATTTTTTTGTATTCCACACATATCGTTTCTTTATCGAGCTGCTTTGTGCACGGGGGCAAAACAGGAAAGAGACAAACAAAAACTGTTGGTGGGACTGCCGTTTATCCATCAATCACTTTGATGCTACACTGACTTGTAATGGGGAGAACAGTGTCTCTGTCCTCGCCTACAGCGCTGGTTATTGCATTGGAAACCTATGGCGACAACGACGTAATGCTTTACGGAAAACATCCCATGGCAGAGGCTGCGAAGAGACCGAAGAATATGTTGGAAAACAAGAGTAAATATCAGACGTGCTTTTACGCGTTGGCGAGAGCTAAAAGAGCTGAAAGGACGCAGGACAGACGCCAAGCTGGCCTTCTTGCTGTTGGACTAGCCCATTTTTTCTCAAACTTTTTCTATCAAGCAAAAGTGAATTTCATAACACGGGTGACTGAAATCAAACAATAGATTCAGGTCAGCAAAATAGCCCTGCTTGCATCATGAATCACAGTAATGCAACTTTGGGTCTGCTCAACATTTTACCCCTCTGCAGTGGCACTATGCCTCCGCCAGGGGGGCCCGCCCCCCAGTTTGGGAACCACTGGACTTATTACCTGGCTTGCTATGCCTTGTTTTGTCGCTCTTGCTCCATGTTTGGCTGCGATGGCAAAGTTGTCAACTCGTTAGCTTGTGATTGGTGTAGGGCAAGTTACTTATACTTATTACTTGGTGATGTTGTCCGTTACTTTACTATTACCGTCGCTACCACCCCCCTCCCTCCCCAAACAAAGCAGTCTTTCCCGACTTTTTAACTAATATTTAAAACTGCAGCAAGGCGTATATTTCATGACATAATGTTTCTTAACGCCACCGGCTGAATTAAAAAAATAAAGCAAGTAAATCCTGATTTTTAAACTGTTTTTCTGCACATGTGTTGATCACAGCAGTATTCAGCATTTTTACGAAACGTTACGTTAACGCCACTCTCTCCCAACGAGTCCAAGCACGTTTCACGTTGCTGTGCTGTTTTAGCAGATGCTTCAATAAATTAGATTAGATAATTGTTTAAAGTTTAAAGCTTTTTGCTGGTCGCCCAGAGTTTACAACGGACGACAGTGTTCTTTGCATCTTAGACTGTGACACTGCGATACTCCCTGGTTCTCCATTCTTCCTTTCAGTTTTTGGCTAACAGCGGACATTAACGACAAAGTCCAGTGTCGCTGACCTGCAGCGCGTCAAGAGTGGCGCGTTCAGTAACGCAGCGTTACTTGAATTAGTGACTGTAATAATATTACTGTTTTGGTTACTGGGAAAAGTAATAATATTACTGTTTTGGTTACTGGGAAAAGTAATAATATTACTGTTTTGGTTACTGGGAAAAGTAATAATATTACAGTAGTGACGTGTTACTGCCCAATACTGCCTCACATTTCATAACAAATACACGCGTACACCCGTCTTTATTTACGACAGCATCGTTTAAAATACGCTTTTAAATTGGGGGTGCCAAATCACAAAAACATTTATTGCATAATGTTGCTTTAAGATTTCCCTGATGAAAAATATGTATGTGGGCAGGGTTGTCCCTTTTCCACATGAGTAATTTATTTGACACTTCAGGTGTAAATTTAGGCCTTAATGAGTCACGCAGACACACAGCAATACAACATTTCTGTACACTAACTCAGTGTCACACACACACACACACACACACACACACACACACACACACCCTCCAAATTTCAAGCTTTCTACGTTCCATCAAACACACACACGAACACACAGAGGGCGTCACTGTGGTTTGGAGTAGAAAGAGACTCACTGTTGGTTTCATCCTCGCCCGTCGCTGTAGTGACCGAGCTGCTTTGATCCTCCTCGCCACTCTCTCTCTCTCTCTCTCTCTCTCTCTCTCTCTCTCTCTCTCTCTCTCTCTCTCTCTCTGTTCTGAAACATAATGGACGGCGGTAAAGGCAGGCACAGCGCTTTGTTGCCATGGCGATGGCAAAGGAACTAATAACCTGGCGGAGAGCAGATAAGGCCGGGAACAGAGAGAGAGAGAGGACGGGAGCACGGACACACAATGAAGCGAGTGTGTGCATGTGTGTGGGATGTTGGGGTGGCGGGGGGGCATTATGACTGTTGAGGACTGCATGTGTTCATCCACTCCAGCCTTATACGTTTTAAGTATATGTCATATGTGCTTGAAAGGTTGGATTATCAAGCATCTAGTCCAGGAGCCCACGCTTCAACGTGTCTCAATCTAATTCATTGTTGGGATTATAACAATAACAAGGGCCCCTGATGCACGAGTGAGTTACTTTTGTGTCTACCAAAAAAATAAGTTTGACAGCAAAAACTATCCACACCCACAAATGTGTGATTTAAAAGTTTTGTGTGCAAATGCAAAATGTTGAAATCTTGTGGGTGGGACCAACGATGTACACGTCTCTACTGGCCGGTCTCGATCGGAGTGTCAGCTTGGCAACATCCACTGTTAGTAAACGCGAGGGAGAACTTTGAGGCCGTGAAGAAGAAAATCTGTGCCGTCTTAGTGACAGCGAGAATGCTGTGTTTGAACTGGTGCATGTACACTGCTTTTTGACCCCGAGTGCGACCCGTTCTCGCTCCCAAGTCATCACACAGGTGTCGGATATTTAACAGAAAAAAGAGAAAAAGAGATTTCAGTCACCCGTGTTGTCATGAAAGACTGACTAAGGAGGTGGATGGGGTTGGACGCTGGCCAGAAACTGGACTTTCATCCATGGGCTGGTGTTTGTTTCCCATGTGAAACAAAAAGTGAATTTTTTATTCAAGCTACGTTGGTTGCGCAAGTTGCGTAAGTTCCACAAGTAATGTTACTTAACTTACGTAAGTTAAATGACTGAACGTGACGTTTAACTTTACCCTAACCAAGAAGCTTTTTTTGCCTAAACCCAACCAAATTCTTTCACAACGTATCGTTTCAAAACTGCACAGTTTCACGTTAATGAGTAGTTTTATTTTAAGTCTAACTGGACATTGCATATTAATTGTTGACCGCTGAGCCCTAAATGTTGAAAAACTATCGTAAAGGGCTACCCCGGGCGTTAAAAAGCGTCTTGACCAAGCGTCCATATGTGACGAGCCGGGCAGTCAAGGGAGCTGTCGTTTGTGTTACAGACTCACATGATCAAAAAGAAAGATATTGTGGGAAAAACTAACATTAATAAGGTCGAGCTGATGTAATCACGGGGTGCTCTGGAGGTTTGTGGTGCGAACCATGAACCACAACGTCTGGACAAGGAACCTCTCTGCATTTCATTCCCATCCCTCTCTCTCCCCTCGTCTCCCGTCATACCTCACTTAAATAAAAAGGTAAAGGGGTAACTACAAAGTAAAAGATATATATATATATTATTTTACACTAAATCAGAAAATAATGTTAAAAATACGCAAACATGAGATTTACCGTCCCAGAACCATAATTCTGTGTAACTAAAGTGTAACTTTTGGTCTGATGATGGTCAGGGGATCAACAGCAGGAAATACTAATTAGGAATCCTCCTCAGAGTTCTGTAAGTATCCACTTAGTTTTTTTATTATGGACATTTGGCCAGTAGTCGTGCATTAACATTAATTCATTTAGCTTTCATCCAAACTTACAGTCGCTAAACATGTCAGAGGTCAAACGCCTCTGGAGCAACTAGTGCAGAAATCGTCCTCGGGATTAAAGTGCTGTCAAGTTATGTTCCTTGTTTCTGCACGTTAGTCCCGGTACCTGTTTTAGTTTGGTAATCGTCCCTCTCTGTTGTTGGTCTCCTGCTTTGTTTCGCCTTTGTCCTGATTACCTAATGTGTCCCACCTGTTTGTGTGCGTCTGTATATATTGTCCGGTTCCCCCGCTATCTGTTGTTGCTCCCCCGTCATATCACGTCAAGTTTATCTGTTACTGTTTTGGATGTTTGGATTATTCTACCCGGTTTGGATTTATGTTTTTCATTTTATGTCTAGTTTCTGTCTTTTATTTGATTAGACATTACAAACTGTACCAGCGACTTCTAGCGTCTTGCATTTGGGCCCAAAAACTCAAATCTCACAAGCGCTGGACCCACTGACGCTCGTCTTACATCATCTTCCACCACCTGCAGGGCAGAAATCCAGTTTATTTCTTGTAATGACAAACCCATGTGCAATCACATGATCACAGTCCGCTGATCAATGTGGATCCTAAAGATGAATGAAATGGTTCCTTTAGCCTTAAAGTACACAGAAATGGTCCAGAAGCTTTAAACTTTCTCCTTATTTCATGAACAGTTGACATTATGGCAATACGTGGTTTTTAGATTTACAAAGCAAGACGAGGAATTATTTCAATCACCTCCGTGTTTTTCAGTATAATCTTTTTTACTCAGTAATTAAATGGCTGACTGGTTTAGGATGGAGATTTTTCTCTGAAAACATTCGCTGACCTGTCTCCTGATGGGTTAAACTGTAACATCTAAGCTGAAAGCAAATGGAGGCGAGCCTGCTCACCGACACACACCCTGAGAGGGTCAAGAAGCTGTGTGCTGTGGGGGAGGTGCTGAGCGATGGATGTACTTTGAGGTGTTTTCCCCTCTGATGTCTTCCTGATCTTCATTTGATGTCGATGTTTTCAGAGCACTTCCAGGTTGACGGTGGAGGAACACTTCGTCGCTTTGATCTCCGCCTTCAACGTCGGCGTACGCCTGCTGAAGTTTGTGTTTGTGCTCGTCTGGTAGAATATGAGTTTACAGACGCTGCAAAACTCCTACTTAACCTTTTGATTCACGCTCGCACATCCACCAGTCCAGTCTTTCAGAGTGTGAATGAACTTTTATATCTTTTTACAAGACAGTTAAAAACAAGACTAAAGGTGCTTTCAGACAGGAAGCCGTCGCAGCCGCCTCCAATGTCAGTGTAAACTACACAGAGGGAAACGATCCAGGAGCTGATTTTACTCGTGTCTGAGTTTCCTGAGTGATTCACCTTTTTGCCAGCAGATAACAGACAGCTCAGCAAAGAGAGACAGTCAGGGAGCAACGGTCTATATTCGTTAAGACGCCAGACCCTCGTCCTCTTAAAGACGCCCTTCGCGGCCCGAGGCAGAGCGTCGCAGTAACGCCATGCGAGGCTAGTAACCCACTGCCCCCTCTGAAAAAGTTATTCCCCGCTGTTTGTCGTCCTGCATCTTAGCTACGCGTTCATACAAGCGCCAGATTTTGTACTTCTGGCAGGATATAGTGACAGTTTCAGCATATATGAGTGTTACGGCTGTATGTGTTTCTCTGTGCTTTGTCCATGTCCCTTTTCTGTTATGTTCTTGTGTTTTTAATTTATCGTCTTGTTACGTTAATAAATTCCACTGATTTGGTTGTGTTTATCTGAGTTAAGTTTGGGTAAGTGTTGGAGTGTTGTTCGCAACAATGACAAAAAGATCTGGGCACGTTAACGCAGTTATTTTATTATTATTATTTTGAAAGTTCTTTGCTCACTGGCTCTGAATACACATACAGTAGCAACATAATGCAGCTGAGGTTGATGGGAATGTCATTAGCTTTTATGACATAGTATTGGAGAACGGGGAACATAAATGCCTGTAAGAAAACACAAATGTCAAACTCAGGGTGATGCTAGAGGCAAATCAAAGTCATTAGGATTCATTCCCATAAATGTTGTTGAGATATTTCAGTCTGGATCAAAGTGGTGGAACAATATTTTCACCCTTTTATATGTCTAAATTGTGAATTCCAACCTTGGGCAGGTTATTTCAGGACTGACTCACCTCTGGTTACCTCCTGCGGCTCAGGGTTTCAGACGCCAACAATGAACCGCAACATCCTCAGTTTGAATCCAGCTGAGGACCTTAAGTTGCAGCTCCCTTGGTTTTCTGTCATCTCTGTACTGAAGAAATGAAAGAAAGAAACGATTCACCTCATCGTTCATTATCACTATCACTGATTTTATTTCAGGATGGATCTGTTACGTCTTCTTCATTAATATAGTGAGTCACAAGGGAGTTCAGCTGTTTCTGTATTTCCAGCATGGTCATACCGCCAATCTACTAAAATGTTTCTTAACAGCAGAGTGAGGGAATTTGTCTGTGGTGCCTTATTTAAACATGTTGCATGATGAAACAAACTCCTACATGAGCCATAACACAAACACTCCTTCAGCTAACTGACCACACAGGGACTACAGACACTTCCGTATATCTGCAAACAGCTGAGGCCTCTTCTTTGCATTCCTTCTTATTAGGAATGAACAGAGGGAGATAATCCTTCACAGCAAACATAAAGTTCAGTCTTATCCCTCCAGCTGTGATTTTTCTTCTTCTTTCCAGCGGTCTCCTCTCTCTCCTCTCACACCTGTCTCTCTCTCTCTGCACTGTCTAATAAAAATAATCTTGAAAAAAAGGCACAATGAAAGTGAGAGGGAAATGTCAAATATTCTGGATATGGAAGGAATCACCGAGATGGTGGAGTCTATTTCTGACCTCGGAGATGATGTGAGATGAACGTTACTGCCAAACCGTCGGTGTCACGACCCGTAATCGTCCAATCTGGCGAGCGCCGGGCGGAGCGAGCAGCGAGCGCTGAGCTGTTTGTTGTTGTTCTAGGTTGGAGGTCGAATGTGTGAATAATCCAGCATTGCACCCAGCGCTGGCCCGATGCCGGATATCCAGACGCTTCCAGCACACACACACACACAGAAAGACCTTTCCCTTTTATAAATATGCAGACTATCAGCAGCCTGAAATGTATCATTTGATAGCAAAAATAAGATCTTTCTAATCGTGCTACCAACATTTTACAGTGAATTTCTTATCTTCATTATACCTGCACCCTTATACTTATTACACCAGTTAACCCAGTGCACCCACTTAATCCTGTGCAACTATTTTACCCATTATACCCTGTTAAGTGTGCCCATTGTAGCCAGATTATACCCCCAGATAATCCCCATACCAGTGTACATAGTGTACCTATCATACCACATCTACTACCACTGTACCTGTAATGTGTAATCTTTACAGTAATTTAAACATGAACCAGGGAGTCAATACCTTAATCAATATATTAATATATTATAATATTGCACTGCAACGACGGGCAGGCTAAGATTCACAGCTGCTGTTTCGTCTAATTCTTTGTTCAATCCAAGCTGTCTTCCAGAGTCAGAACCAGCACCATTCTTGACTGTTGAAAACAGACACCCCCTGGTTTCGGGGGCAGCCGGGCTATGGTGGAATCTGCTGACTGATTTTTATCATTTTCGCCATTTTAAGTCCAAAATCCGGTCGCCATCTTGATTATTGCGCTATACCTGGGAGCTGCCTGCCTTCTCTCGTCTTTTCTGCAGAGAGGAAACGTGCCGCTTTCGACAACCTGGTCTCATGGGATATACGCACTTCTGATTTGTGTCTCCAGGGCTGCAGACCTGATTGGCAGGGTAATCAGCAGCACGGGACTCACCTGGGCCCGGTGTGCCCCATGTAAGCCGGAGTGCCGGTCAGTCTTGGTTGGGCCACCTCATCTCAATGCTTGATATGTTGTCTTTGGTTTCTTGCAGCACTTCCATCCGCTCCCCACACCATTGGTTTTGCTTATTTTTCTTAATCTCAATAAATCAGTTTGTTATTTAGTTTACTCGTGTGTCTCCCGTTTTTGTTACAGTCCAAGAGCTGGACTGTGACAGTACGTACACACGTTCACTACTGTAAAATAGTATATCGCTTTGTGCACGTTCCTGCTTGTACTAGTACTGCTGTTTTTGCTGCTCTTACTTACAGTAACGAGTGTCGTTATGGTCAACGTCTATAATCTAAACTCATCAGCTCAGCTCACTCCTCTCCGGGTCTATGCAGAGCTCTGCTTACTCGTGACTTGTTTCATTTTCAACCTCGTAGTCTTCATCCCCATCTGACGCCGACTCACACGCCCTCTGGAGACAGTAAAGGCTTTCTACAACTTTCACATGTCCTCATCTCACCGCTCATATCGGTTAGTCCATTCTATCATTTCAATCATTTAAAAGAACCCAACCATTAAACCAGCCGCTGGTTCTGACGGTTTAGATACTCAATGGTGAACCAGACAAAACCGCCGCAGCGCCGTGCTTTCCTTCAGTGAAATCTGTCTTCAGGAGGCCTGGAAGTTCATCATCAGCACCGAACATTCGCTCGGCGGCGTCACTGACAGCCAAACATACCGACACATTATCTATTTTCTGATAACACAATGAGAAGAATATTCAGCAGAGCAGATCAACCTCTCGCCTCAGCATTTTCTTTTCTTTTAGATGCCAGCGTTACGGCAGCGCTTTCCATTCTCCCTGCCCTCCGTCTCCCCCTCTCGCTCTGTGAAAGGGTCCGGAAATCTCTGAAATATTTAACACACATTACAATGAAAATAGGTGCATTTATTTCAGCATGTGTCTGAGCCCAAAACTAATGAAAAGATTCCCTGACTTTGGCATTTGAGACTGTGCATAAAAAGCCAGAGAGAGAGAGAGAGAGAAAAATGGAAGCTTTCACCGCTGCTATTTGTTCACCGTATCAAAGAGCTGCAGACTGTTTTTTCCCTTTTCTTTCTTTTTTTCTTTCTGGTCTCATTTAGCCTCATCTAAAATGAGTTTGGTACTTACACATGTAACTATCCAAATTCAATTTTCTGTGGATATTTCTAATGTAGTGCATACTTTAAAAATGTATTTGCACATACGGGAGCACAGCTGAATAGCTTGAAAAGAGAAACTCCTCCAGTCGGGCTTATTACCCTCATGCCTGGACTCAGGCAGGGAGCAATTAATCATATTTTTGCTTTGGGTTAGAATACTGATTTCCATCTCTGCACACAGGAAATGTAATATTTTCAGAGCTGGAAATTCATCCACTAGTAGGTACAGTTTGGCTCTGAGGCTTTCTGCTCCCTGCCGAGCCGAGCGCCATAAAATAATGTGAGAGGAGCTGGAAGACAGAGCGGCTACTGCTCAGCTGGACGCTGGAAATGACCAGTGGAATGTCTGCCTGTCTGTCTGCCTGTCTGTCTGTCTGTCTTCCTGTCAGATGGGTATTTTAGGGGTCCCATTTTGGGGGCCCCTGTGGTTATGTGGTGGGGACGAATGATAAGAGGCCCATTCATTTATATTTCTTCAACATCTGACGAGTTAAGGGTGCTCTGTTGTCTGTAGCATCTCTTA
Source organism: Micropterus salmoides (assembly GCF_014851395.1). NCBI lineage: Eukaryota > Metazoa > Chordata > Actinopteri > Centrarchiformes > Centrarchidae > Micropterus > Micropterus salmoides. The sequence continues at coordinate 35,319,147 of NW_024044237.1, forward strand.
ATTCATCTAGGATTCTCTGGAATGCTTTCACTTTTCTTCTTTGTGAAAAGGTGTTTTTTCATGTTTGCTCCTGAACCATTTATTATCTTCAAAGCATTTATCTACAAACGTCCTAACAATTTTTAATTTTTGTATTTTAGAATACATGTTTTCTTCTTGTGTAAGTACGAATGAATTTAATGCTGTGTTTTAATACGGATGTGCTTGTCACATGGATTTGTGGCATAGTACGCCCAATTATTCTAATTATACCTTTGTCATGTCCGTGTAGAAGAACAGACGAGGCGAGGAGACGGATTATTTTGTCATTGTCATGTTTCTCATGAAAGCAGCTCAGAAAGGATTCAGTCACGCAATGTCTACATTGCTAAAGCAGCAAAATGCATTTAGGTATAACCTCCAGGTCACTCAGAGCCCAGCACACAATCACTGTAGTTACACACTTAAAAAAGGAGGAAAGTTGACTAAAAATACCCCAGAGTCACGTGAGCACGAGTGAAACCCGTCTGTCCCGTCTGTCCCGTCACACGCTGAGGGCCTCCTGTGTAGACAGGCCCAAGTGTGTGTGCACTTGTTTTATTTTCAATGTAATGCTGATGTTTTTTTTCCTCTTTCTGCGCTTCATCAAAGAGGCTCAGAAAATCTAAACTAAGAGAAATTATATTTGGGTTAAAAGAACACTGCAACAGTTTAGCAAAGATTGTCCTTTGTCGTCTTGAGCTGGAATCACTGTTCTATAAAGATACCTGTAAATGTCTGTGAAGGTGTTTTGGGGAACACATACGTAGGTCAACTTACACATCCGAACAACCAGCCCGCCCTCACCGCATGAACGTCTGTATAGGTTGAACATGCAGCAGTGTGAGGACGTGTTGGAACAACCCATTATTTGACCCTGCATGTCAAACAAGCTGATTGGTCGAACCAAAGTTACAGTTGTTCTCATTTCTCGAATCATCCCTAACATTTGCAAAATGCAGCGGGGGCGCAGAATGCAAAAATATCACTTTAGGTTGAAAATCGCTGCACAGCGGTTTCTGTTTACCTCCTGTACACAGAGAATCTCATTATCTGACTTGTTCATGAAATAAACAATGGCAAAAATTTTCAAAATGCACAAGATAAAGCATTACACCTCCTCTTAAACTCTCCCGATGGTAATATGTCATTCATTTCCATAATACAAAATCTCTGCAGCAGGTTCCAAACATCTAGCGGAAAGCCTGAAACAGATAAGCGGGGTATTATTCAAAAATCTAAAAGAATATGCAGGAAACTGAAGAATGTCTGGAGCAGTTTGTGTCTGAGGGAAGCATCAAATATGAGTTGTGTTTGTGTTTCTGGCCAATTCGTACAAATCAGTCGCATCCACGCTCAAATGAGGAGACGGCAGCCATCAGTTAAGATCAAGGATATGACAGGTAAGACAGGTGTGAAGGTGCGTTTTCATCGGCACACTGCATGTTTTTCCCGTCCACAAATCAAAGGGGTGTTTGTCTTTTATAACATCAGACCAGACTTTTTGTCTGCTGCTGCCTGTAATTACAGAGTGCTGATCGAGGCGGCAGTTTGAAACGAGAAAAACCTTGAAAAGATCCCCCCCGTGTATGAATCATCTTTTTTATTTCAAACTCCTCCCATTAGAACTTTATTAAAATTCTCGTTGTGGATAATAAATGCTTTCTAGCCATTAGTGGGATGTCAGAGCACTTTGAGCGACGGCATTATTGTGTGACGTGCCCTTGGTTTTCAGCTGTGTGAGTGTTCACAAAGAAGAACCTGTGCTGCTCCTAAACAGGAAATGAAAACATACAAAAGCAGGATTTTATTTCCATGTTTATCACCTTGAGTCGGGATCAGCTGCAGATGAAAACATAAAGCGTCCGAACAGAAAAACAAAAACAAGAAAATACAAAAACTGGATGAAAACACATACACCTGCGTCTCTCAGGGTTTTTTTTTTTCCTTTTTTTCCCCAAGAAGTGAAAAGCTCAGTTATTTTGCTGTTGAATCAGTTTTCTGACACCCGATCATTTTTCTCTGTATCACTTCCAAAATACATATCAGAGAAAATAGCTGCTGTGTTCCTCCTTCCAGCAAGACAACTACAAAAAAACACCTTTTTTTTTTTTTTTTTGCAGATATGAGGTGTTCAAGTTCAATTTCAACTTTATTTGTAAAGCTCAATTTTGCACAAATGCAATTTTTAAAGTGCCTTACAGGAGAGTTTTAACCAAAGGTTTAAATAAAGAAGTCTGAAAAATACACCAAGCAGACTCTTATTCAAACACGTACACTGTGTTCAAAACTGCATTTGCTGATAATAAGACAATGCTCCATATTAAGCTGATGCCCATGCCGTCAATGGGCAACCAGCTGAGACACAGGGCAACTAATTAGGGCAAAGGACATCAGCCCCCAACCAATCAGAGGCATAAATCTATTGCCAGAGAGACGGACACTGCAGAGGTGGATCATGAATGCTTGTGCAGCAACAGTTCTTTTACTTAAGTTTCACATAAAGCACAAACCTGAGTCACTCTGGTTAACTTGCCATAATTATTAAATAGCAATAAACGTTAATTTAATTACAGACATGCATTCCATTTATTGATGTGTCAGCTTTCAAATTGCTGGAAGTCTATTGGGCTCTACAATGCGACCAATTTAGTTGCATATGCCCCTAAAAACAGATACCTGCGAACCGGTAAAAATGATTTACGAGGACAGTGCGGGAGTAAAGATCGCTACCGTAATCCCCACCCCGCCGCCGCGCCGCTATCTGTTCAACACATATAGTCGGACGAGAGGGATCAGTGTTTCCAAACACGTAAAAAGTTGACTCTCCTTTTCTTCCCTCCACTTGCTTGATTTTTTTGACCATCTTGTTTGATTTTTTTTCTGAAATCTCCAAGCCTCTTAGATTCGCCTTTGATCCATTGTTAATATAAAGTATTGATTATAAATGCTTCATGTGGAGAGACCCAAAGCTCGCCAGACTTCATGGTTGCTTAGCTATGACTGGACGACCACTGTTCAGTTCTGTTTTGCTCGCTGGACTCATGAACAAACAAAGTAGAGAAAGAAGAAGAAGGAAGAATGAGGCTGAATTTGGGTTTAGAAACGTATTAAATGTGTAAATCAGCGTGAGCATGCAGCTTCAATGACGAGCTGGAACAGGCAGATGCACAGTATGCGATATTGTAGATCGTTAAATGAGAGTCCGGCCAAATGTCTTGTAGATGCTAAATGCAGATTCACCCGGAGCTGTGTTGAGGTGAAGTAGGCGAGTCGCTGCTGACCATCTGTTTTCAGATCAGCCAGACCACGTAGAGCGTTCTAAACCACAAGTCAAAACCATAAACACGGTGAGGGTGTCTGAGGAAAGGACTGATGCGGTCCAGGGTTTTTTTTGTTCACCTGACAGCAGCAGTTTGTCTCCGAGCTGCAGCAGTAATGGACCGAGCTCCCAGTCTGACTGCCGCTGGCTTCACATCAGCTGATCATCATGTCAGACGGTTTCTACTTCATCAGGCTCGACTGCCAATCCAGAACAAAAACAGTTGGATGTGCCAATTAAAGCTGCCATTTTCACTCCTCCTGTCTAGTCAGAGATGTCTGCTACCTCAAAGAGAAACCTGATTTATTCATTTATTCACATTTCAGGGTAACACCTGGAGCCAGAGTGAACGGATTTTTAAAAAAAACATTAAACTTCAGAGACAGAAAGACTCAATTTGATTCCTCCTTATTTATTACTCACCTTTATTTCATTTACTGGATCAAACTGTTGTGTTACTCTCTCTTTCCCGACTCATCAGACTTCTGATCAAACTTTTAACCGTCTGATCAAACGTGCTTTTCTGGTTTCTTGCACCGTTTTCATTTAAATCACTCGCTCTCCTGAGGGAATCAGAGAACAACAGTAACAGTATGTACACCCCAGCAGCTTCACTGATTTCTGTCTGTACGTACAGCTGCAGGCCGTCGGAGCGTCACCAGAGCGGAGTCGTGAACATGATCAATGGGGAGTGCTGTGGAAAAACTTGGGTCGGAAATTTTAGTCATCATCCTGACAGCTAAACATCTTACTAAAGTTACTTACAATGACAAAGGCTGCAGAAAAAAGTCTAGTCCCAGTGTCATTGTTCCCTCTCCTGCCCAACAACAATAATCAAGATTAGCGCTACATTAACGAGACTAGATATGGCAAAGACGGCGCCGATGCTGTTAAGGACATTAGAAAGAGAACCACCACCAACAAATGAGCTTGAATAATGAGCTTCTTGATAGCTGTGGTGGTGATGAGTCCCCGGCACCCACAATGGGATCCCAATAAAATGTCTTTTCTGACAAATAACAAAAAAGGTCGGATTTTTTTTATTTTTTATTGCGACCTCAGTCTGGACGGTGAGATCGGACTTCATGTGACTCTGACGTCACATGCCTGCTGCTCGTCCAGGTGGAAACAGCAGAGACGGAGAGTTGTAGCGATTACAGAGCCAGAAACTGTAATGAAGGCAGAGAACAGGACACGAAGTTGGGGATATTTTTCATAAATCCAAAAAAGGTGTGACCCCGGGAGGAAACCGGGAGGAAACCGGGGGAGGGCGATGTAAAACGAGAGTCTCCTGTAAAAATCTGGAGGTTTGGCAAGTATGGGCCGACCTGTGCGACCTCTGTGTTTCCTTCTGTACGACATCGTGCTGCGTGTGACGTTATATTGTTCTTTTGCGCACGCGGTTCAGTTTACACTGGAGTCTGATATGGGCCACATTTAAAAATAGTCAAACAAATCTGATTCTGGGCAATAAAATGAAATTGAGCATTAAAGCCTGCAGTGTGAACGTAGCCTCTGGGCGCTTAATTGCATCCACGTTTCCCTCAATTGGCGTCTCTCCGTGCACCCCCGGTGGGCGGGACGAGGACGCAAGGAAACCGAGCCAGGAGAGAAGGAACGAGGAAATATGTTGAGACATGAGACGTCATTTCAGCTGTCAGTCAGCTGTAGAGACTTTTGATGGAGTTTGTGTCTACAGAAATTTGCACTGTGTTGGTACTAATAAAGTCAGAGCAGCTTGACTCTCTGTTACCTGTTCAACAAACACCTGCACATGAAAAACTACAAGTTTTTGGCTTTCCGTTTATTTCCTCTTCTGAGATCCTTTAACACTACTGCATACATTTTATTTGCAGGTCACATCACTCGTCACAGATCGATCGCTGCCTTCCATCATATCAATCCAAGCTTCTTTTTTTGTCATTCATACTTTCATCAGCTGATTTTACTCGCGGAGCCGCCGGCTGCTTTCATCAGCTGCTTTGCTCGCTTCATTAGAGACTTTGGTGCAGTTTAGTGTCTGACTCCTTACCTGTTTACTATGTTTTATCGTCATCTGTTTGGACTAAACTCAGGAATGAGCAGCCTCACATGTGACTGAATAGAAAATGACGATAAAAGAAGTAAAACATGTTTCTTGCAGACAGACTCTCCGACTCTCTCTGACTTTAACTGTCTCCATAATAAAAGTTGATGGGAGAAATAAAAGAAAGAAAACTCTTTCTAATAAATAAAGTTGGGGGGGGGGGCTTTTGTTGTTCAGACCTACAATGAACACAGATTTTTACAAGACAGTTAATCATAAAACAACTCAAAGACTTTGCAGTGTCAGCTATCTAGTAGTTTTTCTGATTGCTTCCAGTGCTGTTCTCCTGACGAGTGTTTTTCCGGTGTTTCCGCGTTCTCACCACGCTTCTCACACTAGCTCTTTATGCATGTTAAACTTGTGCAAGTATTGACTTTTAATTGCAGGAGTGTAGTAAAAACAGTCTGGTTACCCTTTAACTAAACATGTGCACGTGTGTATATTTGTTTTGTATTTCTGCTTATATCAAGGTTTGTATAGCTTTATCTTTTATCGTTTTAAAATTCGGTGTTTATGACTTCTTCTGTTTTGTATTCCACATCCGGAGACTTCACATTAGAGGTGTTTGCAGTTTTAAAGTAACCTGCTTTCACTGGTGGTGACGACACAAAACGTTTGCTCCCCAGCTGAAACAGTCACTGATTAAATAATTGACGATCTTCTTAAACAATGTAATGAATGGACTACTTCCGCCCACGCAAGCTTATAAGTATCTTGGTTCAGAGACATGAGTCTTAAAAGGAGAGATATTTACTGACACGGTTTGCTGAGTTTGTCCTGATCCAGCCTGTACAGTAACACTGTGATCACTCATTATCCTGAAAACTCTCAGCTTTTCTGCTCTCTCCTGACATAAGGACACTTTCACTCCATAATAAAGCTTATCATTGCTGGTAATTGGCCCTCATTACCTCGGCATTTATCTGCCTCCCATCTCCTTAACGGGATAAAAATCAATCAATGGCTCCTCATCCTTGCTGCTGCTGCTGCTGCTGCAGTCGGAGAGAAAATGGCGAGCGGTGGCGGTGGCGGTGGCGGCGGAGGCAGGAGGAGTGGATTAGGGCTGCCGCCCGGAGCTGCCATGATGACACCATACAATCCTAATGGGCTTCTTCACGCCGCGCTCACCTAATCACCCATATCAAACCCTCTCACAGTAGAGCCGGAGCCTCTTATTTATTTGATTTCTCTCACATTAAATTATATAGGATTTAGAAAAGGGATTAATTTTTTACCCTTGTAAGAAGCCTTAGCCACTTAATTAGGGCTGAAAATAATACTGCAATTATTTTTGCAGAGGTTGAGAATGGAATTTTTATGGCCTCAGAGTATTTCGCTAATTATAATGTTGCACTCTGACTGCCAATTTCTGCTCAGAAACTTTCCAGCATTTTTGTTGTGTGTGTGAGTTTTTTTCATTCAGTCTGCTGTGACTGCGAAGTCATTGTTATGCAGACTGTTGTTTATCAGTGCTGCTGCTATCAGTAACACAGCTCATCATTCACTGCCATATTGTTCCAACAAACAATGGATCTGTGTTTGCAGTGTGCAGTACAGAAATCTGATTTACAGATCAATGGGCTCGATGGTTTTGTCTTCCACACAATGAGCCGTGATGAGACTGTGACAAGCTGAAGGTGGAACAATGGCAGCCAGGAGTTCTACTTTACGTGTGTGTGTGTGTGTGTGTGTGTGTTTCTTCTTTATAAAATAAACCTGTTTGTTCTCAAACTGCAGATTCAAACACAAAAAATCCATTTAATTTATCCACGGCAGGTAAAAAAAAAAAAGTGTTCACAGGTTGATCGTAAGAAACTCGAGATTCAGTCAGCTACAGTTGCTTTATTAGTTTTTACGCCACATCCAGTAAATAAAGTTGACTTTGAATGTAATATAGTTAAACTGGGAGAAACTAAGAGTGGAAAAAGGTTCTGTAAAGCTCAGTGCAGACTACATGACTTTAACCGTCAGCAGGTCGCTGCGCTGTTCAGACAGCACGACTCTGTCTTGTAACGGGAGTCTTGAAGTCGTTGTGGCGTTCACACTATGTGACTGATCGGCGACAGGAGGTCTCACACTACACGGGCTGACAACAGCTCTGTCCCCCGAAGACTCGGGCAAAAACGGAAACGATGACGCTCACGCTCGGCTCTCTGATTGGGTCTCTTAAGTCATGCAAAGCAGAAACACGATGCGGCTGACAGAGTTTTTGAGTTGGTATTTTGACTAAAATATTCTGTACCGTGCAAACAACACTTAGACCGGCTCTCAGTCTGTTTTCCCGCCGCCACAGTCCGGTGTTACATTCAGTAACAGTCCCAGCTCGTTATCGGTGCATGCAAAAAAAAAAAATCTGCTCTGATTCTTCGTCTCTATTTCTTCTTTCTATCGTCAAATCTTCTGTAACTACAGAATAGAGCATCGGCTTCATGTTTACACCGGCACGCCCAGTGTACCTGATCGGCAACTAGATCAACTCTGATACGCAGCTAAAACGCTGCAGTGGACGGAGATCGTATTCATTTTAATTCTCCGTTTGAAAACTAAAATGGAGAAGTGTGGGCGGGGCCTCTGTCTGGTCTCCAAACCACATTTTGTCAAGAATTCACACGTGTAAAGTGACAAAAGACGCGAAACAGGAGTTGTTTGTTATTCTAAAAAGAAATATTATAAAGACAAAGACTACGGGTGAAAGAATGGATTAGCACACGCAGGGATTGTCAGAGCTTCTGAGAAGGTCGAATGCAAATGTTTAGTAGTGGAAAAAGTAGCTGGGTGAGCGCTTATTTGTCCCCAATCACAGGTGTCCTGTGGGGTGTTTGTACACCCTAACTTGTAACAAACCTGACCAAAACCATCTCCGCAACAAGAAAATCTGCTGTTTATTCAATCCTGAGATGCCAATTGGTGTATTAGTGTGAAAGCAACATTATTGGCACAGCAGGGGAAAAAAAACAACCACAACAACCTGTTTCTCTCACACACAAACCGCTGACATACACTGTGATGTAAAGACAACATCTGCAGGTGGGAAAGCAGCTCGATGCAGCTTTCTTGTATTCAACCTGCAGTCTGTGATCCGGGATGTAAACACCTGGAGGGGAGTCAGTCGGTGACTTCACACTGTCTGAAACCAGGTTTAGTGTGTACTGTGAATGCGTCTTGTTTCTTCAAGGGGCCGAAGGGCGACGGCACCCCGCTCTGTTTGTTTTTTATTCCCTTGAGACGCCCTTAGATTTATGGAGAGATGTGTTGGATACAAACCAAAGAAGAAGAAGATTCCCTCCCTCCTCACCTCCAGCTTTGCCTTGATTGACAGTTCTCTTTCAAAAAAATAAAAGTAAATGTAGAAGCCAAATCCCTGAAGTGCTTCACGCTCAACTTTTCTCTTCTCGCTAACTTTTCCAATGTTTTCAAACAAATTATATCCATTCATCGTGATGAACAAGAAGAAACGAGAGCGGTAAAATGAGGCTCTGGATCCTCCGAGCGTCCACTCGTCCGTCATCGGTCATGCCTGTCACGCAGCAGCTGAGGCGTCGCTCTCTTGTCTTGTTTGTCCCGGTGACGTCCGGCTCTGGATGGATGAAGCTCGGCGCTCAGGAGGCCCGTCGACTCAGGTGAGAAGTTTACTTCGTTAGTCACAGTTGGTTTTATTTTTCCACAGCGATCGAGGGAGGGAGGAAGACTGAGAACACTGCGAGAGGCTCGAGACGCCGGCCACCTGGGCTTCCTGCTCACAGTTCATGAAGGAGGCGTTCGGTACCGTGAGGCGTTCAGGGGCTCTGACAGAGAGAACGGAGCGGATCGTTTGTCTTTTTGCAACCAGACGTCATTTTGTTCTGCTTTTACAATTAAGAGGTTTTTTTTCTGTTAGTTCAAGACGATCAAAAAGAAGAAGAAATGAAAGAGAGACGGAGAAAGAAAAAACAGACAAGAACGTCTCTGCCTCTGCCAAGACACACTTCCCCAAAATGTGGCCTGGGAGATGAGAAGTGTTACTACTCAGGGCTGAATAAAGGATCAGTACATTAACATTTTTAATACGCCATTTGTAAATTACATATAAATATGTTCCTGTGTCTGCAGGTATTTCTTTAAGGCCTGAGAGGCAAAACTCTGGCCCAAAAAAAGACCTCCAAGCACTCGCTGCTGCTCATTAAGCTTATTGCTGTGATTTCTGTATGTGTAATAACTGAAGTCGACTCAGATGAATCATATCAACATTTTTATCCACTCAGAAGTCATCTTTTCAGGAAACCTGTGGATTCCCACAGCATGGGAGTCAATCACAGAAGCGGGACGGAAAAAGAAAAGAGTCAATGGGAGCAGGCGGGACGGGAGCCATAGGTCCGTTTTAAATGTGCATCTCAAACATGAACAAACACTAGTTTCAGATCTTTTGACTGGAGTTTCTCTTCCGGGATTGGGACGGGACAGGATTATTTTTCTGGGAGTGGGATGGGAGTGAAAATCCACTCCCATGTCACCCTCTAATCTGGACTGTGGTGTCTGAATAGCGAGGGAGCGATGTTCTGAGAGATCAGCCTGAGTGCAGAACTGTTCTCAGCAGTACGGGTTATACAGGTTGCTCAGATCAACACACTACTTCAACAGACAAACGTTAACTGCTCCTATAACAGCTACCTCCGCTTTGTCGACTGAAAGTGATATTGGCGAGTGATTTGTCACTGATATTCCGCTCGGTATGATCTGATCTGAAGATTCCAACTCTCACATTTAGATTTATTGTTGGCATATTAACAGTACACTTCACCTTTTCCTGCATTGCTTTGTATCTCATTTCATTTTTAGTCTCCTGTTCGTGCCTTTTAAGATTAAACTTTTAACACGAGTGATGTTTTGCAGAAGAAGCAGATAAATAATAAATTATAGGTGTCGTCTAATTTCTTCCCAGTGGGTGTGATGCTCTGTTCTCCCAGACCTTCCCAGCGCTCCTGTACTTTACTGCACTTGACTTGAGGAGCGTTTTTTTAACAGTGCGGTGTTGTTTCACCGCCTGCCAGCAGCTCTGTGAGTCTCAGAGGCAGAAGAATCCCAGAAAAGGTCACGAGTTGGACGATTGGCAGCTGGTATTTGCGGCGCAGTCAGCCTCCACGCCGGCCCGATGTGTTAGCGCGAGCCGCCGGCATGACACGAACAAGCGCTGACTGCTGTACGGACTGTTCTCCTGCCTGACAGACGGCGCTGGGGTTTTGAGGATCGTGTCATTTAACATAAAACACCTCCTACTCCTCCTCGACTCAGCGGAGGTTTGACTCTCAGATCTGATGGAGCAGCGCAGCGAGCCGGCGGAAGAGAAACGTTTTTCAATTACTTACTGAATGGAACAATTAGAGGCTGTCAAATTGCATTATGGGAAACAACTTCACAATTGATCATCCTCCTCCTGAGTGCTGTTATTTTTACCTTTCACTTTACATGTTATTTAAGGACTTTCGGCATTTTAACTGCTTTGTGATTACAGGAAATCGGTCGTCCGGTGCAGAGTGAAAGTCAACAGCTAGTAGATGTGTTGTGATGACAATGCACCGGACGTCGGTGGTATCCAGAGGATGAATCTCTGACTGGATTTATGACCAACTGCCTGCGGAACTAACGATATTCCCATCAGCCTCAGCTTTGTGTTATGTGCTAATTAGCAAATGTTGTCCAGCACATCATAATTTATTCAGCTGGGGTCGATGGTTTTTGACTATCTTGCCTTCATCAGGGTGTCTGGGCTTGTTTTGGGTTGCACAGTCTATCGTGTCATGTGACTTATAAATCAAACAGACAAACATCAATACCAGCATCTCTTTAGAATCATTTTAAAGTAATTAAAGTACTATTATACTGTTCTGGACTGCACGTAAGGAAACCCAAAACGACCTCAGACACCACCCTGTCTTGAGTGAAACATCAGCATGTTATCCAAAGAAGGTTAAAGTGAAGGGCAACAACATTTTTCTACGCGCATTTTGAAGTATTGCATTCAAAAGGTGACTGACCAGCTGTCCCATAACGAGCAAAAACATGGCGGGTAGCATCTTGCCCAGTTGAAACACATTCCTAACCAGCTCTCTCTGTTTTTCTCGGTTGGTTAGTTTCCGGTTTGTAACCTCTATGTCTTGTTTATTACAGCCATGAGTAACGTCAACTTCTGAAGCCTGGTTTATTCGCTCCAAACCAGCTGATAAGCACCTAATTCACATTTTCTTTTTCGCTATATTTACAAAACTCTGGCCCACCATTTAAATACTGCTTTTTATCCGAAAATGTGATGAAGCAGGGGCAGCACGATGGCTCGGTCAAACTTTGGCCATCCCAGCCCTTTCTGTGTGTAGTATGTTCAATGTGATGGGATGGCAACCTGGCCAAGGTGTACCCCGCCTTTGGCTCCAGCCCCCCCACCCACCCCGTGACCCTGCACAAAGAAGCAGGTTTAGATAATGAATGGATGATGCCTGACAGCCGAGGTCTCTATATGAATATACAACAAGTAAATCGTAGCTTAGTTAGTTGTGTGAAAGGTAAATGTTTTCTCTTTTCATGGCGCTACACTAATCTAGTGTTTGTGCTAAGCTAGGCTAAAAGGTGCACTGAATAAAATGACTCGGGCTAAGATGGAAAAAAAAGGATTAAGACAAATCACATTCCTTAAAATGTCAGATAAGGGAAATTTCCCAGCATCTGCCGACACATTCTTTAGTATCCTCCTCCTCCTCCTCCTCCTCCTCCTCCTCCTCCTCCTCTTCTTCCTGCAGTCCCAGTGCTCGACCTGACATTTCTTTTCTCTGGCTTCCTTCCTTCCTCGGGGGCCGTCCTCTTTCTCTCCGACCCTCATCGTTGCTCTCTGCCCTCAGAAATGTCATCCTGCCAGCGCCGGCCGAGCGTGCGACGGTGTCGGGTCTCTTTCAGCGCTGCGAGGAAGACGCTGTAGCAGCAGCGAGCGTACGGCGACGCTTTGCTCTGCTGTCACATCGAGGGGGGAAGCAGAGCCGCATGCTTTCAGCATTGCCTGTAAAACTCAATCAAACCACCCGCCGACTCTGAAGAGGCAGAGAGCGGGAGGTCAGGGCGGCGGCGGGGGTCGCTGTATAAAGACAGAGTCAAATGAAAAGCAGCATGGCAGCTGGCGACTGGCTTTTTAACCTCCCAGTAAATAAACAGAGACAGTTGTTTGGTCACTTTGTGATGGCGCACACACACACACACACACACACAGACATGTGAGCATGTTAAACGGTTATTTGCTGTTGGTGCCTGAGCCAATAGGATTCAACCAGCTGTGGAGGTGAGGACACACAGCGAGGCTTCGTCTACGATTAGACTGAGAGCTCTGAGCTGAGTCCAGGGATTACCTGTGTGTGTGTGTGTGTGTGTGTGTGTGTGGTCAACGCACATTTGAGCAGGGATTTTGGAACTAGTATTATTTCTGTTTGTAAAGAAGATTGCTGATATTTTTCTACCTGAAATGGTTCAGTTTCACCAGACATGGCATCCCTTACACTAACATTAAATCTGAAGACCATATCCAGTATGAACAAAAAGATAAATTATTAGTTTTCCTTCTTCTGGCATCACAGCAGGGGCAGCTCAATAAGGGTTCATCAAATTATTCAATATGTACAAATTTACAGTAGATATTAGAAATTAAAGGAAAAGCAGGATGTTTGTTCTGGGCCGGCTCTGTCAAACATTTTTCTTGTGTCTACAGATCAGAGACTCATAGCAAAAGGAAAGTGAAGCACGCTGAGGTTGAGTTTGCTGTATGAAGTGTGTGTCTGTGCATTTGTGTCAGTAAAGGCGCCCTGTGACAGATTAAAGAGTTATTTAGGTTAGAACAAACAAAAAAAATCAATATCGGTTTAAGTGTAAGATATATTAAGAATATTTGCACCTTGCTGTCAGACGGCCTTTTCTGACAGGAAACTGAAGCTGTTATATCGCTCTCTCCAAAGCCTCCAGACTCTTTGACAAAAACAGAAAGTTCTACCGCTGCTTTGATCGGTTACTCTGTTTGTGTTAAGCTACGTCTGTGTTCTGCTGGGTAAAATTACTGTTTTTTCCCAAAGGAGTCTGGCGGCTTTGAGGGAAAAGGGCTGTGTGAGGACAAGGTGAAGTGGTGAAAATACTCTAAACCTGGCGTGCACCTAAACTGAGGCGCCGAGATACAATCTAAACCAGCATATTCTGGTAACTGTGGCTTCATGAAAACAAAACAATTCAAAATGGACAACCAAAAGTATTTACTCTGTCTTCAGTGTGTGTGACTGTACACCAATCAGGCTTCAAGAGAAAGCCAGAGGCTGGAGTAAAGTTCAAGGCTCTTTACTGTTAATTACGTTAATGTTACCGTAATTCTCATGAATGAATTTTGCAAAACTGAAATGATGCAGAAAAATGTTCAAACACGTCAGACATCAACAGACATAAAATAATCTACAGTTAAGCTACAAAGTTGTAACACATATATTCAGGCTGGACGATTTGGCCAAAAATGTTATCACGATAAAAGGTTTCATATCTTTCGATATCGATAATTATCACGATAAGTATCAAATCGTTATTTCTTTCGAGTTTAACGTCTGATTTTTGCCCCTTAGTGAAAGCTGAAGAAACCTGATGGGTAATTGGGGTTTAAACTTTTCTTTATGGTCAACACAAACAGTGGATCACTTCACAAATCTGAGGTAGAACATTAAAAACAATTATGATAAAACTTTGTCAACAAATATGCACAAGTAAAATTAAGTAAAAAACTTTTTTCAGTCCTTTTTCCTCAACAAATAAACATCTTAATAAAAAATTAAGTCCGAATTTGTGTGTGATTTAGGTGAGTAACATTTGTTATATTGTTACTGAAAAAAATTATATATATAATACTTATTGTTATTGTTTTATTGTCCAGCCCCACATATATTACATTCAGCTGGTACGTTCATAGCTGTAAATAACTTGTACAGAAACTATGGACGACCTCTTCGCAGAAAGGCTCTAAAATAGCTGCTTCAACAGTTTTCACACGTTAACAAATAAATATTCAAGTAACATCACAGAATGTCTTACATCACATTCTGTATCAGTGTTATTGACTATAAATTCAAAAACAAATTACAAGTTATGCTTTCCCAGGGCACAGAGTAGGGAAAGTGACTGAAGCTGCAAGCTGACCTCAATGTATTTCCTGATCAGAGTGCATCATGTGACAAACTCAACCAATGAAAACAATGTTCGAATTATACCTGAACATAATGAATTACTCCCAGGAGGAGAGAGTAACAAACTAAATGCAAAGTTCTTACAGAACATGACCGTATCAGTAAGACACTTCACTAATTCACTAGTCCCGAACATAATCATAAAAAGAATAACAGCATACGTTGTAAACAAGCAAGGTATCCCACAATGCCTTGCGAAGTCACAGGGTAGAACACAGCATCTACCATCTAGCTGACGGAACTTCTAACAGGTTACCTGCAGGCTGAAAACCAGCAAAACCTAAATGAAAACAGGTGCACATGGAACAGTGGATAAGACACATGCCTGTGGCGTGAGAGACCCGGGTTCAAGTCCTACTGTGACACATCACCCAATGTGTCCCTGCGCGAGACGCTTAACCCCTCGCTTCTCCGGAGGCGTGCAACCTCTGACTGTCTCCTGTCACACCGTTAAAGAAGTTAGTTTTCTGGCTGGTTAATGCAGGTGCAATCATGAGATAATATATAATATCCGTCCTTCACTTAAAGAACAGCACATGTCATTCGCATAGCAGAATAAACAGTTTAATATCAGTTGGTGATGAGGTCCAAATCAGAAAAGAAAACATCTGATTCACTGTGATCAACCCTTTCACACTGCTGTGAATAGTGTGTCCACTGCTTTAAAATCCCACTCAGAGCTGCTGCTGGGGGGTGAAAACAGCCTCAGTGTTAGTTTGAAGTGGTGTTACCTGCAGAAAGAGGATCCTGTTACCTTTCAGACGGCGAGATAATGAGAAAGCATCATTTCATTAAAGGTGACACGCGTCTCACTTCCTGCTCCCCTCGCGCCACAAACACTCGCCTCGGGCTCCAACAACCATTTCCTCCGTTTAAAAGCCTCTCTTCTCCGCCTGCCCCCGCTGACATTTGGATTGAGATTACTTATTGTGGAAAACTCGATGCATTCTGGGTAAATATTGCAGGTTCGGGTCGCAGAGGGAGCAGCTTGTTTTACAAAGTTAAGCCTGAGGGCTGCTGCCGCTCACAACACACACACACAATACCTTCAAAAAAAGAAGCTTTTCAAACTTTTAAAAGCCGCAGCTCGAACACTGATGAATTAGTAATAATATGTGGTAATGTTGAGTGTGTGTGTGAGTGTGTGTGCAGGCTGTTTGCTAACACTGTGTACCACTTGTACGTATAAAAGCCTCTCAAACTTTTAAAAGCCCAGACAATAAATTAGCAATGTGATATAATAATTTCCACTGTGCTCTGTGAGAGTGCGTGGGCAAGGACACAGGGTGGGCCTCAGAGTGCAGGATTAAAGGCAGACGTGCTCACCAAAACAGGAAGGTTACATTCGAGGGTAATGCTGCACTAATGTCAAACTGTCCACACTGCGATCATGAGCAGCTGAGAGACAGAAAGCACGTACGTCACCTCCTTGTTCTAATATTGAGCCAAAGATTTGGGGAATTGCTGACAAAAATAATACCTCCCACAAGGCTTCTTTTAAAGAAAATAACTATTAATTATTACCCATTAAATATCTTGTGAAAGCAGGGTTAATTGTTGTTTGAGGGTTAGTCCTCAATCTTAATATGAGGCATCAGAGGTCTGAAGGATTAGGGTGAAGGCCAATTTATACTTGCCGTGTCTAGCTAATGGTGTAGACTACGTGCCGTTGTGAGCATTAATAATTGTGCGTTTGGATCAGGTTGGAGTTGGAGCTGATCGATGTTGAACATCAGTTACTTTTAGTGAGATTACTAAAACAGAAGCGAAAGAAGGCGTCGGATGAGATGGCATCTATAGCCCGTTCTCATCTCAGGCATCATATACACACAAGACAAGCATAGTTATTTTTACGCAAAACATCAATTGTTCGTGTATAGGAGACGCCCCCAGGAGCCTGTGTGTGAGACGCATCGAGGCGCGTCTGTATATGACGCCCTGGGGTGTCGCTAACTAGCTAGCTAGCGAAGTTTGTGTTTAAGGCATTGATAGTCTCCCGAGGCAACTTTACCCTAACCTTATCAGTCGCAGAAGATTGTGGAGGTAGGTTTAGCCTCCTTTGTGTTGCAACGCAATAGCAAACTGCAGCGTATTATATTCACACCGAATCGACGTTTTGCGTAAAATTGCCACGGTTTTGTCAAAGGGTGTGTATATGACACCTGAGATGAGAACGGGCTGGTATGTATGACCCGTGAAGCAGTTGAGGCA
This sequence comes from Micropterus salmoides, assembly GCF_014851395.1. Lineage (NCBI taxonomy): Eukaryota > Metazoa > Chordata > Actinopteri > Centrarchiformes > Centrarchidae > Micropterus > Micropterus salmoides. The sequence goes on from NW_024044237.1 coordinate 35,336,008, forward strand.
GAACAAGAAACACAAGCTGGAAATGCGTAGGAGGAAATGTGATGCTACCAAGACAATCAATCACAGTAGTTACATTTTCGGGGAGATGTGTCAGGCTTCTGCTCTGCCTGCAAACATAAAGAGGGACTTTTATACCAAAAAGACCGCACATTTTGAATTATAAAGATCCACAGTTTGTGTAAATCAGACTACTGAAGCGTCACATTTTCTTAAACTAAACTTCAAACGTCATTTTTACACAGAACAAGGACTGTGGATGTTGTCCTCCACCTCTGTGAACACTCCAGATTTGGAATAACAGGTGGTTTAACCACTCTTTCCATTCTGTGATTAATGCTTTAACTCATCCATCCATTTGCAGATCTACTATGGCGAAGGCATAACCTGTCTTAATCTGCCTCTGATTGGTTTAGCCTGACAATGACGTTCTCACAGAGCCCTCGCAGAAAGAACAGGACGTTTTTGCGGTTCTGCTGTCTTCTGCAATATAGCTTGAAATGTTAAGCCATAATAATTTCCTCTAAATGCAGTCCATTTGGAAGAAAGCTAAGCAAGGTAGCCCAGACATCCCTCTCTCCAACAACATCTTCCAGCTCCCCCTGGGGGATCATGAGGATTTCTCAGGCCAGATGAGATTCTCTCCAAAGGGTTCAGGGTCTCCTACCTGTTGGATGTGCCCGGAAAACCTCCAAAGGGAGGGTATCTGAGCTCCACAGCCTTTCTCTAAGGATGAGCCCAGCCATCCTACAGAGAAAAGACATTTCCGTGGCCTCTTAGAGACTTGGAGGCGCTGACTCTCACACAGACCACTTCACACTTGACTGCAACTGTGGTTGCGGTCTGAAGAAGGCAACAGAAGCACATCATCTGCATAGAGCAGAGAAGCAATTCTGAGGTCCCCAATGTTTGAACACAGTTTAAGATTAAACATGAATGTTTATGTAGCCTCGCCTAGCCTTGACCAACAAAGCAATAAAACTAGCTTAGCTTAGCCTTTCATCAAAAGATGAAAAAATACACTTTACAGTAAATATGTCTAATTTACTTTTTAAACTGTTCTTTTTGAAGTTCTCTTTTAAATAAGAAGGTGTTAGTCTATATTTTTCTTATTAACAAATCTCAACTCTCATTGAGACTCAAACCAACAACGTGTCACCTAACAAATAGTTTCATGTTTAAAAGCCTCAGTCACTTCCTAAAACAGCTGCTTACTGTTTTATCAAACAAACAGGAGGAATCTCTCAGGATACCTATTTCTCTCAGCTGATGGTTGGATAATAAGAGGATTCTAGATAACACTGTGAGATTTTTTTCCGGCTGTAAAACTGCAGAAAAAGAAGCGTATTTAATAATCCTCAGCGGAGTTGAATCCCCCTGTGCATGCAGACTTCCTGCGGTCCTGCACCAGCGCTGTGTGCAGCCGCTGTGCTTCATGCTGCAACTTCCCCTCCATGTTACACTGCATCTGGAGAGGCATTAAACCCCGATAATCTATGCACACGATGAAAAATTTATTCAGATTTAAGACATAAACTGACAGGCTAATTGAACCATTTTGGCTCCTATGTTATTTCCCATAACCCCCCACTGCTGCGGCTGCTTCCTGACACTCCAATCTAATTCCTCGCTCTCAGACTGTTTTCTCATTCCTCCAGAATTAATGGATGGAAAATAGTCACACTTGAAGATAAATGATGTGGGATCATATTCACCGCGCTGCACCACATAAATCACATTTACATTGGCTTCAATAAAACACTATTTTCAAGGAAATCACATTAACATTAAGGTTTGATTCACTGTTTTCTTCACTGTGACTGTTTCACATTATATGCAGGTGACAGTGACTGAGCAGACAGAGAATATGGTTATTTAGAAGACGTTGGGGGGGAAAGGAAAACATATCCCACCCCCTAGTGGCCCAAATCAATTGCTGCAGCTTTGAAAGCTCGTTCCACAAAGTTATTTTACATACAAAGTTATCTGAATAAAAGAAAAGTTTTGTTTCGTGTTTTTCCTATTTGGAGTTTTACGGGCAGAATTAAGAATATATGTATATATAATATAATATATAATTGCAGCCGAGCTACAACTTTGAACAGTTTCCAGCTGAACATGTAAGTCACATGTTCAGTCAGTTATATCTGAAGGATAAACAACACTCGTTTGAGGACCACCAGGTGCACATTTTAGACAGAGAGGATGGATGGTTTTAAAGAGGTGTCAAAGAAGCCATCTACACCCGGGCTGAGAAGCCCTCGCTTAACAGGGGAGGGTGGCAACACTAATCCCCAACTCACAATGCTGCCCTTTCATCACTTCCCAGGAAACTAAACAAACGTTCAGTTTTGGCCTCAGGTGAAGATCATACGACCATAACGACGTCGTTCCAACGACTCCACTGAGCTTAAATAGCTGAGTTTCCCTTTCAGTTAGTCAGACCTGAAGAAGTCCCTCGGAGCAGGGACGACACGTCTTCTAGTATCTTCAACAAAGTCCAGTTGCCCTTCATTTTAACCTTCCTCGGATGTTGTAAGTCAACTTACAAAAATAAAAACGTTTAAATTGACATATTTCTTTGACTGACATGACAAACTTAACTATTTCAGGTGGGACGGACACATCACTCGCTTCTAATTTGTCAGAGCCTTCAAACTGCCCCAGTAACAGACGGTTTTGAAGGCAGCACTGATGGTGACTTGATGCTGCCTTTTACGCATAAACCAGCATGGCTACGGCCGCCGTAGCTTTCGAAAACTGGTCAAGATGGCTACAAACAAGCCAAATTCGTCCACAAACATACGTTTTTAAGAGTTTTAAGTATTTTGTCGCTTTGATTTTTGAAAAGTTAGCAAGAACTGTAACCAACCAAGTTTGTTCAGTCTGATTTCTGAGGCGTCTGTTAGCCATTTGGCTTTTCAGTAGCTAGTTAGCTGATGCTAAGGCTAGCGTCTCTCATCTGACAGCCAGAAGAGACGCAAGACGGCGTGCTGACGTCACGCGTTGCCGTAAGTGCTGCACTAGAAGGCTGTTTGAAACCAACATTAACAGAGATGCCTTCACTTGAAAGTGATGCCTGCCGAGGCAACTGCCTTCCATTTCGAACACAGCCAATAAAGCAGGGGAGGCTTTAGAGGCGTGGCTATATTGTGATAGACAAGTCTTTCTGTGCTTCCTGTTTTACTCTGAAGTCCTCTGCATCTTGAGTCCTGTCTGCACTTTTACTTCCTGTTTCTGTGTGACTGATTATCTGATGTGTTTCACCTGTTTGTCATTATGGTTACCCTTCCTGGTGTATTTAATTAGGCTGTTCTTGACCTGTCAATCAGGAAAGAGGCGACTCGTATCTGTTGCTCTGTGGACACATCGCTGTTGAAAAAGCTTATTAGGAGTCGGCTGTTCATTTTTTCCAGTAATTAAATTTCTTTTGAATCCAGTTTGTCGCTAGCCAAAATTAGGGTTAATAATCCAGGTTAATAGCAGAGTGAATGCGATGCACCTTGCTAACCAAGCTAGCTAGCTCCATCTTCTGGTCCAAATATGGCCAAATGGGCAAAATGCCAAACTCGAGGCTTGAAAACAATAGTCCACAAGCCAACGGATGACGTCACCATCGCTACGTCCATGTCTTTTATCTCATCTTTGCATCACGCATGTAAAAATAACTTTTTTAACTTTAAGTATAAAGTATTTCTTAGATCTAATATTCATAATACAACAAGGAATAACTGATCGTCTTTGCAGTTGGAGGTGTCAGCTGTTTCAGAGACAGCTTTTTTATAATGGATGTCTGCCAAGAATTTTTTCGTTGCAGTATTTCAGTTGGCCGTTAAGCTAACTTGCCGCACGGCAGCTCTATGATAATAACATAATATATTATTTATCATTATTATTATTCAAACTACTACTGTCACGGCAACCTCAGCTGCTACTACTGGATCTATAGCTGTGTCCCTTGTAGCGTTTTTTCTTTCCTCCTACACATGCAGCTCAGAGGTCAGAGGTCAGGGGCTTTGTACTGGCTGGAATCATTGTCTCGCTTAAGGACACTTTAGTGGGAGGTGTGTGTGTGTGTGTGTGTGTTTGTGTCAGTACATCATCGCTTTCCATCCAAGCAATTAAACCAAAGATCTTCTGCTACCGTTTCCTAACAAACTGCGGCGACACAAAAGCCTCGCTCTGTGATGAATCAGTGGGAACAAAAAAGCAAAATTTGATCTTCTTTCATCTCTCCCTCCCTCTTCTTCTGTCTCTCTATCTTTTCTGCAAGTGTTTTCCCAAGAAGAAATAATTGGCACAGCTCCCTGTCCCGTGGGAAGAAGCTCATTTAAATTCTCCCACATAAACACATGCTCGCACTGGGCCTCTCCGCTCAGACCACCTTCTTTTTCTTTCCAGAGAAACTTCCATTTGCTCTTGCTGTCTGCAGCTGACCATCAACCCCCGCAGTGGTGGGAAAAAACTCTTTCTTCCCATAACTGTCCCCTCTCCCACGTGCATTCTGAGATCTATCCCAGCAGGCCGCAGCTCCTGGAGGTCCGTGATCACTCTTTATGGATCTCTTTTCTTTCTTAATGCACACTGCTGCACACATCGGCCTCCCAGATGGGTTTGCTTAAAGGAGCCGTATTACCAGCACAGGGCCAAAGGTCTTCTATTTTTATACTTGTCATTTTTGCACTGTAAAAAAATCCTAAAATGATGTAAATTAAATCTCCTTTACCCTGCACACATAAACATACACATTAACTTCTACACGTTAAAGAAAGAGTTTTTGTTACTAGTTCACAACAATATAAAGGTGGAATTGCCCAAGTAGGCCTAAATATTCCAATCCATTTTATGAAACAGTAAAAAGTCTACAGCAGTGCTAGCAGCTCTGTGACTGCAAAAGCACAGAGATGCTTTGGGCTAAATGCTAACATCAGTATTCTAACATGCTCAAAATGAATGCATCTTATGTTAGCATGCTAACTTTTGCCATCAGCACTAAACACTGAGTAGAGCTGAGGCTAAAGGGAATCAAGAAACTTTATTTGTCATTGTAGGCATACAACAAAAATGTGTTCTCTCAGTGATCAGCGGCATCAATAATAAAAGCAGGATAAGAATATATTAAGTAGATTACCATACAATATAATAAATATAAATGTTTAAATATGAAAAAGGAGCCTCGAGGAATGCAGGTAAGCAATGAAAGTGCTAATAGTCAGTCAGAAGGCTCTGTAGCTCCTCCCAGATGGCAAGGGGACGCAGAAAGTGTGACCTGTGTGGGTTGGGTCCATGTTGCGATGTGTCAGAAATGTGTGGCGTTTTGATGTGTTGTTAAGTAGTTCACACATAACGACTTGTGACCGCCAATCTATCGCTGATTTACCCCTGATCACCGCCGAGCTCTCCAAGCGGCAAATCTGGCTTAAAATCGTGTAGTGTGAACTAGGCTTAACAAGAGCGCTATTTCTAGAAGTAGCCTAGCATTACATTTCTTCACGTCCTCAGTGAGAGACTAGATACTATGAGAGCGCTTTGATTAAGGTCTTTATGTATTGCAGGAAGTTCACCTCACTCTCTTTCACATAAGGTTCAAACCATAGACTGTTTTAAAGAAGTGGGCGTTGCCAACGTGACGTCACCTGTTGGTTTGTGGACTGTCGTTTCAAATCCTGGAGTTTGGCATTTTGGCCGTCACCATCTTGTTTTTTTACGTTAACAGTTATATTAACTGAGATGCTCATTTTGGCTAGCAAAATGCCAGTTTAAAGAACTTCTGCATTGGCTTCACTTTTCAGACCCTGAGGTTGCCGCTTGGTTAAAACACTTGAATCTTCAAAAATCAAGTGTGTGTATATATATATATATATCTAACAGTTGTGTAGACTGGCCTACACCCACACACTTTGTTAGAGCAGTAGAAATGAATAAATTACTAAATAAAAACACAACCACGATCTTGGATATGCAAAGAAATGCCTCAAACACATGATTATGCTCTGCTAGCTACTACTGTTCACAAGCAAATTACATTTGATTGGATAAATGTTTCTATACTCCCCCGAGTTCAGGACGAATCATTAAAATATTTTTAGCATTTCACAGAAAGAAAAAACACTTTTTCACCCCAGGAAGAGCGATTAAGTCACAGGATTAGATCTTTAAAAATTTATCTTTTATTTGCCTGTGTATTTGAACTTCACATTTGAATAACCTTTTACACCACTAATATTTGTTCAGGCACCTAAAATTGTGAAGCAGCAGGAGACGTTAATGTCAGTTTCTGAGATGAAATAGATGCTAGTTTTTTTACAGTGTAGATCTGAGTGTACAGATAAAGAACAGAGTGTAAAGTCTCTGGATTATTACTGTCTCTGTGTGTTAGATGAGTGGAAATGTTCTGCTGTTGGTATCCTGCGTGCAGCTGAAGAGGCAGCCTCCAACCATTATCTCCATCCTTTTTCTCCCCGGCTGTGTTTTACACACACACACAGCAATGTAATCATTGAGGTTTGCTCTGTAACATGATTTTTGTGCCATTAAACTTCATTTGTGACTGCAATGGAGGGAAATAAATACATTAATAATATAAATGTGTCAGTGCAGCATCAGTGTGATTCAGTCTTTCCCCCTCGCTGCGTTTAAATAGACTCATGATGCAGCCTGTCACGACGGAGGTGGCATGAAAAATGATTATTTTGCCCATCACAAACTCCCTTTCTCCCTTTACATGCATGATGTGCTGTATTTTTGCAGCCGATGAAGCCACAGTTAATTATGTTTACATGTGCAGCAGTATCGCAGGGAGGAGTTTTTGCACATACAGGAGGGGATATATTTAGATGCAACAGAGAAGAACCTGGTTCTTTACATTCACCTGTATTTGAAATTAATGTTCTTATTGGTTACCCTCCAATCAAGCAATGTGAGGCAACACAGCATCTTTCATACTTAGTGATCTACAGGAAGCAAAGAAATAATATCTGTATTATCTGTAATAATGATGAATGAGTTTCCAAAATGTAACGAAGGATGTAAAAGTGTGGTAGAAAAATCAGAAAGCCTGAAAACTTTAAAGAGGAAGTCACTACAGCATGATTTATTTATGTATTTTTACTTGTTAGACTGAGCAGCAACAGTGAGTTTAATCAGCCCATCTGTAACGTTACCTTTAAGTCATTATTTGTTTGTATATAAATGAGGTGATATTCTATATTTTTCTTCTTGTCAACAAATCTCATGTGCAAAGTCAAACCAACAGTTAACGATTCTCCTACCAAGAAATGTGTCTGTATCACAGCCTGATATCTCTTCTTCCTCGGTGCCATAGAGCTCCATTGTCGTCCAAAAACTACACACCGTCCTGCTGCCCCAAATACTCACTAGACCACCTAATTGTGGATTAATCCGCCGCTGGAAATAGTCCCCAACAAATGCACAATTTCCTCCTCTTTGTCCAAATAGGAAATTACTGAGCCTTTTTAAACATGAAACTATATCTGTGAGGTGTTTCTGAATATTTACGTCTTCAGCAGGAACCAATAGGCTTGGAGCTGAGAGCCACAGACAGGAAGTCAGACTAACATGGTGTTGGTTTGACTGCACATGTGATTATTGGACAATAATATGAATCTACACTGAACAAAATTATAAACAAAACACTTTTGTTTTTGCCCCCATTCATCATGAGCTGAACTCAAAGATCTAAGACTTTCTCCGTGCACACAAAAGGCCTATTTCTCTCAAATATTGTTCACAAGTCTGTGTTAGTGAGCTCTTCTCTTTTGCTGAGATACAGTAATCCATCCACCTCACAGGTGTGGCATATCAAGATGCTGATCAGACAGCATGGGGATTGCACAGGTGTGCCTTAGGCTGGCAACAATAAAAGGCCTTAGGCTGGCCACAATAAAAGGCCTTAGGCTGGCCACAATAAAAAGGCCACTCCAAAATGTGCAGTACCATCACACAGCACAATGCCACAGTTTTGAGGGAGCGTGCAGTTGGCATGCTGACTGCAGGAATGTCCACCAGAGCTGTTGCCCGTGAATTGAATGTTCATTTCTCTACCATGAGTTGTCTCCAAAGGCGTTTCAGAGAACTTGGTAGTACATCCAACCGGCCTCACAACCGCAGACCACGTGTAACCACCCCAGCCCGGGACCTCCACATCCAGCATCTTCACCTCCAAGATCATCTGAGACATTAATAATATGTTATATTAAACACCACAAAGTCAGTGGAATCAGCTTTATATATTAAAGATTTTTGTTTTTTTTTAAACCTGGGCTTTATTTCCACACATGTTGGTTTTAGAAATTTTGAGTCTGTGCAGTAGATGCTTCAGCTGGCAGCTGAGCTGGCTGCAGCGTATTCATTCGTCAAAAAGGCGTCATCAAAAAGTGCTTCTTGTTGCCAGTGGCTCAGACTGTTACACCAGGTGACGTCATGAAAAGGATCCCTACGAGGGACTCCTTTCTTCATACCAGGAACCTGAAGTCTCGCTCAAGAACACTTCTCGCTCTAAAATCTCGTGAGAGGCGAGTTACATGAAGTCGCCGGTGGAAACGAGAGTCAGAGTTGGAGAGAGGAGTCTGTTGTGTTGAAGTAAAGTTAGGAAAGTCTTGCTTGCAGCTCCTCTAGGTACACAATAAACTCCTCTCCCTCATTTCCACCGCCGTCTTCCTGCAACAACTCGCCTCTCACAAGATTTCAAGGCGAGAAATTTTCATGAGCGAGACTTTAGTTTCAACAAAGTCACCGGGTTTAAAAACACTAAAATGACCTTTTTAAAGATCCACCATCATGTGGATCATATTGCTTTTCCACCTGCAAAATTATTTTCACGTTCCAAGACAGAAAATGGTCGACGTCTGTCAGTTGCCAGACAAAAACACATTCCAGATGAGAACACATTCCTTTTCAGATCCACCTTTAAAACCTACAGATGGAGAATGATATTTGAAACAGGTTTTCAGTGAGGTAATCATTTGTCAGAAACTGTAATCAACAATTTGCATCCAAACCTCCAATCTGAACTTTGCTAAATAATGTCTGTGAGCAATAAAATCAGTCAGTTTGAACATCAGCAGCAGGTTCCACTTCATGGAAGTTTAAAGCTTCAGTGACCTCAAACTGAACTTTGAAAATGAGGCATTGACGTGAATTCATTCGGTTTGTGTTTGCAGTGAAAAGAGGAGTACAAGAGGAGCCACTTCATCTGCCACTGCTCGTTATTCACACACACTCCTTAATATGTGGGTGCATTGAAATGACTGGCAGAGTATCTGAGCCTTTCACCGCCGCCTGAACACAGTGCTTTCACACAGCTTTTCTAAAGGAGGATTAAAAACATGACCAGAGTTAAATGAACTCCCCGGCAGACGTCTCTGCCTCGGCCGGCCTTGGTGACGGGACTCAGGTAAGAAAAATAAAATCAGTGCAGGAAGAGAAAGAAGAGAGAGTCGGGGAAAGAGCGCTGACAATTGTGTGAATGTGAAGCAGATGGGTGTCTTACACTCAGTGAAAGCTTCAGCAGATCTGATAAGATTACAGCTGAAAGAAACTCCAAAAGGCACCGAAAGAGTAGGAAAAAAAAAGGATCGTCGGAGGGGGGAGTTAGATTCTCCAGCTTGTTCGTCATCCATCAAACATCATGTTTCACTTCGGTCCAGCGCCTGCCTGCTGCCCTGACTCCTGAACCATGCCTGACAATAAAAGTCAGTCTGGTACCGCTTCCTGAAGTCAGGAATGCATCTACCTCCGCTCCCTCCATGAACAAAGAAACGTGTGTTCTGGTGTCTTTGTGGAGGATAATAGAGCACATTTTCAGTCATGGTGTCGCACTCAGTTGTTCACATGACAAGTGACAGAAGTTGTTGTGTGAAGAATGTAAAAAGACAGCTCAGACACCACCTACCTCCACTGCTCCACTCACCTGTGTAAAGTGGATGTGATTGTGGGTCTGTCTGTTTTAAAGTTGTTTCAGATGCTGTTGGAAGCATACGGAGGCCTTTACGCTGCACTTCTGTTCCAATTAAACTCCAACTTTGCACTCATCTTGAAGGACATTTGGGTTGCGTGACAATAAGCAGGAGACATAAAATAGTCAAATGTATAAAAAGTATGTGGGCGGTCATACTGAAAGAACTAAAGGCTGTTCATTCCTTTAGTTCTTTCACATGAACTACTATGAAAAATATGCATTATTGATTTAATTGAATAGTACCTAATGTAAACTATCAGATAGAAGCATGTTATGCATTCAGTACTCAGTACACACACTAAAGAAGTCTGTTTAAAAAATGTTTTCCCAACAAGTAAACACTAATTAAAAATCCACAGTTCACCATTGTTGAGTCAGTTTCCATGCTGGATACATACAAAAACCAAAAACACATTAACACATATGACGGACAACAATTTAGGAATAGCTGAGCACTAAACATGAGGTTTGTTTTTCACCATTAACATTTTTTGGGCCAGTCCAAATACCAATCGCCAGCATTATTATTAAATGTGCACACATGATTCAAGCAGATGATATAGCCTTAAGATCAGAACACTTTAACCCTTTCAAACTGTGCCTATAAATGTTTTATTCCAAATAGATTTTATTTTGAAATGCGTCCACCGCAGAGGTCACCATACATCAACGGCGAGTCGATGGAAGTCAATGTTTTTAAATACTTACTATAAGCAAGTGATATGAATACACATAAAGTTATTCAAGTGCAAATTATATCATCATTTTAAATAAAAACATACTAAATAAGGCAGAATTTATCCTTTGGTGCAGAACGTCCAATAGCGTGGACAGATGTATTTTCAGTCACAGAGCAACACGTACAAGAAATAACTCATTAAAGTCTGGATAAAAGTATTTCTACCTGTAAATAAAAGAAAGAAATATGTAAAAATGGAATAAACAAATGCAGGATATATAAGAATAATAAGAGAATAAAGAGAAATAATAATTATTATTAATAATTATTTGCAGAGAAAGAACAATGTGGCCAATATTTACATGTGCATTTCTCTGGTAGCCTTTTGTGCAGACGTGTTGCAACGGAAGAGAATATTGTGAACATAAATATATGCATTAACAACATATAACAATATCGAACAACAATTAACAACAAATACGTGCATCATGCCAGGTTTGTGAATGATATGAAATGACGTTAAGTAATATTTAGACGTGCAGAAACATTTTGTTATTTATTATTTGTTTTTGTTATTATTTGATACTTGGTGCATTTTCTGTCAAATGACTGAGATGAAAAGATAATAATCAAACACAATTGTAGACAGCGCTTTGGTTGGTGCCACGTGGTGGTTGGGCTCAAAATATCTTTGCACTGTAGTGGACGTCATGCATGAAAGGTTTAAGAACACTTAGAGACAGCTGAGCCTTTGTAAGATGTACTGTAAAGAATAGCTTACTCAGCAAAGCACCTTCTATTTCATTAAATCATTTTTATTGTTCACTACATTCAGTGCAATTTGCTCTTTCACGTGCAATATTCTTTCATGCCCCTTGTTTGTTTGGATTGCATCAGTATCACTCCCAGTTTGACCATCTGACAAAGAAGGCGTTCTATTCTGTTCTAAATCATGAATATTAACTTATTTTTAGCCAAAAGAATCCCTGTTTTTTTAAGTGTGTTCCACCATCTCCTTTTCTTCTTCTTGTATTTTAGTTCAGGTGTCCAACCGGACCTTTGGGAGAGAGCAGGTGCATTGGTTATGAATCTCAAAACACCTTTCCACAAAGATTCTGCACCCAAGGACGCAAACAAACAGTCCTGGATCACTGAAGAGAGAGTCAGTCTGGATAAAAACCAGCGTATCATTTTAACAAAAAACATCTTAGTATTAATGAACCATGTGAAGGTGATGACGTTATTCAAAAAAGAACAAGCACAAACAGGAAGTGATGAGACGCCGTCAGCTTCCTGTTGCCTGTTTGGACAAACTCACTCTGAACGTGACCGACGCGTGATCGGCCGTTTCTTCTCCGTGTTACCGACGCCATGACACGTCCTCAGGAACACAGCCAGCGCTGGTCGCTCATGTCTTCTGACAGAAGTAGTCAATTCTTTTAATAATCAACAGGTTTGTCACCAACAACCTGAGCATGACGCTTTCAGCAGAGAAAACAATCAGCTGGCAGCTGAGGCCACAAACACACAAGACCTTTCTGTCATCCTCCTCCTCCTCACTTTACCACAGAAGACAGCCAGCTCCCTCTGCTTTCTGCAGACACATACGGTGGCCTGGAGGAGTCTGTGTGTGTGTGTGTGTGTGTGTGTTTCCTGTTAATGGGGAAATCACTTTGTTTCCCTGTCGGGGGTGAAGACCTTGAGATGATAAAATGACACGTTTTCGCTGTTACAAGTCGCAGAAGTTCACACAGAGCAATTCAGAGAGCAGGACTCCGGCTACTGATAAATCCTGTCATTAAACCAGAGAGACACAAGCAGCACTGAGCCGTGAGCCTCAGAGAGGGGAAATCACTGCTGCTTTGTCACCACCGCTGCTGGGTTGTAATGAACAGAGAGATCAGCGGAGAGGAAGACCTATTCCTCCTTTCTTCTTTTTCATTTCTTCTCTCCGTCGCTCTGCCAGCTGAAAACAGGGTCGCAATATTAATATTCTTTACATCAGTGCCGCGTATCGAAACCTCAAAACATCCCAAAATCCTGCATGTTCTCTGCGATCACTTTCATTAATCGCCGAATTTTTTTTTCCTACATGAGAAGATTCCAAGTTAATGCCGAGAGATCAGGAGTTTAACTGCTGACTTTTTAACTTGAAGCAAAGCTTTAAATCCCCCATTTAATGCTTGTTTAGTGAGTAAGAGTTTGTTGTATGTGATGGCCACGGCCTCCAGTGTGGACGCTTGTTCAAGAACCCTTGGTGTCGCTTTTAATGCTCTCGGTACCCTTTGGTGTCGCTTTTGCACGTGGAGGCCAATCCCAGCTGACATCGGGCGAAAGGCGGGGTACACCCTGGACAGGTCGCCAGTCCATCGCAGGGCCACACAGAGACAAACAACCAGTCACACTCACACCTAAGGACAATTTAGGGTCGCCAGTTAGCCTAGACTGCATGTCTTTGGATGGTGGGAGGAAGCCGGAGCATGCAGACTCCACACAGAAAGGCCGGGGCAACCGGGGTTTGAACCCACGCCCTTCAAAATAAAACTAGTCATTTGGATAGGTTTAGGCAAAGATCTTGGTTGGGTAAAATTAATTACATTATTTACGTGACAGATGATAGTGAGGTAGAGGAGGAAGAGAGCCGCAGGGTTAATAATGGCTTTTGTGGAGCTTTTTCGTTCACCGCGGCTCCGTCTACAGCAGAACTGTGACAACAGCAGCTCTAGAGCGACGTCAAAGTGGCATCAATTCTGACCCGAGTGTCCAGACTGAGTCGCATTTAAAAAGATCCGACCTGTATCGGATTTGGACCACATATGAAAGTGGCCCAAGTCTGAACAGGAAAAGCTCAGATTCCATGTGACCTGGCCTGTTCACGCAGATTTGTTTGACTTTGGCTTGCAGTCTGAACGTAGCCTACGTCTGTTTATTCTAAGAACTGTGCCAGGTTTATGTCTGTGGTTAATGTGTGTGTTTCGCTGCTTGCTATGCCTGCACGTCTCCGGCCAGCCACTCCACCATCGCCCATCTGTCCTCGGCCCCTGCCAGCCATCATCTCCACTTCACCTCCACTCCACCTCTCCTCTGTGTCCGTGTCCTGCGTTTGGGTCCACCTTCCTACAACACGGTGACGGTGGATTTATCTGTGTGATAAATAAGGACTTGTTTATGTTTATTGGACTTGAAAGACATAAATTCGGTTTTTCCAATATGCAGATTCGCCTGTAACTATAAATATCCAAGCCAGCAGCTGCAGCACGATCCACATCAGCTGTGTGACTTCACACCTTTTATCATCTCCACACGCAAATATACTTAATTAATATAAATAATTAGAAAATAAGTTAATGAACAACAGTTTTGAGGTTTCCGGGCAGTCCTAGGGGTTAAAGAGGTCTGCCGTAAACCGTCAACCATCAAAACGTTGCATCAAACACTCATATTTTCATTTATTAATTCTCTGATCAGACTGTCCTGATCGCAATTATATTTCCTGCTACCTTATGACCACATTAAACACTATTTTTTTAAAAAGTTTAGAATGCATAATTTTGCTAAATGTAAATAATATTTGTTAATGTAGTTTTGGTATCTGAAACTCAGGTGACGTGTTAATTATTCCACCTAAATCTCCTTTTGTGTAGAAAACTGCTTTACAGACTGGAATTTTGCCCTCAGAATTTCGCTTGGCCAGCAGCTCCTCCTCCCAGCTGGGCCGGTCGACCCCAACATGGCCGCCTCCACCCGGGCTTCGCCCTGTCCTACCTGTGAAACCATGCTGAACCCCTCAAACTGTCAGCGGTCAGAGGGGCCGAGCCGCCTCGCTGGAGGACGGACGGTGACTTTGGAAGAGTTTTAGAGTTCAAGTCGAGTTGTTTGAGCGAATGTTTCAGTTTTATATTGATCTATTTTATTTTTCATCATTTTGTTTTCTGAGCTTCGTACACAGCTGTCGGTTTTTTCATTTGAGCTGGGTAATGTCTTGTTTTTGTTTATTTTTATATCTAAATAAAATATTCCAAGCAACAGAACGGTCTAAATTTACACTGGATCATGCATTTCCCATAATGCAACTGCATAGGGTCTTTCATTGTCCCCCCTAAGCCCTGAACCCTCACAGACTTTACTGACGTCATATTTAGCCCACTGTCTACTCTTTTTTTAATCAAGTTTAAGCTGACTAAAAGTCTGGGTATTTTAGTCATTAACAATCACTTTTCTAACTCGCAAGTTTAATTTTGATCAGCATTTTGGTCAATCTGCTCAAACCAAACTAGAGATATTTATCATTTTAGTCTTTATTTCACTCATCTCACTTAGAGATAAAATGTTTTGTAAAATTTGAATGTTCGCTTTGTTTTCATTTTTATTGCAAAGGAGACATAAACTTACCTCAGTCACCGGTGTTTAGCTTTGATATGCCGCTTCAAGTTCGTAGTGTTTTTTCCAGAAATCTTTTCCAACACTTTGCCGTCCGATATTTTTTGTCCGCCTCACTGTATTTGAAACGGGACCGAATATCTAAGCGCCTCTTTCATCACCAGAGTTCGCTTCCTCCACAGGAACGTTTTCCTCGCGCACCAGGCGTCGCCGCGGTCGGCCAGCACTCAAAGCACAGGAAGAAAAAAACACAGCTGAATGAACAAGCTGTTAAAGTGAAAATTTAGAGGGAGAAAATATTTAATATTTTGTCTCCTCATTATACTGACAAAAAGAGAGATTTTTATTAACATTTATATTTTATGAATTACTTCTTCTAATCTTAGTCTCGTCATTTTTTTTGTCATCAATATTGCACGTTAATATGGTCACAGTCAGTGTTTAAGGACATCGTCGCCATTTTGCCATCGTCTCATTATAGTCGGGGGGGGGGGGGGGGGGGTCGTTGACGAGGATATTTCGTTTGGTTTTGTCTGACGAAAGTAACCCGTGTTTCATGTCATACCGCTATGAACTGTTTGCAATTCCCTCGGGCAAAGTCTGCCGAAATGTGGACTGACGAAAAAGGGCTCAAAACGTCTGCGAGAGAGCCCTCATGCACTTCCCGGGAACGCGCCTCACAGTCTGTGAGTGTGGACGTTGGGATTGGCCCATTAAATTCTCCCCACCCGGCAAACAGCCACATGTCAAAAACCTCCACGCAGTTTTTTTCTTTCTAATCTCCAAGCCCAAACTGAGACTACCCTGATGACATCACTATGACATCACCAGGGTGATTTTTCTAAATTGGTGGAAGATCCTTTTTAGATTATTAAACATGAGAAACGTTTAAATTATTTTTGGCTTGTAGTGATTTAAAATTGTTTCCATGTTTTCTTTTTACAACCTTTTTTTTATTTATTTAACACAACTTTTGAGCTGAACTGTCAACCAGTCCTTGTACCCAAATGACAAAATAGGTCGATTGTCAAGTATCCCAAAGTTATATATAAGACCGTTTTCCAAAACGACATTTGTGAGCGTTTCCCATGTAAGTCCAGTGGCAAACGGACCGGACCTTCAGTATGGTACATAGTTTAACACGAGGAAAACGCTTGTAGTTTGGTTAAGTTTAGGCAACAAAAGCACTTGGTTAAGGTGAGGAAATACATCATCTGACTTCTGTTTGCTACGGTCTTATGGCCACTAGAAAAACATAAATATGTGCAGTAATTAGCTGTATAATAATCGACGCATACGGACGTTTGACTTGCTGGGACTGCTTGTTCACACAGTACTACTCTATGGTTTTTCATATTTAAGTAATTTATTGTCATTTTTGGTGGATTTTTTTCACTCTTTTTTTTTGTTCTGATGATCACCAGGTTTTGTGTTTTCTGCCGGCCGGATCTCCAACATCCCTGTTTCCGTGAAATTCACTTTCCCTTTCTTTATTTTTTCCCTCTGACCTTTTGACCCCTCCGCCTGCAGCCATCATCTTCCTGCAGCAGCTATGTTGGGTCAGACTCGACCCAACATTTCTCCTAACCCCTGAAATAAAAGAAGAAAAACAACGACGACACTGACTTATGAGTGTTTGACGGTCATTCTTCACGCAGGAACACGGTGTCGGAGGGTATATCCAGGAGTAAACTTTGATTACGTCGTTTCAGGGGGAAACAGTGACAAGAGGGGAGTCGGATCGGGGGGGTTCAATATATAGGAAGTGGCACATTTTACCCACGGGGTGTTTCCATCTCTGCTCCCTCTGCCGGGTTAGATATTACATGTTGTAATTCAGCCGGGGGAATAATTGACCTGTCAACGGGTTCACGCCACCAGTCCCATCAGTCGACAGCGGCCGGCCTCGACTTGACTTTGTTTCTGCAGATTGATACATCCTGTTTCCCCCTCAGAGGTCTAATAGCGTCACAGCTATTGTACAGTACACACACACACACAGCCTGAGGAAGCTGTGGAGCTGCCGAACCAGCGCATGTTTTCTCCCAAAACAGTATTCAACGCTACAGATCCTGGCGGGGTCGAGTAACACAAGTCGCAGGAGCAATATGTGGCCAGACGTACTGTATGTGGACAGACCTGGTGAGACTAGCGTGCAGAGTCCTGACCTGCAACACCAGGCGCCTCCTGTTACGGTCCTACTCACCAATCAGAGCGGGCACAGGGCGTGTGCATTTTACAACAACAAACGAAACTGGAGGAAAACATGTTGGACACGGACGGCGGCCGTGCTGCGGTTTGGTCCGGTTGCACCTCACACTGACGTGTTTCAGCAGCGTTTAGCTTACACGTTTGTCATTTAAGGGTCGGCCCTGACAATGGTGGGTTTTAAATTGACATGCCCAACCTTAAAAAGTCCACCTCAGGGGTTGGGTTCATCCCTCCTCTATCCGCAGGATTTGTTTTAAACGTTCAGCAGCCAAACTCAATTTTAGCACGTATAGATGCAACAGCCAAATCAGTAATCATGGCCAATAATGAATAAGTGTGATCAGCATACTTGTTAACCTCAACATCACAGCTGAAATTGGGAGACCAAACCACACTTAATTACCATCACGGCACACGCCGGTGTCGCAGCAACTGGGCAGAGTTGATTTGTGCAGAGTCAAAAACGTTCTCCTGACATTTTGCGCCCCATATCCACATGTAGCATTTCAGAATAAGAGCGTTTTGCCCTGATTTTTCTGATTTTGCTTATTTGTTCAGTCGTCCTTGATTTTTGCGCTTCTACCATGGTTAAGTAAGTTAGTGTAAGTGTTTTATTTTGAAACTCGACTGGATTCTCTTTGCTGCTTTGTGTCTGACTTCCTGCCCGGGTTCATCTGCTCTGTGCTGCTTGACGTGGCTTCCGTCAAAAATGGACTGGCTGTTAATATTGAAATTAAGCAAAATAATTTTTAAAAAATCGCAAATTGAATTGTAATCACAATATCTGGCATGAAAATCGCAATTATACTTTTTCCCAAATCGTTCAGCCCTAAACAGCACATTAATAAACCTGCATGTTTATTAATGTGCTGCTCTGTCAGCCTGAGTCAAGTCTGATTTTTTTTTAAATGTGACATCTAATCCAAGAAAAAAGTTAAGAACTTGGACATTTTTGAGTTTTCATAAAGCACCACTACTTCAGGAACTCCTGCCCCAACATCGAGATGGCTGGTTGTCAGACTATCATTTTTAAGCCTTGAGTTCAGCATTTTGACAGGCTTAAAACAAAACGTACTTACTGGAAAAAATGAAAAGGCCGACTCCTAATAAGCATTTTTAACACCGCTGGTTAAATGTTCACGTCACCGTGTTAGCGACTTGCTTCCTGGTCTCTGTTCCTCTAAATGGGACCATAAGTTACTAAATGAACATCATGCTGTGTTGAAGAAGACTTGAAACTAGCGACTGAGACCATAAACTCATCAGGAAAGTGTTTACTGAGGGAATAAATCAGCTGACAAGTAGAAACATTTTCTCACAGACTTCTATACAATCAGATTTATGGAGTGTCAAGTAATCAGGTGTTCAGATGGTCATCAATCACGGGTAAATTCTTTAGATGAAGTGGACCAATAAAAAAAATGTTGTGTTACAGATTAGAAATCTGCATTTTAGGTGTTATTTGGAAGTTACAGAAGGTTACAGTGACTGTGATTTGGTTTGCTTGGCAACTGTGGGAACCTTTTTACAAAATGAAGCTTTCATAATCATGTCTATTTTAGTTTCTCTACCTTGTCCAAATTTTGGGAACAATTACGGGGGAAAAAAAGAGAAAACATAAAGCACTTGGAAAATTGTAGACAAATTAAAATATAAGAAAAGTACATTTAAATCAATCACATTCTGCCAAAAGGTTAAAATAAAGTGTTTTAAATCATTACTTTTTATTATCATGAGACAACATATATTTAATTACAGAGATTATTATTCTGTTTCAGTTTTAATTTATCATTTTCTTTTCTGTATTTTTGAATTTTTTTCATTGTTTTTTTTTATCTTCGTCCAAAAGATTTAGCCTTTGTAACAGAAATCAATAAACTTTTCAGTCTATCAGAGCAAAGTCTTAAAAAGTAGCTGTTATATTGGCTTTTCCTTCCAATACTTTTTAAATCGAATTCTCTTTCCCCACTGTGTGTTTGTTTTTGTTTTTTTTTGGTGGATGGGAGCTCAGTGTCCAACACAGCAGGAACAAATATTTGACAAACAATGACAGTGACCCAATAATCCGACAGACTGGCATGCTAGCATACAGTATGTTTCAGAGAGGATTGTCCACGCATGGCTGCAGCTCGCCGTGATGCCGTCGCTGCAGATCTGTTCATCTGCGACCACAGAAAACACACAATGGATTAAAAGCAGGACGACGCTTCGTCCTTGTTCAGGGTTCGTCTTTGAGCGGGAAGCTGAACCTGTCAGCTGGTGCAGCGACGCAACGGTCTGTCAGGACGGGGAGGGGGTCCAAACACACACACACACACACACACACACACGTCCGTGGTCAAATTGAAGATAATCAGCAGGTAGAACGTCCACCTGACTGTTGGAAAAGTAGCAGCGTCCTGCCTGTCACTTTAAAGCAGTTTATATTGCTTTAAGAGCAAACCAACAGCATATGGAAGCCAAACTAACGCAACAGCTGTTTTAAAGGTTAAGTCTGGTATTTTGACCAGAAACAGTTCTCGTCAAAGCCACCAGACTCCATTTTTTTACCCCTTTGGTCTGGTGTGAATTTGATGTTTTAAAACGCCAAAGTTACACAATAACACGAACAAACCAACCTGACCAAGGCAGCAGTAGATCAGCAAGGTAAAATGACCGTTTTTATCAAAGGAGGCCGGTGGCTTTGACGGCGGGAACATAGTGACTGTTTCTGGATCAGTAAAAAGGATCTTACTCTTTTAAAAAGGTCTCTCTCTGTAGGGATCCTTTCCATAATGCCGTCAGACACTTAAAATAACAATCTGAGTCTGTCAGTGGCAAAAACAAGCACTTTAGTGGACGCTGCCGACGTCGGCATGCTCTCTCAATACTAGACTAATTTAAAAAAAAATGTTTTCCTAATTAGTCACATGGACACAAAAACATAGTAAAACAGGGTCCAGGTTGAAAGATGCTGAACTTTAGCCTTTAAGACAGCATACACAGAAAAAGTTTAGAGATCAATGGACAAGATTTCAGTGTTTCAGTGAAAAATGTCCTGGCTGCTAAATGATTCATAAAAGCATGGAGACAAGAGTAAAGAAAGAGTGACAGTAAAACATCAGAAAGAACTGGAGGTCCTGTTGGTTCACTGTGTTCAGTGTGGAGCATAGAAAAACAACTGACACGCAAAGTTTTGTACCTTTTGAGGTACTTGTACTTTAGTTACTGGAAATGTTTGTGATAAACTGCAGGATGAAGTGTTTATGGGCCTTTATGGGCTGAGAAATTTCTCCTCCTCCTTCAGCTATAAAAATTACTGGATCAGCTGGAAAATGCATAAAAGCTGAAAACTAAAATATTTCCCTCTGAGTTATAGTGGAGTAGAAGTTTAAATAAAATACTCAAGTACTGGAGTAAATGTACTATATCCCACAACCCTACGTCCATAGATTCACTGTCCAACCTGTTTGCTGCTTACAGGAAGAAGTCACGCCACTTCAGTTTAGCTGTTTATTTATATCTCCCCTTTTAAATACCAGCGAGCCCCGCACAGCTCAGACTCTGGCTTCATGTGGAGTGAAACTGCGGTGAAGAGCTTAGTGTTTCCTCAGAGCTGATTATGTAACCCCGCCCTGCCCGCAGAGTAGTCAGAATAATGGCGGCCCGAGCTAATCGATGCTCAGACTGGGTGATTTATCGCGTTTGCTGAAATCAGCAGTACGAGCTGTTTCAGAGCGGCGAGGGGATTCTCTCTCCGGCTTCCCTCTCTCATACCCTGCTGCTCAGAGTTTTAATTGGATCCCTGTATGAGGCTTCCAAGAGGTTTTCATGGGGGCTTTACCCACAATGCACGTCTCGCTCCTCATAACCTACATCACTAATGGAGACAAATGTTGCATTGCATCCTGGGAGAGTTCTCTAATAGGAGGAGTTGGAGAGGAAAGAAAAGAAAGTGTTTTTTAACAGGAAGTCTTGGCTGTGTGAATCCTGAAAATCTACAAGTGGGGAGAAAAAGAAAAGTGGGAGCCACAGAGGTAACCAAATACAGTTAGTTCTTTTAGTTGTTCTTTGCTTTAAAGGTCCTCAGACACTAAATCAAACAAAACTGCTGCTGCACTGCTTTCTAAACGTTAATACTTTAAAACATGTTTCACTTCTGGCCACTCCCAGATTGGTGATATCACAATGGGCCTTCCCATCACTGAGTGGGCTGTAGCCAGCTGTTTTAAGTACTTTCCACTACCTTTCAGAGAGAAAGATTGTACTCTCGCTACATTTATTTGACCGCTGTAGTTGCTTTGGCATTTTGAACTCATAAAACGTGATGCCAGTTTGAAGTGGAGCAATAATTCAAAGCAAATCATTCATTTTAACCAATGGCTTATAACCTTTTCCATAGTCTTCCTCAGATGATGGAGTTGCTCAGCTGTCATCACAGGACTGAAATATGTAACTTCAGTCATGTGATGATTATATTAATGACAATATTAAAATAAAGCTGTGTCTGATGACAATTCTATTGTCAGAGGTTAAAAATGTCACTGGGTGGTAAGTGTTCTTGGTTTCTTATGTTATGTATTGCTTGGATCAGTTATAGGTGACTTAGATTTACAAATAAAGGAGGTTAAATCTCAAAAAAAGATGGAGGATGCTGCTAAAATTACATAAATAAGCTGCCTGGTATCATCAAAAGGCGTATGAATAACATGACGATTTCTTAAGCCATTTGGTGTGGTATTCCAACGCATTTTTTTCCTTTCCCGGGTCATTTGCATTGACTTCTATTGTGCAGAAACGGCGTGCCATTTATTGCCTATTGTCACAGGTAAAATCAGCGTGTGTGGGATATGAATAGCCATGAAAGTCCAACACTAAGGTGGTGTAGGGTAGTGATGTGCGATACCACTTAATTCCTATACAATCCAATACCGAGTAATACCCAGGCTGGTACTGCCGATACTTTTTACATATTTTATTTCTAGTTTAATGTGACCTCCATCTCCCGTTTCTGTATTTATGAGAGAAATAAGGACAGGACTCCAAGAGCAGGAAACGTTGGTATCGATGCTCCGCACATCACTAGTGTAGAGGTGGTCGGGTGGATAGAAGGTTGGTTCCAGACCCAGGAGTCCGGCGTTCCATTCCCGAGTGAAGCAAGAATTACACAACATTAGTTTTTAAGTTTTATTTCCGTTACGTTAGCATTCTACATCGTTGCTAAAGTTAAATACTTTAGCTACATAGTGTTAGCTACTACGTTACGTTACATTACGTTACGTAAGTTAGCATTCTACATCGTTGCTAACGTTAGCTACATAGTGTTAACTATTACGTTATGTTACATAAGTTAGCATTCTACATTGTTGCTAACGTTAGCTACATAGTGTTAGCTACTACGTTACGTTACATTACGTTATGTAAGTTAGCATTCTACATCGTTGCTAAAGTTAAATACTTTAGCTACATAGTGTTAGCTACTACGTTACGTTACATTACGTTACGTAAGTTAGCATTCTACATTGTTGCTAATGTTAGCTACATAGCATTAGCTGGAATGTTACTTTATATTACTTTACATAAGTTACCATGCTACATCGTTGCTAACGTTAGCTACATAGTGTTAACTATTACGTTATGTTACATAAGTTAGCATTCTACATTGTTGCTAACGTTAGCTACATAGTGTTAGCTACTACGTTACGTTACATTACGTTATGTAAGTTAGCATTCTACATTGTTGCTAATGTTAGCTACATAGCATTAGCTGGAATGTTACTTTATATTACTTTACATAAGTTACCATGCTACATCGTTGCTAACGTTAGCTACATAGTGTTAACTATTACGTTATGTTACATAAGTTAGCATTCTACATTGTTGCTAACGTTAGCTACATAGTGTTAGCTACTACGTTACGTTACATTACGTTATGTAAGTTAGCATTCTACATCGTTGCTAAAGTTAAATACTTTAGCTACATAGTGTTAGCTACTACGTTACGTTACATTACGTTACGTAAGTTAGCATTCTACATTGTTGCTAAAGTTAAATACTTTAGCTATATAGTGTTAGCTACTACGTTACGTTACATTACGTTACGTAAGTTAGCATTCTACATTGTTGCTCATGTTAGCTACATAGCATTAGCTGGAATGTTACTTTATATTACTTTACATAAGTTACCATGCTACATCGTTGCTAACGTTAGCTACATAGTGTTAACTATTACGTTATGTTACATAAGTTAGCATTCTACATTGTTGCTAACGTTAGCTACATAGTGTTAGCTACTACGTTACGTTACATTACGTTATGTAAGTTAGCATTCTACATTGTTGCTAACGTTAGCTACATAGTGTTAGCTACTACGTTACGTTACATAACGTTATGTAAGTTAGCATTCTACATCGTTGCTAAAGTTAAATACTTTAGCTACATAGTGTTAGCTACTACGTTACGTTACATTACGTTATGTAAGTTAGCATTCTACATCGTTGCTAAAGTTAAATACTTTAGCTACATAGTGTTAGCTACTACGTTACGTTACATTACGTTACGTAAGTTAGCATTCTAAATTGTTGCTAATGTTAGCTACATAGCATTAGCTGGAATGTTACTTTATATTACTTTACATAAGTTACCATGCTACATCGTTGCTAACGTTAGCTACATAGTGTTAACTATTATGTTATGTTACATAAGTTAGCATTCTACATTGTTGCTAACGTTAGCTACATAGTGTTAGCTACTACGTTACGTTACATAAGTTAGCATTCTACATCGTTGCTAACGTTAGCTACATAGTGTTAGCTACTATGTTACGTTACATAAGTTAGCATTCTACATTGTTGCTAATGTTAGCTACATAGCATTAGCTGGAATGTTACTTTATATTACTTTACATAAGTTACCATGCTACATCGTTGCTAACGTTAGCTACATAGTGTTAACTATTATGTTATGTTACATAAGTTAGCATTCTACATTGTTGCTAACGTTAGCTACATAGTGTTAGCTACTACGTTACGTTACATAACGTTATGTAAGTTAGCATTCTACATCGTTGCTAAAGTTAAATACTTTAGCTACATAGTGTTAGCTACTACCTTACGTTACATTACGTTACGTAAGTTAGCATTCTACATTGTTGCTAATGTTAGCTACATAGCATTAGCTGGAATGTTACTTTATATTACTTTACATAAGTTACCATGCTACATCGTTGCTAACGTTAGCTACATAGTGTTAACTATTATGTTATGTTACATAAGTTAGCATTCTACATTGTTGCTAACGTTAGCTACATAGTGTTAGCTACTACGTTACGTTACATAAGTTAGCATTCTACATCGTTGCTAACGTTAGCTACATAGTGTTAGCTACTATGTTACGTTACATAAGTTAGCATTCTACATTGTTGCTAACGTTAGCTACATAGTGTTAGCTACTATGTTACGTTACATAAGTTAGCATTCTACATCGTTGCTAACGTTAGCTACATAGTGTTAGCTACTACATTACGTTACATAAGTTAGCATTCTACATTGTTGCTAACGTTAGCTACATAGCGTTAGCTGGAATGTTACTTTATATTACGTTACATAAGTTACCATGCTACATCGTTGCTAACGTTAGCTACATAGTGTTAACTATTACGTTATGTTACATAAGTTAGCATTCTACATTGTTGCTAACGTTAGCTACATAGTGTTAGCTACTACGTTACATTACATAAGTTAGCATTCTACATTGCTGCTAACATTAGCTACATAGTGTTAGCTACTACGTTACATAAGTTAGCATTCTACATTGTTGCTAACGTTAGCTACATAGTGTTAGCTACTATGTTACGTTGCATAAGTTAGCATTCTACATCGTTTTAGTCATGTGTTGTGTCTAGTGTACTCTGTGTTATGTGTTCTCAATTGGGTTTTGTCTGTCTTGATCCCTGTGTTACAGTTGGTCAGTGTTTGTCTGTTTACATGGGTTTCTGTTGTGGTCTGAGTTAGATTCTTGTCTGGTATTTTGTTACATGTGTTCTGTCTGTGTTGATTATGTCAAGTGTTCCGTCTGTTCCCCCCAGTTATCACTCTGTCTGCCTGCCTCTCTCTCTGTTTTCCCTGCTGCCTCGTTAGCCTCATGTCCCTCACCTGTGTTGTTCCCGCCCTGCTCGTTAGTCCCTGTGTATATATACCTGGTGTTTTTGTTTAGTCTTTGTCCTGTCATTACAGTGTGTTGTTCTGTCTCGTCTCGTGCCCTGCCCTGCCCTGCCCTGCCCTGTCCTGCCAGTTCTATTGTTAATTGGAGTTTGCCTTTTGAGTTCTGTTTGGATCACCGGTTTTGTTTGGATTGTTTATTTCTTTTGGATCACTTAGACTCAGCCACACGGTTTGTAAGTTGCCATAATAAACCTTTTGAACATTACCTGCTCCGCTCTGAGTCCTGCATTTGGGTCCACCGACCTGCTCACAACACAGCTCCTTGATAGAAACCAAAAAGAGCTCAAATAGTGGCCAAAAAACTCACCACATCACCTGCACAGATAGCATTTATCCTCACATAAAATGAAAGGGTGGTTAGCTGTAACATCGAGTAATACTCAAGCATCAGTATTGATTATAGAAGTTTGAATTCTGTGCAGTGTGGACAGTGCATTTTATATTAAATTATTTGGAGACTCAAAATTCCTCTTTTCTCTCCCAGAGAGAAGGAGGAGGAGGTATAGGATATCAACTCAACAGAGACTCCAAAAGGAAAAGGTGAAAGGTCGCTTTCCGTAAGTGCTGTTTCTGGGAAGTCTGATCGTAAAACTTGCAACCTCTGATGCCGCAGCCAGATAACACGGTGCTTGACTGTTAAAATTACAATAGGAACACTGACCAGAAATTAGCCTTCTCCTGAAACAGCCTATCAAAAGTCTTCGTGAGAGAGGGCAGGAAGCCCTAAAATTTAATTAAATCTTTAAAGTTAGATGACTAGGTCTCTCCACTACATTTGAGTAGTTATGTTACCATGTGGTTGTTAATTGTTGTTGAAAAGAATCTAAATTAATTAATTTTGCAGTGTTTTAATTTTCAGCAAGATTAATGACATTCCTTCGTTTTATGTGTAACCAATGCTTGTTCACAATACTTTCTGACACTTCCTTTAGAAATGATGATGAAGAAATGTCATCCTATACTCGATTAATTTGCCATCTTTTTGAAAGCTTGATTCGTCGAGCTAATCTCACTGAGGTCGGACCCCGCCACGTGGTCACGCCAGCAGTAACAAAGGACGACTAAAACCTCTGGCCCGAGACAGGGTGGGGAAGGCCCCACTGCGAGTTTCTCCATTAAAGCCGACAAAAGACGGACCCCCAGAGCAATTCCCTGGCAGATTGGCCGACAGCTTTAAGCTGTCCTAACCGAGAACGCACGGATCTCAGCCAATGTGAGGCTGTTGACCAGCACCCGGCTGGGAGAAGCGACACGCAGTAAGACCAAAACCCTGCATTCTGTGATCAGTGATGTCCAATAGTTGTTAATCAATTATCTTTAGTCCTTAAACTCCTAGACAAATTTAATCGAGTTAGTATCATAGCTTGCGTTCATTAGCTGACCGAATGAGTCAAATCCTCCCCACAAGAGAACCCCTTCTCATTGTTTAGCCATTGTTTATTTCTTTGATGTATTTAACCGCATTTTTATATCACCTTAGTTAATAAATTCACTGTAATCAAGGAATTTTGTGTGTGTGTTGCCTATTTCCAAGTCCCTGCCAAGAGAATTTAGCCCTGCGATATGAGTTTGACTGACTGATTCAAGATAATTGAGCGATTGTTAACTAACTGATCACTAGTGAATAATTGTCTTATTATTAACCATACTCAGGGAGTCCCGAGACCCTGGGCGAACGGAGTACCGGGTGGTGAATTAATATTTTCTGAATATTAAAATTCATAATTGGGTATTACTTCACATAAATTTATTACGTCAATGCAGTCATGCTACAGAAGCATAAAACAATTTTAACCAATTCTAATTATCCTGTTTACTCTTGACCCTCCAGATTTGTCACCTGTCAGCTCAGCTTAGTCATGTTTCTGCCAAAACATCTCTGAATGCATTGCTTCCTTTTGTCACTTGGTGTAAGACACTAAACAACAACAACAACCAAGATATTTCCCCAACAGATAAAGATCTTTCCAAAGATCCATCCTTCATCATCACTCTTTTTTTCTATTAATCTCACCAAAAAAAATCTTTTCTTTTTTTTTCAAAGCCAACTGAGCATTTTACCTTTTTGGATGAACACAATTAATGATTCTCTCTCTGAAATAAAGCCTAAGAAACACATTGAAATGAATCACAAAATCAAATACTCTTGTTGAGACAAACAGTAAGAAAAGGGTGAAAATTATTTCCTTTGGAGCCCCACGAAAAAACACTTAAAGCGCTCTGAATTCTCACATTCGCACTTCCTCTTTGAGACACGCTGGAACTCAGCACAATAACACATCAAACTGTCCTCACCTCTGTAAAGTTTTAAAAATCTGCCTTCACTTAGAAAGACGCCCTGCAGCAAAGTGTCAGGCAGCAGCTTCATCAAACCACAACAGAACAGATTCTTATAAATGGACCACTCACACTGCTGCAGCGCTGAGACGAAGAGCTCTGATGGGAGGAAGCTGACTGAAACTATTCAAATAAACGAAGCATTAAATAACAACTCACTTTAAACTGGAACAGGGGAAATTAATTATTGTGGTCTTTAATGGCTGACACAGAAAATACTCTGTGGCTGTTCACGTCTTGAAGCCATCATCTGACTGACAGATCTGCACCAAGTTAATATACATCACAGCTTAAAGGACTTCCTGCTTCAGATTTGACCCTCTATATTACAGAAGTAATGCTCACAAAGTATTTCTGTGCCATGTGGGATTATTACTGAGATTTCAGATGCATATACTTTCCGTTTGAAACCCAAAAGGTTGTTCAGATAATCTGGATCAGGGGCAACCTGCAACCAGCGTTTGTTGACGCACGTCATTTATTTTCAATTTCTGTGCTGATAGTTAGACGATAATTGGAAATTTGACCTTGTTTATAATAATAGCATTGTAGGCCTGTTACTTGCATGGGTTCCCCTTGCTTAGTTGCTGATTCACACACACAAAACCCTTTTGTGATGTAAGCTGTTCGTTAATAAGTCAAATGTAAACTGGGTTTACTAATTAGTGCGATCGCTGTCCCTGCCTGTTTGTGCTTTCAGCTGCACGTATGCCTCTCTGTGTTGTCTTGTCAGCTGAATGCCAGACATGGGATGCCATTGATCTCCACACTTTCATCCACAGCCACACTGAACACTTGTGCATTTGTCACAGCTTGCAACAGTTTTTCCCATGTTTAGCAAAACACTTCTAGGTGCCCACTGTAGCCTGATTTTTGGAGGTACAGAGTGTTTTAAAGTTGCTGCTTTGCACATTTTAAAACTCTTGATTGACTCAGCTTTATCAAACATGTCTGAAGTTTTCTCATGCTTAGTTTAAAGCTTGACATTTTTACAGCAAAATGCGCATTAGCAAAGTCTTTATAGGCCATTCGGCAGCCGTATTGGCAACGCCTTCGGATTAACAAGACCAGGCTCCTTTCCATAGGTGTCACTTATACTGGGGACGCTGGGGATGACTGAATTTGTCCCCACCACTTTTTGAAATCATTTACTAAACGTTTACTGAAAATTAGCTTGCAACAACAAATGTTAAATAAAAAATAAAAATTCTTTGAGAAAGGTTTACTTGCACAATAGGACACATGAATTGCAATGTAAATATAGAAGGAACAGATCTGCCTTGTCCAAAAAAGTAACTTTGGCTAAAAAAAAACAAGCTGCTGATCACTGCATTATAGTAATGAATTGTTTACCTTCATATATATAAAGACATTTCCACCATAAATTGGTGCAGAAAATGTCTCTGGAATGCAGGAAATTAAGAGTTTAATGCTCAAAATCTTCTGTTCTGTTGTTCTGTTGTCTTGTTCTCGTGACTCCAATATTGTGCATTATCACGTCTCATGGACGAATTGGCTTTCTAGCGGGAGGGGCAGGACCACCACCCATAGACCGCCATCTATGCCGTTACGGGCTTTCCCCATACAGATGTATTGAGGATGTGATTGAGTGGCGTGTCTCTGGTATTTGGCTCAGTTTTTGGCATTTGATTTGTCTCTTTTGCTGTGAACTTAAATTCCGTGTCCAGCTCAGCTGAAGAGGCCTGCTAGATTTGCTCACCACGTCGCATCAGACCCTCTTTGCAAGGCGGTTAGTCTATTTGTTACAGCACTTGTGCTGTTTTATGGAAGCTCAAGGACCACTCAGCATGAATTGTGCACTATTTTTGTAAATGCAGCTTTAACTTAACATCATGTCAAAATTCCTCATGCTGGTTGATAATGTG
Organism: Micropterus salmoides; assembly: GCF_014851395.1. Classification (NCBI taxonomy): domain Eukaryota; kingdom Metazoa; phylum Chordata; class Actinopteri; order Centrarchiformes; family Centrarchidae; genus Micropterus; species Micropterus salmoides. Next base: position 35,365,678 of record NW_024044237.1, read on the forward strand.
TTTTATCACTAAAATAACAACTAATCTAATATTAAAAACATAGCCGCATATGTCAATATTGTAGTATTGTGTTATGCCTACGCCAAAGGTTGGCGACCCCTGATCTAGATCCAACCTGTCTGATCGTTTGGCTGCTCGTGTTTATTGACCTGTGAGAATCATGGATATTAACTTAGTGAGTAAAATCTTATTATTACTGATAGAAATGATGGACCAGACTTTGGAAATAAATGTAATAAAGCAGAATAATCGGGATTCTTTGTTATCTGTGTACAGGTGTGTTATATAAGGTGTATATTTTTGCAAGTATGTTGTGTGTTTTTTGTGTTATGGCCAAATAAAATGTCAAAATCCAAAATGTCACTTTAAGGGGATGGACTGGGATAAAATCTTAAACCAATTATGGATTACTGGAGCACAAAGGAAAAAGCTTTTACTGCAACACTAACCTCATTATCATCACAAATTAAACTTTAGGTTAGAACAAGTTCTCATTTCTAAATGATTAAATGTGCACTCAACAATAACAAAATGCCTCATGAGCATTTTCTCGCCTACCTCAACTATGGTTACCTTTCAATGTTCTGTAAAGTTTAGGCACAAAAACTACTTGGTAAAGTTTAGGGAGACATTGTCACAGTTAAAGAAATCCACATTATCTACATTAGCTGTTTGTAGGTGGAAACATCCACTCCGACCTCCGTCTGAAGAGGTTTTGTAGCTCTATCATGCTACTTCCTCTTCTTGCTGCTTAAGGCAGGGGCCAGGCGGTTCCAGCAGATATAATCATGTGATGTGTAAAGAGTCTTCACTCTACAGTCCTACACGTCTCTCCACCCAGGATAAAGCCAAGCTCTCAGCTTTTTGGCCTCTTCAGCACAAATGCAAGCTGCCGGTTGGTGTCCGTGTGTGTTTTGGTACTGAAGTTGGGCGGCAGTAGCTCAGCCGCTCCCAGTAGCTTGGGAACTGGAGGGTCACCGGTTCAAGTCCAGCACGGACCAGTGTGGAGTTGTAGCTTGAGAGGTGCAACTTCACCTCCTGGGTACTGCTGGTGGTGCCCTTGAGCAAGGCCCCTCGCTCTGACATCTCTCCATATGTTAATGCATGCTGCTTGTGCATGTTTGTGTATTTCAGACGTGTGTGTGTGTGTGTGTGCGTATAGTGATAACAACAGAGTGAAAACAACTGAATTTCCCCTAGAGGGATTAATAATGTATATCTTCTTCTTCTTCTTCTTCAGTTGGTGTTCCCGTGGGGTTTCCGGGGTCGTCCACCTGCAGAGCTCCAGTGTTTACTGACCAGAGGTTCAGCGTGTTGTCTGGTGTATTTACTCGACTACAAAATCTAAAAAGTTGGAAGAAACTCCATCTAGGACCTCAGCCAAACTTTTTAAAAGCCTTTTCACCACAGATTGCTCAGCACATACATACATATAGCACGTTTCCACAGTTTTTATAATTACATTTATTATTTTGAAAGTCTGTTGCTCGCTGCTTCTGGATACACGTGCAGTGACACCACAGGTCACAGGAGGGGCGGGATGTTGATCAGCCTGCTTCGGCAGACGACGCTGGATGCGGCGTGTGGGAGAAGTAGATAAACAAAAGTAAGACAAGCGATCAAACGCCACAGCAAAGTGCACAGCAAAGTGCACAGCTTCTGTGCGCTGCACAGATGTAGCCTGTTTAATTTAAGTTAACATTATGGGCTATATAGCTTTACCTGACAGGCCTTTATCTAGTTTTCCGGGGATGCTGTGCCGTGCGAATTCCCTTCTGTTGGTGTCCAGTGAGGATCAGTCTCTCGTCCTATGATTTGAGCTGCGTGTCGTGTACAAAACGTTCAAGATAGTTCAACTTGTCGCTACGCCTTGTGCTCGAGCACTTCAGCTCACTCTAACAGGGACACTTGCTGTTTCTGCTGCTCCCTGATAAAAGAAAAATGTTCCTGCTCACACCTGTTCAGAAAACAAAGCAAGAAAACTGGACTCTTGTTTTAACGTGTTTAAGGTAACGCCCTGGCAGCGGCAAAAAGCTTTGGTTTTATATCTGATTTGATTACATCAATGTTTAAGTTGAGATTTACAAGAAATATTTTATTGCTGCTGTGTAAAGAGAATACTGCTGGGAAAAAGCACCTTATTTGTGTAAAGTGTTTGCAAACCACACGTTATTACACTTTTGTGTATATAGCAGAACATTTAAATTAAAAGTGCGCAATACACTACTTTAGAATTCATTATTCATTTTTGCGCGTAACAATGCGATTAATCACAATTTTAAAAAATGTAATCGTTGCCCAGCACTAGTTTAGAGACCTTTTAAAAATGCTGATGATGATAAACTCAAGTTAGCCAAAGCCTCGTTGACAATCACACTAGTGTATTTTATTATGTATATAAAGATGGACGATGCTTCTCCATTTGGTACGAACTGAAGCCAAAATATCCCTGAAACGGCTGCTACATGCTAAATGTTCTTAACAAAACTCTGTCTTTATCTTGTAAACTACAGTCACACCGGGTCTCCGAATGCCTGCCAGCTCAGCTGATTTATCGCCAAAAAACATTTTAGACCTTCCTTTAAATAACAGTATATTAACAAGAATTTACAGAACAACTTTGACGAGATTCCTGACTGCAAAAAATGACTTGTTTTGTTTGTTTGCGAAAACTTACGCATTGAACCATGCAGGTTGTCAGTGTATGTACTCTCTATGGCGGCCTGCTCTCATTCCCAGGTCATTAAATACAGAAGCTTTGTCACGGCCCTTGGTAAGGTAGCCTTTAGCGTCTGTATGAAACGCTCCAGCCTGCCAGTAGGCCTTTAGGAAATCAGGCGATGTAGTATACAGAGCAACAAAGTCCGTGTAAGGTGGTGTTTGGGACGGATGGACGGCTCAAACAGATTTCACCAACTAGACCGAGGTTCATGTCCAGTGTGAAATCAAAAAGCAGCGTTGACTTATTATTTTACCTTAAACCATGATCTGTTTCTTAACCTGACAAACAGCGTTAACCACGTGGCGTCTCATATAGATGCTAAAGGCTACCCTGTGCTCTGTATGAGTGTTAAAGCATCGGTATTTAACGACCTGGGAACGGGTTGGGTATTGTGTGTTTCTGCCTGAATGCTGTGTGTGTGTGGGGTCGTGTGTCTCCGGCTCATTTTTCATGGAGTACATTATTTTTCTACACTAAAAATGTATTTCCCTTTGGAATAATATAAAAGTTAATTTTTACAATAAGGTTATGAAACTAATGGCCGACGCTGTACTTTCTCTGCTGAGGACAGTTTGGGTGTAAACGTGTCCAAGCATTGCCACCTTCATGTTCGTTGCAGAGATGCACAGAGGCAGGCAGTCAGAGGGTGTTTGGGGCTCACAAACAGCAGCCTCAGTTTGCATCCTTGAGCAGATTAATCTGCTAAACTCTCCTCGCTGATAGCAATTAAGAGATGAGAAACTTCTAAAGCGCTCTTCCTTTACTCGCATTTTCCCTCCCCTACTTCTACCCTCATCCCCTTCTCTCACTCTCCCAGTAACGAGGCCTCGCTCATCCCTTCTTCTCACCTCTCTGATATCCCCCTATCTGTGTTCGCAGTCACACTGGGATAATTGTGCACCTATAATGGAGAAATTAGTCGGCCCTGAAATGAGCTCTCTCTCTCTCTCTCTCTCTCTCTCTCTCGCCGCTCGGCTCGCTCTGCCACATCAAACCCTGACGAGCTGCAGAGGAGGAGGAGGAGGAAGGATCACTGCTGTGAGGCATCCTCTACAAATCAGCTTTCACTCTGCGGCTTCCTATCTTCCTCTTCCCTCCGCTGCTTCTGCTTCTTATTAGAATATCACTTTAATGTCACACTGCAGGTGTTTTATTACTTTAAAAAAAAAAAAAAGAAGAAATAGAAAGAGCTGTGGCTTTTGTCGTCTAAAGAAAATGCCCCGTCTTGATTTGTTCATTTGTCCCTGGAATGGTCCATCAAACATGTTGTGTGGCTGCCGCTAAAACGTGACTGCAGCTTTAAGAAGAGATTTAACCTTTTGAACCCTCAGTTTCTCTTAATATTTCCCTTTTAACCAACTTCAACCGCATCAAACATCTTCACAACCACAAAGCCCACATGTATATTTATGAACACATGCCATCCACATAACCAGCATGTTTGATGTGTTCATGAGCAATTTTACTGTTTGTCACTCGTCCAGAACTGAAGAGATCTCTCGTTTGAGAAGCCAAACTTCTTCGAGCATCTTCAACCAGTCCAGTTGTTCTTGATTTTATCCTTCCTTGGTCCACTTGTCTACTTCATGAATCAGACATTATGCTATTTCCACAAACGTCTCGATCCACATCAGCTCAGAGAGGCGTTAACTACTGTTGTGTGAATATTAGGAGTTAACCACACCTACACTGCTAACTCAGGTGGCACAGCCCAAACTTAGGTCCTACCTGTTGCCTGCTGGAGGAGGATTAAGCTTTGTTTCGTGCAACAGAGGGGGAACTATGGCATGTGACCCTTTCGGCATGTGAACTGAAATAGAAAGGGATTTATGGCTGTTTGGAAGACAGACAATGACAGCCAGGCTGTCAAAGACGAGCCCTTCTTTGCTGATAATGAGAAAGGTTGAGTCATAGCTGGCGGCGCGACCCTGACTCTGGTTCATAGGAGGTCTAACACCTGTGCAACCATGTGACCTCCATTATTTTACCTTCCATGAACGATGAGCAAAGGAAAGGGTAAGATGCACAAGGTTCTTTTTCCATTATTGCAGAAGAAGAAAACTTTAAATAGTGGGGGAAAAAACTTGAAGAAAGCATGACGGGAATCAGACATTTCTGTTCGTTTTATCTATTAATGTGAGGAAGGTTACAGCCTCCTCATCGCGCCACGCTCATCAAATGAAGTTATTGAAATTAGATTTAATGTACGTGTAGCGTCCTCCATTAAGCTATTTGTCATCTGATTTGAATGTACCGGACCGTATCCGTGAAGCTGTGAAAATATTTTTATAAAGTTGCTCCTCTATCTCACATAGTTGTTTGAATTTATTTATAATTTATAAAACGCATTCAGGTGCACCAGTGTGAGTGACAGAGACATTTGTTATGAATGTATACAATAAGTTTTCTCACTGTTTTTTTTTATCTAAAGCTAAATAAGCTAAACATTCAGCAGTAGTTTTTTTTAGTGGATGTTTAAATGTGGGCCGTAAAATCAATAATCAATACTGGATCTGGATTCCATAAAATGCTATAAAACCCCGAATCCAAATAAATCGGCTCTCCACAACACAGCACAATGCATCTTTCTGTAGAGCCAACTAGGAAGCACTGCTGCATTTTCAAATTAAAACGGAGACCTTTTGCTACGTTTGCACCTCCCGGCCAGACTAAATCGGCGAAAACTAAGACCTAAAACAGAGAAGTTTGGAAACGCTGCCGACGCTGTTTTGCGTTTCAAAGCTCCAACTTTTCTGAAGGCGGGCAACAACGGAGGACTTTAAAAACAATGACGCAGATGCTCGGCTCTCTGATTGGGTCTTGTAAGTCGTGCAAAGCAGAAACCCAATGCTACTGACAGAGTTTGAGTTTTTATTAAAATATTCAGCACAACACCAGTGAAGCTGGGTCTCCGTCTCTTCAGCAAATGTTCCTCTTCCGCCACTGCACACACACACACTGACGACCCAGGGTTAGGGTTACAATTTTGGATTTATTTACGCACTTTTAAAAACATATATTGAAAGTTTCATTCTTTTTACATGTTTATTTACAGCATTGTGTATATTGTAATAGGCTGTGTATTAACTTATTGGGTGTATTAACTTATTGGGAGAAAAATGGTAGTTCTATTTAAAATCAGACGTTGAGCACCCCCGTATCGCCAAAATAGCGTGATCCTGATTTCGCTAGAAATCGCTAGAAACTGTGAGATTGACAGTCAAATCAGGTTCCGCCCATCGAAGCATCGAATCTTCAACTATTGGGGGTCAACCCTACGCTATTTACTTTGCAACGACTCCCAGTCTGTTTTCCGCCGCCACACTCCCGAGTTACATTCAGTAACAGTCCCAGCTCATTATTGGTGCATGCAAAAAAAATCTGTCAGAATCTGCATTTCTTTATTCTTTCGCCAAATCTTCTGTAACTACGAATAGACCATGTGCTTCATGTTTGCATGCGCATGCCCAGTGTACCTGATCAGCCGATAGATGCGTGTTTTCGGCCGTTTTAATGTAGACGGAGATCAACTCTGATACGCAGCTAAAACACTGGTGTGAACGGGGATCGTATTTGTTTTAATTATCGGTTTGTGAACTAAAACGGAGTAGTGTGGATGGGGCCATAGTTAGCAGCAGCTGACTGGAAACTTGGAGATTAAAAAACAGAACATTACAAAAAGGGCATCACATTGTTTTAGCAGGTCGGAAATGCACAGTTGTGAAGCTAGAAAAAAGCTAGAAAACGAGCAAACAGCACGTCCTGTACTGCGCTGTGATTGGCCAGCTGCGTATGTAAAGGGTCAATTGTGCAGAATCTAACTGACTGCATTTATTTGTCAAAACGTGTAGCCACATCAGGCCAGGAACAGGGATACTTGTGAATATGTTTTGTCGCTGTGTGGAAAAGTTTTGTACTCGTGAAAATGTTTTGTACTTTTGTCCCACATTTGACACGTTCTACTGAATAGCCAATGGGAATGCTAGGGTTAACATGTAATTTGACTATCCAATCAGGAATGTCAGTTCACCATCCAATCAAGGATCCATGGGGGCGGGCCTTTCTTGCAGGGAGTTCTGACTTTAAAATAACGCGGACATCTATCTGTGTGTATATTAAGGTGGCAAATAATTTATTTCATCATATATATATATCACAAACCAAAGCAGAGTGAAGATTAATTCTTTGCTTGCGTATTACCGATTTACTTTTTTTTTTTTTTTCTCTCTACTTTTTTTGCTTTTACGTGACCACGTGGATTGAAATATATTTTTCGCCTCAGCCTCAATGTTCTGTTCAACATGACTGAGTCTAACTTTACTACAATGTTTGGAGAAGTAACCCAGTGACAGGCTGTAAAAAACAGCAAGAAAGGCCCACCCCCCAGAATCTATGATTGGATGGTGAACTGACATTCCTGATTGGATAGTCAAATGACATGTTAATCAGAGCATCCCCATTGGTTATTCAGTAGAATAGAATCGATCCGTACCTGTAAACATTGGGTTTTTCTGATTCAGATACACATTCAAACATTTCCGCACAGCTACAAAACATTTGCACGAGTACAGAACTTTTCCACACAGCTACAATACATTTGGGACAGTATTGATTCCATAAAGGGACAAGCGACTAATTGGGACTCTGCTTTTTACAGCATTACAGCAGTTAAAAATCCAGCTGTAACACCAAATGCTGTTTGTGTGTTAAGGCTTCAGTAATATTGTTCAAATAATATCATGATATAACACTCAATATCTTTAGTGTGTTTGTTTCATTGTGTTTCTCATCATGGAAACACAGAGACAGGGTGATGATATGTTATTACACTATATTATACACAGACTGTGGTTCCGATCTGCAGATCTCCGGTCATTGAACCATCAGCAGGAAAACACAGATAGCCTTCAGGATGAGGCGGCCGTTGGGATATTTGCTGATTGAGAGCTTTAAACCTACAAAAAAAGAGTAATTGAAAAGGCGAGTTTAGCCCGACAGCCTTTTGTGATATCTTTTTAATTAAGTTTCCTTTTCTAATGTGCGATCAGAGGATGCGATAGCAGCCGCGGCGACACGCACAAGGTTTTGTTCATTAAAATGTGGATCTTTAAGAATGTAGCGCTAATTAAAATTCAGCCAGATGAGGAAAAAAAGCTGCTGTGGATTGTGGATACACAGCGACAATTAAACACAGCGAGTCCACTTCACAGGCAGCTGGGAGGAAATACACACAGGATGAGCCAACAATGACACAAACATGTGATTAATGTGAACAACCAGTTAGTGGTTTAGAACAAAATATAAAACCCATATATCAAACATGAGACATTACATGTCACTTTTGTACACTCTTTATTATTATATTGTATGCAAAACATATATTTATCTGTTTTAATGAACAGTTTCCCCTTAAAGGGATAGTTCCACATATAATATGTATAGTTATGTACACAAGGAGACCAGGCGGACCTAAAATTGGTAAAAATGGTGTAGACTTCTGAGGGTTAAAAGCTTCTTTCTTTTCACATTTTTATTTATAGCATTATATGTTGAAGTGTATATTGTAATCAACGCGATCTCATCTCAGGCGTCACATATACATGCTTTGGAAAAGCCGTGTCTATTATACGCAAAACAGCGATTTTGCGTGTATATGATACGCTGCAGTTTGCAATAGCGTCGACATACATATATTTACTGACTTAGGTTTAGGCACTATAACTTATGTGACAGGTAGGGTAAGTTGTCTCGGGGGCTGTCAACTCCTTAAACAAAAACATCGCTAGCTAGCTAGGTCACCCCAGGGCGTCATATACACACGCGGATGCGTCTCATAACCAACCCCCTACCCTAACCATAACCATCAAAAATGTTAGTGCTTAAACTTAAGTCACTGACATAATGCATGTCAACCGGCTAACCCAACCTGCTAGCACATTGGCCTCCTTTGTGTGGCGTTTAAAACGGACACTGAAGGGAAGCTTTGGCGTAAAATAATTACACTTTGTCACGCCATCTGAAAGTGACTGTAATGACGCACTGAGATGAGATCATGTTGGTATCTTGCTAGCCTGATCATCTAGCCTTGTTAGCATCACAGCACACTTGTTTGTTTATTGTTCTTTCAGCTTAAATTAATTGAATCAATAGGGCTTTCCCAAAAAAGTAAAAAGGTTTAGCATGTTCTTAGTCTTACAGTAGGCTATTTAATGGCAATCCGTCCAGAGCATATAGACTCTATAAAAGAAGTGGATGTATTCACCGTTGGTTTCTGGACTACCGCTTTGAAGCCTCAAGTTTGCCATTTTGATTTCTTGCAACCAGGCACCTGATGTGACTATAGCTGGACAAGAGTGTGGCGCTACCTAGCTTGGTTAGTAATTCAAATCCGTAATTCACATACACTATATGGGATGCTAATTGGCTAGCGACAAAAAGGTTTAAAACAAAACGTACCTACCAGAAAAAATTAACAGCTGACTCCTAATAAGCCATGGGTTGTAGCCTCCTTGCTAGCGTGTCCGCCTCTTGTACCCGAGGTCACCTGTTCAAGTCAGGGCCGGTTACATTGGTGCCATGAGTTGAATAGCAGTGAAGTTTAGGGGGTGAGTGTTACGGTAGTCAGCTATGTTTGTGCAGTGAGTAAACCTCACTCCTCAACGCCTTAAGAGACGCACTAGCGACCGACGCTAGTGCCGATGTGTTTAGGCTGCCTCGCTAGCGCGTCTGCCTCCTGTACCCGAGGTCGCCGGTTCGAGTCAGGCCGTGCAATACAACTCAGGGCCGGTTACAGTAGCAACTTTTCAATCACATTGTAGCCCCGCCCTAAAGCCTCCCCTGCTTTCTGGTCTATTTTCCTCTAAATGGAACCATAATTTGTTAAAATGAACATCATGCTGTGTTGAAGAAGACTTGAAACAAGCGACTGAGACCATTAACTCATTAGGAAAGTGTTTACTGAGGTAATAAATCAGCCTCATTTTCTCACACTTCTTTCTGCAGCCAGTGGAGTTGCCCCCTGTTGGCCATTAAAAAGAATGCAGGTTTAAGGCTTTTCAGCGTTAGCTTCATTTTTCAGACCCAGAGGTTCCTGCTTGGTCCAGAGATATTTCTCTCTGACAGACAAACCAATCAAAATATTTAGAGCCCCACTGTATTTTGGTCAATATAGACAGTGAATTGTGTGCAGGTGTACTTCTTGAAAAAGGGTGGTGTATAGTTTGACAACAGGACACTGACAGTTATAAATACCAAAAGTGTCTTTGGGAGCTCTGAAGGGAGAAGATGGCGTCTGTATGAAAGCAGAGAGGTCTTTGTCTTCAATCGAACAGAACGAGGCGAGAAGAAGGCGACACTCTGAGTGAAAAGAAACCCTGAAGAGGGTTTTCAGCTGGAGCAGAAAGACCTCTCCAGTTTTCCTTTTTTCAGCATCAGTGGAGTCAGACAGTGAAAGCCCAATCAGAGCTGTGGCGTTAAAGAATAAATGCAATGAAAAAGAGTCCCCATAAACACAACAATTTCTTCTGACAGCGCTGATTGAGATGCAGGAAGACACAAACGAGCAGCTGTTTGGGCTGCGTTCATGCTTACTTCCTGTTTGTCTTTGCAGTTTAAAGTGCTTTTTTCTTCAGTTAAGGCCTATTCAGCCTCTGTGGAAACTGCGTTCTGCCTTTTGTGCCTTGTTGATGACTTTGGAGGCGAGTTAATGAAGGGCGATGCTGAAGGCAGAAAGCAGCAGATGAGGAGAAATAAAGACCAGAGTGGGTTTTTTTTTTTAAACACCAAATGCAGCCAAATGCAATTATGGGATGTGGTTTACTGCTGAGGGAAGAGAGTGTGTGTGTGTGTTCAAGGAAAGTATTTATAAAGTTGGCTGTGTTTTTGTTAAAGTTTCTGTGCCCATTGGGGAGGTAGGGCCCATCCTGTCAATGAATGTTTAAATATTTAAACAATCAAAGAATTCTAAAGATCTTATAATGTTAACCCAACTAAAAACACCAGGAATCTCCTGGATAATGTAACCATGATGTAGATTTATGTTGTGACCATCAGTTTAAATAATTAAAAATTTTGTTTCTGAGTTGTTCTTTGCAATAACCATGCCCCCTTCATTTGAATATAACAGATGGAATTAAAAAGTAAAGACGCCTGATGAAACTACGAGGAAGAGGAGGAGATACCTTGTCTGGAGGAAGCCCCCGTCTGGAGCTGGGCCAAGAGGGAGGCCTCACCGGACCAGGCCCCGGCAGCAGAGGCTGGCTCTGGGGACATGGAAAGTCACCGTTCTGTGGGGGAAGCCGGAACTTGTGCGGTAGATGGAGCACTACCAGTTAGATCTGGTGGGGCTAACCTCCATGCACAGTCTCGGTTCTGGAACCGTACTCCTTGATAGGGCATGGACCCTATTCTTCTCTGGAGTTGCTCAAGATGTGAGGCACCAGGCGGGTATGGGGATACTCACAAGTCCCCAGCTGAGCGCTGCTACATTGGAGGAAAATTCTTCACAAACTGTTGTTTGTGCATATGCACCAAACAGCAGTTCAGAGTATTCGGCCTTCTTGGAGACCCTGAATGGAGTTCTGTATGGGGCTCCAGTAGGGGATTCCATAGTTCTGCTGGGAGACTTCAACGCGCATGTGGGCAATGATGGAGATACCTGGAAAGGCGTGATCGGGGTCTTAGACTTCTTTACTAGTCATGGATTGTTTATAACAAACTCCATGTTCGAACATAAGGATGCTCGTAAGTGTACGTTGTACCAGAGCACCCTAGACCGAAGATCGACGATTGATTTTGTAATCGTTTCATCTGATTTGAGGCCTCATGTTTCGGAATCTCAGGTGAAGAGAGGGGCGGAGCTGTCAACTGATCACCATCTGGTGGTGAGTTGGCTCAGGGGGTGGGGGAAGACTCTGGACAGACCCGGTAAGCCCAAACGGGTAGTGCAGGTGAACTGGGAACGTCTGGAGGAGGCCCCTGTCCGTCAGATCTTCAACTTAAACCTCTGGCGGAGCTTTTCTGGCATCCCTGTGGAGGTTGGGGACATTGAAACTGAGTGGGCAATGTTCAAAGCCTTTATTGCTGAAGCCGCAGCGGAAAGCTGTGGTCTCAAGGTCTTAGGTGCCTCAAGGGGCGGTAACCCTCGGTTACCAGTGGTCAGGGAGGCCGTCCAACTGAAGAAGAAGGCCTTCCGGGGTGTGTTGTCTCGGAGGACTCCGGAGGCGGTTGCAAGGTACCGACGGGCCCAAAGGGCTGCAGCCTCTGCTGTGGCAGATGCAAAGCAGCGGGTGTTGGAGAAGTTCGGAGGAGACACGAAGAAGGACTTGCGGTCGGCACCAAAGTGCTTCTCTAGAACTGTCCGCCATCTCAGGAGGGGGAAGCAGGGAACCGTCCAGTACAGTAAGGATGGGATCCTGTTGACCTCAACCTCCCCGGGAAAGGTCTACTCCAGGTGCTGGTGCTGGAATGGAGGGTTCAGCTGATAGTCGAACCTCAGAGAGAATATGCGGTTTTCATCCCGGTTGTGGAATAACTGACCAGCTCTTTACTCTCACAAGGATCCTGAGTGGGCTTGGAAGTATGACCATCCAGTCTACATGTGCTTTGTAGATCTGGAGAAGGCATATGACCGGGTCCCCCGGGAGCTACTGTGGGAGGTGCTGCAGGAGTATGGTCAGAGATGGTTAATGTGACTCGGGAAAAAGAAGTTTGGGTCCCCTGCTGGAGCTGCTGCCCCCGCGACGATGGATGGATGGAATTAAAAAGTGCAGGGAAATAAATGTGGAATTATGAAATAAAAGTCCCCTGAAATAAATAAATGAATGTGGCGTTGAGAATAAAAGTCACCTAAAATAAATAAATGTGCCATTAGAAATACAAGTCCCTTGAAATGAATAAATGTGGCATTAGGAAATAAAAAAATGTTTTAAAAAATAATTTATGCAACTATATTGGCTCTTTTATGTATTTATATTTAAATTTATTTATAGCCTCATTTATTTATTTAAGATATTTTAAGATTTATTTCTTGATCTAAATAAATATTGATTTAAATGGAATTCCATAGTTCAAATGGTCCATTGACCATCACATGAACAAAGGTGAGCAGCAGCTGAAGACTGTATAAATGACCCTTCTTCAGACCATATGGTGGCCCATTGGGGAGCCTGGATGCCTGGTGTGGCCCCTGATTAAGGACCTTGGAGAGCAGTGCAAATCTCCAAGTCTCCGCCTGGAGATGCTTTCACCTTTTCCCAGCATGTAGTGGGGTTATCTGGAGGCTACATGGCATCTCTCCACCATCACTATGAGTTCCACGCCGCTGATTACATAATCCTACAGCAGGGTAAGGTGAGGTCAGGTGAGGCGGCGCCACACTGTCAAACACACTTGTTTTGATAGGCTGTATGAATTATCATAATGTGGATACATGAATTTGTTATAGAGGTATTTATCCATTATAGTGCAGTATATTATACTGTATTATATTGGAGAATTCCAATAATAATAACAATCCATAATAATAACGCCATGTTACAGCTATGAAGATACATTTATTTGTGTGAACAGATCAACAATCTGTGAGTAAATGTGTAATCTGTTCAAATATACCTTTCACAAATACAAAAAAAATGATTTGTAAAATAAAACAGATCTGCAAATACATGAACAAATTCCACAAATATTATCTGTGAAAACCTTCTAGTCATTTACAAATAAATGAAAAGCATTTGTGAATATCTTCCTACTAACTAATGTAGATGTAATGTCGTAGCACCGTACTTGGTAACAACAATGAAGAATAAAACTCCTTCAGTTACCATACTATCACAGTTTCTTTATGGACAGACTTATTATCTACTTGTTATCTAGTTCTCAGTTAGCTGCTAGTTGTCAAATTAGCTGACTCTGCCCAGACTGGGAGCTCAGAGCACCAGTTAGCACACAAGCTTTGGGACGCCAGACAGAGGAGGCTTTCAGATGGCTGTGAAAGCTTTACTTTTTGCTAAATTATTAACTGTATCTGTCGTTGGCTAGTTAGCTCAGTTAGCCCTGCAGCTAGCGGTTCTGTTAGCTGACAGATTCAGAAATGTAAGTATTGAGTATAGAGTATAATTGAGACCCACAAATAAAGCTGGACACAAATACCTGATTGATAGATGTAAATGTTAGCAAGATTTTAAAAGCTGCTTTTCATTTTTTTAGTTCTGTGTGTGCTACAGGTGTTTAAAGAATTGGTATTACGGTCATTTCAGGTTCAAAATCTAAATTAAGGGTCAGATCAGGTTTACATGGTTTAAATTTCAAAAAAACACCGTATTTTTCTCATACTGCACATTGCTGCAGCTCCTCTTTTTACCCTGTGTGTTGTACGCTCCGCTCTTGAGCTACAGAGTGAAGCATCTTTGATCAAAATCTTTGTTGGGAGTTGCACATGCGCAGTTCCCAGGTAAGGACTACTAGCCAATCAGAAGCAGAGAAGGGCGGGTCGTAAGAAACAAGGTGGTGTGATCCAAATCAAAGCCGCTTCAGACTGAGACCGTAACCTAGCAGATGGTATAAATTACTCACAAGTCCACAACCACACAAGATACAGACCCGGAAACTGTAAAATATAAAACTTTCTGTTGCTGGCCTCTGTCTGGCGCACGCAATGATGATGCAGTGAATAGTGAATATTCTCTCTGACCAATCAGCAGTCTGTCGTGTTTTCACGTTACATTTTAGTTTCCCTCAGCTTGCTTGGAACCTCGACGGAGGCGATACGAAAAACAGTACCTGGAAGCAGGTACAGGTGCAACATTTCTACAACGGAAAACCAAACAAAGTCGAGTCGAGCCAAAGGGCGTCCGCTCAGACTAGCTTGGTTTGAGGGCGTGCCTGACCCCGCTAGCCGCTTGGCGAGCTTTATGACGCGTTTTCATTGTGACGTCAAAAGTAAAGGAAGTGAAGGGCTGGACTACAAACCAGCTGTTTTCAGGCAGTTATGAGCAGAGTTTTCTGTGGGAGATGGGAACTCCCTTTGGAGAGAGAACTCAATAAAGGAGAGGGAAAAAGCCAAAAAGCAGAATACCACCTCTTTAATCAAGTGCGTCAAATAGTAGGACACTCCGCGACGTGGCCGGTATGTTACACTAATGTGCTTTACTGTTGTTGTAAATTGAAAAACGTAGAATGTATGTCATATTTACCAAAAATTATAACTTTGTTTTTGTAAAATAGCTTGTTCTGTCTCAGGCGAGAAGTCCGTCAACAGACTGTGGGAGACTGTACATCATTTTGCTCAACTAAGTAAAGGCATTATATTTATATTGTCCTGAAGCCCTCAGAATAAATATTCAGAATACGTAGTTCAATCAAATCAAGTACCTTCTCCCAAAAGCAGATTATCTTTCGATCAACTCTTGTGCCAACAAAGAGCCCTCATAGAGCCTCCACTTAATGCAGAAAAATGGCTTTTGTATAAATAAGTCACAGTTTCCTGTGAGATCTGACTTATCTTTTAAAATTTAGAAAAACATGCACGCACTCTCTCGCATGCATGTTATAAGCCCTGTATGGTACATTTCACCTGTGTGTGTCAGATGGGGCTGCACTAATGAATTAAACAGCAGGCTCATTACACACCTAAAGGCACACGTACAAAAACACACACTCTCTAAACAGCCTCCAACAATGGCGGCTCAGTGAATCTCCATTCAGTCCTGATTTAATCAAACCCCGCTCGGCCTTTTGTCTTTTGTTCTATGATTATATTTTTATTCTGCGGTGTGAACGGCTGCAGGGGACCGACAGAGAGAGAAAAAGCTGCGGTCAGATAAACAAACGGGATAAAATTATCTTTTGTCACAGATTAAATAGCGACTCTTCTGCCCGGCGGAGTTTTATTGTGAGGTTTTTATTTTTGATTCATTCAGTTCACTTCATTAATTGCTGATGACAACAGCGAGGTGACAAAGGTGAACTGAAAATTACACACATCCTTCAATAAAGAGAAGGGTTTGAAGAAGGAGAGGGCATTTAAACAGAGGGTACACGGGGGAGCTAATGTTTAGCTAATGTGAGTTTTCATTCAACCACTGAGCTGTGATTGAACCTCCGAACCTGAAACCAGGCCTCGCAATGTAAACTCCAAACTCATAAGACATAACAAGAAGCTTCATTCACTTCAAACTGCAGCATGCAAACAGTAATGTCATATAATGTCGTATTTGATGGAAATTACAGTAACTACACAAATCCCAGTAACACTCCAGCTTAATGCGAGGTGAGCTTGTGTTTGTTAAGAGAGACTGGTACAGGATATTGCATGGTGGAGGCTAGCTTCCACATCAACAAGCCTGATACCTGTTGTCTGTTTTAACCTACATGTCATGTTTTCTTGGCTGGCCAGCTAACTAAGAAGCTAGCTGGTACAGCTGCAATTAGTGTGGGTCTTTGATTTGGTGAGCTGTGTGAGTCTAGTGAAGGCAACGTTAATGTGCTAACAGGCTAAAATATGCTTGGCTTTGTTGATTATTGGGCTCAGATTAGGGCTGTGAAGAGACACTTAGCCTGTGAGATATCACAATACGCGATATTAGGTTCACAAGAAGACGAAAAGATCTTTCAACAGTGTTTTAAAGATAGTCTTAATGCTTAGCTATATGAGCGGCGGGGCTGGGGGGACCTCCCCCAGGAAAATTTGATCCTCTAAACATTCATTTCCTGCATTGTGGTGAAAGCTTCAGCATCAATTTATGGTGGAAATGTTTTTATTTATGTAAAAGGAAACTGAAATTCTGGGAAATATAATAGAATCTAAGTCAGTGTAGCTCTCAGGCATTCTGTGCTGCTTTCAGATCTGCTTCTCCTGTAGATCAACTTTTCTCATGTAATATCCCTGCTTGAGGCAACATACATGTAGACATGATTTAGTCTTCCCTCCTTTTTTGTCATGTTCAAAGGCAGAGAACTGAAAAGTTGGCCAAAAGAAACCGTGTCAAGAAGCTGTTAAAGTTACTGACTGGTGCTGCACGTTTTGGGGTCATTTTCAGTAGGTTTTTTTTTAGCTTATGTTACTTTTTGGACAATGCAAATGTGTGTTTTCTATATTTTCATTACACTGAATGTTTTCTTAATGTGCAAATAAACCTTTCTAAAGACATTCATTTGTTATTTAACTGCAAGCTATATTTAGAACGTAATTTAACAAATTATGCTTTAAAAAAGTGATGGATGACATGTCCTCAGTGCAAATGACACCCATGGGATGAGGGCTGACTGCAAAGCCATGCCTTACATTTTCTACAACTAAAAGATGTGAGGTAGAGATGAAACAGTATGAAAATATCACATCATAATTAGGCCTGTAGTAACCAAAATGATCATGTTATCACTACTGTTACGGTCAAAAACTACTGATACACAGACAGAAACCATTTCACCAAGTTTTATTTAGCAAACCACAAATAAAATTAGTTTGCATAATCACTAAAGTAATAGCAGCCAGTATCTACAAACAATGAAAACCATACCAAGTATGAATTATATACATAATTATATATAAAAAAATGTACATAAATACAAATGAGTCTTGAATGAGACTGTGATGATGAATTACAATGAGCCTAACATTTGAGATAAATACAAAGTTGGCCTGTTGCCTACAAGCATCTCCAGCATTTCTCCTGTTTGAGCAACGTAGCCTGTTATCATGTGTAATGAGCAAATAGAGTGCAGACAAAAAAATGCAAACAGCACAAGTATAAAATATGATTAAGCTCTGACTTTACTCCCCAGTGGTATGTTTTTGAGAGAGAACTACATACATCCAGAGCTTCAGTCTGAATGCACTCTGCTGCTGTCAGCTAACATTGGACTAATAGGGGAATAACCCGCGAGTTCATTTATGAAACACCCGGCGAATAAAACAGTATGAATCCCTTGACTCTGCAGGAACACACTGAGCATCGTACTGTAATTTTCTCTTCAACTTGAGTGCAGCCAGTTCTTCCATTAAAGGTCTGTGTGCTGTTTGCTCTGTAATTACTACAGCAGCTAGGAGCGGTCAATGCTAATATTCAGTGTGTTAAAGCAGCTTAAAAAAAACATACACTGAGCTCAGTGCTGCTGCGCTTCGGAAATGACCATCGCATTAATAATGCAGCAGCAGCGGGAACGCCTCGCTCTTTTTCACAACTGGACTAAATAAAACCTCCAGTTTACATTTATTTATGTTCATGGGGGGTGCTTTTGGACTGATAAAAGGAGTGAATGAAGGACATAGAAGGTTGTTAAAGGGAGAAAAGACCCTCTGCGTCATTGTCCATCTGTATTATTGGCAATATTTCACAATGTGATTATATCCCTCTTTGGACAGTAGAGAAAGCGTAAATTGGATCTCAAGTTTTGAAGTAACTGTCCAACATTTTTGGATATCGTATTATTTTAAAGAGAATAAAGAAGAAGACTGGAATAAGGTGGAGAAATACAAGCCTGGCTTCATCAAAAGTGAAGAAAATTACACCTTACAACAACTCAGTCGTCACAGTCCTGGATGGAAATCTCACAAAACACAGACATTTTAGGTACAGAAAATTTGATACAGGAAAAATGCTGAAACTTACCGGGTGGTAGGCTTATCGCTCCACTCGGGGTTGATTTCACATGATTTGTCTTGACTTTAATGAAAAGGAACTGTTGCTGTCAGAGTAACTTGTAACGTGATTGGCAGGATGTTTATGGGTGTACCTGTAGGGGCGTGTGAAGGACGACTCAAGATGGCTTCTTTTTTTTATTTTTTATTTATTGACTCCTGTTGAACACAATGCACATATTAATTGCCTTCTGGCTTCCTCTTACTGCACTTCTGCTTCCCTCAGCGGTGCAAAACGAGACTGCGAGACTGAGACGGTAAAAATGGCGGCTAGAAAGTTAAAATACGTTTTAGCAATGTTGTCTTTTTAACGGTCAGACCACACTGACACAACACTGCTATGTGACATAACTGTATTGACGTGTTGAAAGTTATAACGTAAATGGTTCAATTTCCAAAGAAAACAATACATTAGCCCAGCAGCACTTTTCCACACAACTTACCCTCAGTGGAGCAAAACGAGACTAAGGGAGACGGATCACTACGGAAGCACTGGAGGTACAAAAGGGATAGTGTGCAGCTAAGGACATTTCCACAGGAAAAAAATTGCAAAAATAAAGATAAATAAAAACAGCTCAATGAGATAAAATTCACAAATATTCAATGAAATCATTAAATGAAATAAAATCCACAGATGCAAATTTGAAAATAAGAATTATTAAAGTGCATTTTTAACTCCGTTACATACAGACACCGCCATTCATATCTCACATTATCCCATCTCAACATATCTCTAAATCAATGTAGGCTGTTTTTGCGATGGGTGTATTGTATGAGGGGTGGAAATAACAAATATTCATTGATAAAAAAGGAGGTGATGAAAATGGATGTGAAATGAAAAATAGTGATTTGATTAATTTTAAGTCGATTTGATTAAAACAGTATAGATAGAATGAAAACATAACCATTTTTATTTATCAATCATCATTCACAAACCAAAATTGGCATTCATCATTTAAAGCAGGGAGCCTCAAGGGCTAAAGTAACATGAAGTAAATAATAAAATGGAGGTGATGAAAATGCATGTGAACTGAAATACAGAGCCGTGCTCTGCTGTTAATTGTACAACAGAGTGGCCAACAAGCCACTGCTCCAGTTGTTTCGGTGACTGAAATTGTAGTGTTTCGTTTATGTGTTAGCAATAATCTTCATGTATGTGTGTATATTTGTCGGTATAAATAGCATGTTAGCTTAGCTCGTTAAGCTAATTAGCACAGCTTCGAGCGATCCCAAGCTTACGATGCTAACTGAACGGGAGGGTATGCTGACCAGTTTTTAAAGAGTCATGCACAGAAGTCAAAACCTGTTAGAGAAGTTAATTTAAGGGTGACAATACTTTGGAGCAAAAGTGATGGTCTGCCTTGTTGTTTATCTGGCTTTATGCAGCGTCAACATCAACGTGTAAATCCATCAGTATTTCATTACACTTGCGATAGCTGTATTTGATCAGTGTGCACAGCAAAGTGTCCGAAAAGGAACTTAAGAGCTGGATGCATAATTTGGCAGAACAGATGTTGTAGGCTACCTGCCTAGATTTGCATCCACCTTTATCTCAGCATATATGAGTTGCATGTATAAATCATGTATAAATCAGCACAACATCGGTAGCTGGGCTGTGATTAGGGCGATGTTCCTGAGCTGGGTAAAGTAAGTTGCAAGAAATTAGGTGTGTGACAGCCACTTCTTAGTTTGTCTAGGCTCTACAGTTACATGTACTTTTAATCTTTCACGGCCCCTGCTTAGATTCAAGCGCTTGTTTGTTATTGTGTAGTCGGCTAAAACATGATTACTTTTGTGCCAAACCAAAGGTGCATTAAATTCTCCATTGAAAAGATATGTCAAGTAGTACCAGTTAAACAATAAATATAATATGTAAGAGCTAAATATTCAATATGGAAGTTTAAAAATTTGCATTCTATGATGGGTTTTTTTATGATATTGTGTGTTAAAAAGTGACAACAATGTCATTTTTAATGTACTCTATTGTTACTGTAGCAGTGCGATACTTACACAGGTAAATAGGTGGCGCATTGCGCTCAGGAGTATCTTAAAACTCTTAGAGGCAGCGCTGCAGAGGAAATCCTGCAGTCAAGCTGAACACAAGCTTAGATTTTCGTACAGTTACAGGATTTAAGAACATACCCCTCCCTGACACCGACCAGTCCAGGGGGGCAACTATAGCAGCTTAGAATATTTATCCAGTTTCCAGCGGCAAAGATTAATATATAATAACAGTGTGTTGCACATTGCTATCCTAATTATTGTTACATGCCAGAGATGTCATCATGCTGAGGCAATCTCAGAGTTCAGTGGGTTGATGGCTGTTGGGAAGAAACGGCTTGTGTGTGCTGTGCCACTAACTGTGTACCATTTTTGTCTTTAAGGTGCCAGATGAGCTGATCCAGATGTGGCGCACCTGCTGTACAGGATATGAAAGTTCCAGCTCTTCCCGCTCTTGCAACTTACTGCTTTAACTTTTATTCCACGACACAAGGGTCCTGTTTCAGAAAGCAGGCTTATCAAACTCAAAGCTTATCTCTGAGCTTATCAATAAATTTTATTCAGTCCTGCTCATTCATCATTTACCAGACTGGAATTTCCCTAATGAATGATAAAGTGCTGGAATTCTCCTACAGCCCATTGCATTCGATTTTAAATTAAAAGGAAGGCTATATTTCCTCAGCTCTAACCTGACAGGACAAAGTGCAGGTGGCAACAACTGAAGATGAAAATATGGATCAAACAGATCAGACACCATTTTGTAATTTGTAAATTGACCCAGTGTGCTATTAATTTAAAATTTTTTGCTGTGGAAAATGTGTCTATAGGTACAAACTGACATTCAGACGTCTATTTTACATGAAGAAAAATCTTGCTCATTTTGTATTTAATGAAATGCAGTCAAAACACATTCAAAATGAAATAGGCTACTTTTATTTGTTTTAGCTGCACCACAGCCATCGTCACTCAGAAATATTTACATCGTCTGCAGCATAACTACGATAGGTTCCAATCAGTGCAACTTATCACAGTTTGACAGTTGATTGTTCATTGATCAGTTACAGCTTAATAGACCCACAGATAAGTTTGATTTAAACAGTGATTACTGCAGTTGTAGCCCACAGTAAGTGTTGCAACGGTTAATAACCTGACAGCTGCATTAATCTCCACAGCGTCAAAAGGACAGTGCAGACTATAGATTTTAATCTGAGGATGAATCGCAAAGTCCAGAGATCGATAAAAGCGGTCATGTTGAAGATCATGTTTAGGTAATGAACTAATATTTAACCGGGGAGGGTTTGCTTCACAGCATCAGTTTCCGTAGTTACTGATCTAGGGTTTATATGATTTCGGCCAGAGTTTTCCTCATCTCTGGCTCAACATACTCAGAGTTTTCACTGATCCTGCTTTCTGAAACAGGGCCCTGAACACTGAGTTAGGACACTAGGTTCTTATCCACAGGTTCTATAATTATAATTACTGTCACAACACATCATTTCAAGTAATTCAAAATAACTTTTGCATTTATATTCTTTTAATTTTGATGGTTTCATGGATGAAAAATGGATTTCAATTTGTTAAACAGTTGCTTGTGTATTGAATAATTTTGTTGTATAAAATTGATCAGACTAAATATACTTATACTATATATACTATGTTAAATGGAAATAAAGGGGGTGATCTAAACTTAACAAAACATGATAGTTAACTGTAAATTAAAACATTAACATGTTTTCCATGCATGTTAGGGGAAAGTAAAAAATGAAAAGCTGATGTCATATACCGGTTTTTAATTGGAAATTTCTTTGAGACAAATGTGACATTCACTGAGAAGTAACTATAGGGGGAAAACAAAGAATTATCTGCCCACTGACTAGTTTTGAAGCCCCATTGTTTGCGACCTCTTGTGGGTACTGCACCTATTTACCGCAGGTGCATTGGATCAGCTCTGAGAGCTCAGTTTGCAACATCACAATTAATGATACCACTTAGGATTAATAATTACTCTGCACAGGTCATTCTTTGTTTCAGCTATTCCCCACAGGTTGGTTTGGATGTGTGCACATTATTTTGTGTTTAAACTAGACTTATATCAGAGCAGCAAACAAGGCACTCTTTAAAAACCTCTCAGGCTCTGGTAATGGCCTTAAAGGCTAGTTATCATATATATAACAGAAGGAGAGAACTTGGCCTCAGGTGAAAATACCAACGATGGTCGTTCAGACTTGGCCACGGGTGGTTCTAACAACCATGGCGACTGTTGTTACCACTGTTTTTGTCAGTGTTGCTTTGGACTTTCTCATGTCTCTGGATTATACCTCTTGTCTTTTTTGCATTTATACTGTTGCGTTGGATACTAATAATACAACCCCACTAACTCTTCCTCTGTCGTGTAAGTGACTGCATCTGGGTCAAAAAAAAATTGTTTCCTGTCTCTGCACCATAGCAGAACGTAACACATATGACATGTGAGTAAGACAGACTTGAAAAATCGTATAATTCATGCCAGCCAATTTGCTCATTCACAACTTTTAAGTTGACTGTATAGGAAGTTAGACTTCCTGTGAAAAAAATCTGAAAAACAGTTTAAAACAAAAGTATATTTTTCAGTATATAAACGCGCTGCTGTACTATGTGCCTGTTTGTTTACATTTAATTGGTGTTATAAAGAAATGTCCCAAGTTTTAATACGTTTAATAACTTTAAAAGTTCCCAGCTTCAGAGTCTCAGTCTTTAATAATGAAGCCGGCAGCAGAGAAAAGGGCTTTACTGGTAAAGGAGCGCTTAAATTCCAATTCTCAGCCTGTTGAAATAAAACAGTGAACAAATAAGGGCCAAGCTGACATTAGCCTCGCGCTAGCAGGACGCCCACTTCTCATGAAGGCCAATTACTGTACCTCCACACAGGCTGCGGTGGGCTTCCACAACTTCCCGTTTTTATATATATATTTATGTGAGGTTAAAAGAGGTGCAAAGAAGCGCCTGGGTTTTTACCTTTACAAAGGGACAGAGCAGACACGTCTGCCAGACCTGACATGTTTTTTCTTCTCCTTGCCCAGCTGCTGTGTAATGAGCCTGGCCTTAAGAGAGAGCATTAGCAGTCCGCCGGCTCTCTCTGCTATCTGTGACACTTCACTGCTGAGGAGGAGGAGGAGGAGGAGGAGAGCCATTTTCTCTTTGAAGAAGATATCAGAATCATTTCATATTTCCTGCTCATCATCTTTCTGAGCAGAGCTGCGGGGCTGCTGAGCTCTGCTCCATCATGGCTCAACACTTCACACTCATGTTAGGGTCTGTTAGGGGCTTTTAGGTAGACAGGCCAGTAGGCGTTAATTTATGTGGCTTTGTGCTAACGCCTATGGCAGTGAGCATATCAGTGAATTAAAGTCACTTTTCAACTCTATGTACAGTCTTACTCTGTGTAACTGATGTGTTTAGGGCACAAAAAGGGACGACTCCAGATGTTTTGCCAGCATTTATTTTCTCCTACTGAAGACAAAACAACCCATTAATTGCCTTTTTTCTGCACCTTTAGTCCCCTCAGCAATGTACAATGGCACTATGAGTTTAATTCATTTTCTTAAAATATGTATAAATACATTAATTTAACATCACAGTATGTATTTTTCAGAGAGTACACGCCACTAGCCGAGAGCCATTAAAATTGACCGGAAAACATTGAACATAAATAAAAAATGATATCCAAAAGGGATTTCTAAAAATTTTTTCATTTTATTATCCAACAGTAATATAAACATGTCATCCACAGTGCATTCGTCAGAACTCTTGTGGATAACACAAGAAAGTTTAAGAACTTGTTTCCTTGTAGTCTGACAAAGCAAGCTACAGATGACTTAAGGTACCCTGTACAATCAAACCTTACAATATACAGACAGAAATATATAAACAAATAAAGGCAGATACAAACCTACATACAATTACATGCACGCTCCTGGGGTCCCCTCACAAGGAGCCAAACATCATTATATTAAAAATGATACTCCAAAAATCAGAATCAGATTCCGAAATCTAAGGGACGATATCAGTGTTACTACTTCTAGTAGTTATGAGAGTTCCTCACAAGCTTAAAAATATTTTTTAAGCTCATTCCTACGCAAAGTCTTTCCATATGTTAGACAACCGTGACACCTGTTAGACAAAGTAAAAAGGTGTGTGGGGTAGGGTGACTAAACAAAGACAAATCAAAAATATAACAAATGAAAGCGCATTACAGATTGATTATATCTTTTCATGTGACAACACTGAAGAAATGACACTTTGCTCCAGTGTAAAGCAGGAGTGTGCAGCTTGTAAATCTGCTGTCCCCTCAAAATAACAAATCACACAGCCGTTAATGTCCAAACCACTGGCAACAACAGTGAGGACACCCCTAAGTGAAAATGAAAAGTGAATTGGGCCCAATCAGCCATTTTCCCTCCCAGGTGACATGTGACTCGTTAGTGTTACAAGGTCTCAGGTGTGAATGGGGAGCAGGTGTGTTAAATTTGGTGTTGTCGCTCTCACTCTCCCTCATACTGCTCACTGGAAGTTCAACATGGCACCTCATGGCAAAGAACTCTCTGAGGATCTGAAACAAAGAACAGCTGCTCTACATAAAGATGGCAGAGGCTGTAAGAAGACCGCCAAGACCCTGAAACAGCAGGTTCAACAGGACAGGTTCCACTCAGAACAGGCCTCGCCATGATCGACCAAAGAAGTTCAGAATCTGTACTAGTACTAATTGTAGTGGCAATGGTTTACTTCCAGAACCTTCGGTGCCTCACAAAAATCCTCCTGCTATGCTGCTCTATAGCCAACGTCTGCTCAATAATCAGAATCAGAAAGACTTTATTGATTCCTGAAGGGAAATTTTGTGTTACAGTTGCACACATTGCACAAAGGGCAAAAGGAATATAAATAAAGATAGTGTGTTTTTTTGTTGTTGTTTTTTTTTTTAACCTTTATTTTACCAGGAAAGAAATCCATTGAGATTTTTAATCTGTTTTACAAGGATGTCCTGGCCAATATGTGAAATAACAAAGTATCAGATAAAAAGACATAAAAGCACAATGAAATTTAAACATATCATAATATGACTAAATGTCACAGGTGCAAGATGTGTTTAAAACCTCTGACAGTTTTTGTTTAAAACTGGGTACAGGAATAAGAGACTCCAACTTCAACTTGAGCTGCAGATCATTCCAAGACCAGGGGCCAGAATAGGACAGACTCATTTTTCCTGACTCTGTACGCACAAAGGGCACTTTAAACTGCAGCCAGCTACTGGCCCTGACACTGTGTGTGTTCTGGAGGGCAATAAATTTACAGTAGATATATGATGGCAATTTTCCTAAAATGGCTTTGTACATGAAAATATACCAATGCTTCATCCTTCGAATATTGAGTGAAGTAAATCCAGCCGAGTATATAAAGTACCATGGTGAGTCCTATAGGGTGAACCTGTTATATACCTCAAAGCAGCATGGTAAATGGGGTCCAGTTTAGCTAAGGTAGTGGGACAAGCAAATCTATAGATGGTGTCTCCGTAGTCCAGCTGTGATAAAAACAAACTTGTTACAAGCCTTTTACAGGAAGAAATAGAAAAGCATGTTTTCAATGTATATAAAAAACCTAGAGCAAATTTGAGCTTTTTTATCAAATATGTAATGTGATGTTTAAAATTAAGGTCTTTATCCAGCCAAATACCAAGATATTTGTATGTGTCTACGACCTCTATGGTATCACCATCTAGAGTTTTAATAGGAGGAATGGATACAGCAGAATTATGAGAAAACATAACATAATTTTGGTTTTGCTAGCATTCAGGACAAATTTTAAATCACAAAGAGCATTTTGTAAAGTGATAAAATCAGTCTGAGGATTTGAATGTACGGCATCTAGAGAGGGCGCTGACGAATATAGAATTGTATCATCTGCATACATATGGTACGAGGAGAATTTAAGCTGATCACAGATTTGATTAATATAGATTAAAAAAAGGGCCCTAAAATAGAGCCTTGTGGGACCCCCTTGTTCAGTGTGACCGCATCAGACAAAACAGGGCCAAACCAAACAAACTGAATGCATTTTGTTAAGTAGCTGTTTATCCAACTAACTATGTTTGTACTAAGGCCAAGTTTTTGTATGATATTGATGAGGTGACATCATATGGAGACGTATATAAATATCAGGGTAAAAATATAAAATAAAAGAATTATAAGGAGTGTGGATATGTACAATATTTACATAGTTAAAAAAGTTTAAAACTAACTAAGTGTCCGTGTGTCAGACACTTTTGATGTCTATGTGTGCAAGTTATAAAGTTTGATGGCCACAGGCAGGAATGACTTCCTGTGGCGCTCTGTGGTGCATTCTGGGGGAATAAGTCTTGCACTGAAAGTGCTCCTGTGTTT
The DNA here is from genome assembly GCF_014851395.1 of Micropterus salmoides. Classification (NCBI taxonomy): domain Eukaryota; kingdom Metazoa; phylum Chordata; class Actinopteri; order Centrarchiformes; family Centrarchidae; genus Micropterus; species Micropterus salmoides. The sequence goes on from NW_024044237.1 coordinate 35,392,451, forward strand.
GAGCAGCAGTGGGTGGGAGTCATTGTCCAAGATGACATGTAGTTTGGACAGCATCCTCCTCCGACACCACCGACAGAGTCCAGCTCCACCCCCACAACGTCACGGGCCTTGCAGATCAGTTTGTTGAGTCTGTTGACGTCCGCTGCCCTCAACCTGCTGCCCCAGCATGAAACAGCAAACAGGACAGCACTGGCCACCACAGACTCATAAAACCTCCTGCAGATGTTGAAGGACCTCAGCCTCCTCAGAAAATAGAGACGGCTTTGGCCCTTCCTGTAGAGGGCCTCAGTGTTCTTGGCCCAGTCCACTTTATTGTCCATGTTCACTCCCAGGTATTTGTAGTCCTCCACAATGTCCACAGGGACCCCCTGGATGGAAACAGGGGTCACTGGTGCCTTGGCTCTCCTCAGATCCACAACCGGCTCCTTAGTCTTTGTCACGTTGAGCTACAGATGCCCCCCCCCCCCCCCAACCACAGCAGAGTCATCAGAAAACTTCTGAAGATGGCAGGACTCTGTGTGGTAGTTGAAGTCCGTGGAAGGGAGAGAGGAACGTCCCCTGCTGGGGCCCCGGTGTTGCTGACCACGCTGTCTGACACACAGTGTTGCAGGCGCACGTACTGCGGTCTGCCAGTCAGGTGGTCAACAATCCAGGACACGAGGGGGGCATCCACCTGCATCGCTGTCAGCTTCTCACCCAGCAGGGCCGGCCGCATGGTGTCAAAGAACACGCCCCTCACAGTGCTCGCCCTCACAGCCACACATACAGTACGTCTGTTTTGGCGTTTGGTCATACGTTGGCAGCGTTTCACCAACATACATTTATACACATTGCTCGCTCTCTGCTGCAGCCAGTTCAGTTCATCCTCTCCCCCACATCTGAGCCTTTGGGCGTCGGCCGTGTCCTCATCATGCTGTGTGTCGCAGCCAGCCCGCCTCGCAGCAGCCGGCCGGCTATTTTTTGTCTTTTGAAAGGCATGATTAAAAAAAAAAGAGGGGAAGGGCGAGCTCCTTTAATCTATAATGGAACAGACGTTATCATTATTGTTAAATAATGCACAGCGGCCACCAGCATCAAGTATTAATAACTTATTGAACAGAGCAGTTTTTCGGTGACCTGCCTCTGGGCCCAAACCATGACTTTGAACAGGACCTGTGTGTGTTTTGTGTGTGTGTGCGCACTCTTTATTGACAAAAGGCCACTGTAATATCGGGGTTTGGAAAAGCCCAGGAGGGGCAGCAGAGGAGGATTTTAAACATACTGTATATACGTTTTTTGTTTAGTTTTTTTCAGTGAATTATTTTCTTAATTCTGGTATTTATTCCTAGTTGTTTTCACGATTTCAAAAACAAACACAAATCTTTCTCACCTTATTCATAAGAGTTGAATGATTTTTCAGGATTAATCACGCCTGACCTTGTCTCTGTTTTAATGAATATTTTACAGATTATATTCCACTCGCTCCCTGTTCTGAGAATTAAAATGTCTACTGATGCTGTAATTCTGCTAAGAATCAACACTCCTGAGAACAAGTTCATCATTAGCATAGTTAAACATAATCAGTATAATGATGTGGTGATAGCACAACAACAACCTGTGAAGGAGAGGTTTTAGAAACCCAGACAGGACAAGAAACCTCCCTATCATTTAAGATATATTCTTATTACAGATTGCTTCTAAAATGATGTGCATGTATTCAAGTGGTAGAAGAAGTACTCAAATTATTCAAGTGGTAGAAGAAGTACTCAAATCTTCTTTAGCAGCAGACCCACAGCAACAAATTACAACATTTCAAGTTAAAGTCAAATGCGTCAAAATTGTGTACTTGAAGCTGAAATGATCACTACTTTTTATATTAACAGTGGGTCAAATGTGTAAAGGTGAAGGGTGTCTCCTGACTCAGCTGTTGCTTCGGTTTTGTGGCACATTTCCTGTCTGGTTCAGTCAGTGTTTCCAGCAGCAGAAGCTCTGAGAAAGCCTTTTTACACGACCTGCTCAGCATTAAACAGCAAACAGACAAAGTTAAAGACGAGCTGGTGAAGAAGGAGGGACATATACAGCAAAATAGTAGACTCAGTCATCCGGTGGGATGAACACGTTGCTGTGTGCCTGCTGGATGTGAGAGCGGGCAGCTGCTTGCTAACACAGTTAACATATCCACTTAAAAGGCAAAAATTAGAGCCAGAATCAGAAATACTTTTTTGATCCCAGAGGGGAAATTGTTGTTGTTTTTACAGTTGCTCATCAAGGCATTAAGAAATAGAAATAGAAATTATAAAACTTGGCAAGTAGAAAATATGAATGTAGAAATATGGATGGTATTTTACAGTATGTGACAGAAGTCTAATGAATCAGATGGAATTGATTACAATCCTTAAAAATTATAGTATTGGAACAGAATAAACCTGAGTATTGCACATTAGTGGCATATTGCGCTTTCAAGGTCCAGTTAATGACTTAACAGTCCGAGTGTCTGACACTCTGAGGGAGGTAGGGATGTGCGGATCGATCCGAGAGTATCGATACTTCTGATACCAACGTTTCCTGCTCTAGGATCAATACTCATATAAAAGGATCTAAACTCAGTAATTTGGAGTGAGGGAGTGTTTTATCATAAGTATCTTACTGTCATCAGGATGGTCTAATTATAGGCTACTCGGTTTATAGGAACTACTTTTCCTTCCGCCTGTAAAAATCACGCTTGCGCTACGGCTCTGTGATGGAGCTTCTTTGAAGTGAGCCGCTGCAGCTCTTTACATTTCCCACGATTGAATACAGTCAGTATTCTGTGAAGCAATCAACTCCTCTTTTCCTTGTGTCTCTACCGTTTTCCCCTTCCCTGTGTTTCCGCCTGATCGTTCAGTCACCTGTGTGGAACCACATTTAGAAATGGCTCATTGTTAAAAATGTTCTGAGAAGTGGCTTCCACCAAGAAATGTTAACTAACAAATGTACAGGATTTCAGAAAGGTTTATTTGCACAATAAGAAAACATGCAATAAAATTTGAATATATAGAAGAAACAAATGTATAATGTCCCATAAAACAAAGCTAAAAAAAAAAACAAGCTGCTGATAACTGCAATTATATTCTGTTATAGTTTTATATTTATGAATTAAATTTTTGAATAAGTGTTTTCTGACCCCTTGCTCGTATCGTTCAGCGTTTCTTGTGTCTTTTAAAATGCTGTTAAAAATCTTCTCGTTGTGTTCTCATGCATCCCAAGTGTATCATCACGCCCCTGATCCGATCCCTTTTGTCCCCACCACTCAACACCAAGTGACGCCCTTGGTGGAACTCACACTACAACCAACAGCCTGGTATCTGTTTGTAAGATTGTTTTTTGTGTTTCCTGCTTTGGAATTAACTTGTTGTTTGCTTGTGCCTCGGGGTTTTTTGCCTGCTGTGGACTACACTCAGCTGGTGTCATTCTGGGTCTCGTCAGCTCCTTGTTGCCTGCCCAGCTCACTACACTCCTCTAGATACAGTATCTCTGATTCTCTGCCTGTATAGATTTCCCCGCCTTTCTGGATTCCTGCAGGACTTCAGTTCAGTTGCATATTTGCATAGTTTTGTGAATCAGTCTCACTGTTATCTTTATCCCCCTTGTCAGTGTTGTGCTTTTAGTTCTCCTTCAGAAGTCCTTAAGTCTCCTCAGACTTAACAGAGTTTAACACCGAACACCTCCTGCTTCAAAAGTACATGTCAAATAAATTTTCCCCAAAGATGTTTTCTGTCATTTTAGTTCGTTCTCGTCCTGCTGATTCCCGTGTTCATTTTTCTGGTAAGTTTTTTTTGTTTAAATTTCATTATCTGATGTTTTTAAAAAGGGGGGTTTCATGCCACATGACAGCTGATCCCTGCTGCAGTTAGGTGTCTGGGTGGGACCTCGATACCGCGGCTCCACCCCGGATCACGACTGCGTACAGGCACGCACCTTTTTCTTCCTCAAGAGAAAGTGCCCTTTTATTTTGGGATGGGTTTTTTTATATATATACAGTATATATATTCCTGTTTGTGCACAGCTTTCCTGTCAAATATATTTACTGAATAAAAAAATCTAAATATCAGGTCAGGAAATGAGACTTTGTGGAGTTCCGATGCGTCTCACACGCAGACAGGCAGCAGCCCCTCCCAGCAGTGTTTTTCTTGGCTCGTGTGGAGGAGGGTGGTGATGAACTAAAGACTAAACTCCCAGTGCCTCCAGTTTACAGCTAATGTAATAAGTTAGCTAAAGTCAAGCTATGGCAATTTATCATGGTTGGTCAAACAGGCCAATGTTACTGTAGCTTTCTTAATGGAGACACAACAGGTGAATACAATAAAATTCGTGTCTAATAATGTTATCACGATAGCCACATTGATATGCAAATTAGGCGTTAACTAATTAAAATGCGCTAAATTGCACACATTTGACAAATCACTGCAGGTGAATAGGATAAAGGAAATAACTAAAGCATGTCACCACAGAGCTTCCTCAGTAAATGACTTACATCAAGACTCTTTCCCCTTGAAATGTTGTGTTTAAATATGCAGATTAGATTGTTTTAGTTCATTTAGAAGAAATCTACTAATGCAAACCGACGAAAGGTAGGCTTAAAACAAACTCCATCTAAATGTGTATTATGGAAGTTTTCTTTCCATGTATTGTTCCATGAGTAAAAGAAGACAAAAGCAAAATAGACCAAAATCTCAAAATTGACCACCTATATGAAAACTTGTCATCAGTAACTTTACATGATACAGACAACCCTCCCTCAAATGTGAAACAAGTAATAACGAAAAGTGTTATGTAATCCAATAAGACCAAAATAATTAAAAGGATTTATTGCCTTGTCAAAAATAAACAAATTATTTATTTTATTAATTACGTTTTGTCAAAAAAATAATGTTAAATTGATTATGAGAAGTGCCGTTTTTTTCACTTGAGATCTGCCCAACAAAATGTCTGTGCACGTCCCTGACTGCGTCATGAGCGGAAGATAGCAGCGCCCGTATCCAGGATATTTTGGCTTCATTTTTTGTATATAAAGTCTATGGTGTCAACCAGCAGCAGCGAACACAACAGCTGTGTGCGGCTCAGAGGACATGCTAAAGTTTTTAGTTGGTCTGTATCCTTCATGCACCACTCAGACAAATAAAACAGTCTGGTTCAATCTCAGCTTCACATTTTAAACATAAACCAGTGTGTTACTGCTGTTGTCCATTACATCTGGACCTCCAGATGTTGTCATTGACCATCTGTGGTGCATAGTCCTTATCGCTGTGTGTGTGTGTGTGTGTGTGTGTGTGTGTGTGTGTGTGTGTTCTGTGTTTTACTGAACATCCAACATGTAGCTTTGATCGTTTTTACAAAACAAGCTCGTACAGACGTTGCGCCAGGTGTGTGGGCATTTGGATATAAACAGGAGGCTGACTCACTGGTGAGACAATCGGCAAAGTCAGATAACGTTAGACTGTCTATTAGGGCTGACCCCCAATAGTCAAAGGTTCGATGCTTCGTTGGGCGGAGCCTGATTCGACTGTCAATCTCACAGTTGAAGCTTCGGAGTGAAAAAAGGATCATGGATCAAGGATATGGAGGTGCGCAACGTCTGATTTTACATAGAACTACTGGTTTTCTCCCAATAAGTTAATATACAGCCTGTTACAATATACATTTCAACATTTGTATATATGTAAATAAACATAACAAAACAAATTTCCAATAAATGTTTTTTAAAGTGTGTGAATAAATCCTAAATTGTAACCCTAACCCTGGGTCGTCAGTGCGCATGTAGCATTTGTGGGTAGTGGCAGAAGAGACTGAGCCCCAACTGGTGGTGATGGCGCATAGATAGGATGCTTGCCTTTGGTGTGGGAGTTCCTGGGTTCGATTCCCCCCTGTGAGACAGCCACCATTGTGTTCCTGAGTGAGACACTTAACCGCTCACCGCTCACTGCTCCAGAGGGGTGCAGCCTCTGACATGTAGAGCAATTGTAAGTCGCTTTGGACAAAAGCGTCAGCTAAATGAATAACTGTAAGTTGTCCGCACCTCATGGGACTTCTGGATAATTTTTCTCCGTTGATGAACCACACAAAGAATGCTTTGTTGTTTTTAAACAGCCGCTACTTGAAATAGACCCGTGAGGAACCGTGACGTGCAGGGAGCTGTCGGCAGCACAGCAAAAACTCTGCAAAAGACCAGTGGAGAGAGCGAGAGAATGATCAACAATAAGCCTCAGTTTAGCTTCGGCTCGCAATCGCCTACACAAACTACTCTGCCCCCTTCCCCCTCACACAGTCCACCACCACCATCAGCTCACACCTCCCCATTCACACATTTCATGAGCATTTCTGACAGTAAGAGTCGAGTCCCAGCATCATGCTTATACACCCCAAGAGGAGGTGGGAGGTTGTGTGTTGATCCTGAAACTGACGATGCATGGTTATGGCAAGCACAGCCAGAGATGCTGACAAGTCTCTGAGCAAAACTCCAAATCAAGTCTCTGAGTTAGAGTCCAACTCAAGTCTCAAGTCTCTGAGCAAGACTCCAAATCAAGTCTCAAGTCTCTGAGCTAGAGGTCAAGTCAAGTCTCAAGTCTTTGAGCTAGATTCAAAGTCAAGTCTCAATCCTATGTGATTGTAAGTTGTGTGTTAGTGTGTAAATGTACCATGTAAAGCGACCTTGAGCTCTGGAAAGGCGCCATATAAATAAAACTTCTTCTTCTTCTTCTTCTCAAGTCTCTGAGCAAGAGTCCAAGTCAAGTCTCAAGTCTCTGAGCAAGACTCCAAGTCAAGTCTCAAGTCTCTGAGCAAGAGTCCAAGTCAAGTCTCAAGTCTCTGAGCAAGAGTCCAAGTCAAGTCTCAAGTCACTGAGCAAAACCCCAAGTCAAGTCTCAAGTCTCTGAGCAAGACTCCAAGTCAAGTCTCAAGTCTCTGAGCAAGAGTCCAAGTCAAGTCTCAAGTCTCTGAGCAAGAGTCCAAGTCAAGTCTCTGAGCTAGAGTCCAAGTCAAGTCTCAAGTCTTTGAGCTAGAGTCCAAGTCAAGTCTCAAGTCTTTGAGCTAGAGTCCAAGTCAAGTCTCAAGTCTCTGAGCTAGAGTCCAAGTCAAGTCTCTGAGCAAAACTCCAAATCAAGTCTCAATCCTATGTGATTGTAAGTTGTGTGTTAGTGTGTAAATGTACCACCTTGAGCTCTGGAAAGGCGCTATATAAATAAAACTTCTTCTTCTTCTTCTCAAGTCTCTGAGCAAGAGTCCAAGTCAAGACTCACGTTTCTGAGCAAGACTCCAAATCAAGTCTCAAGTCTTTGAGCTAGATTCAAAGTCAAGTCTCAATCCTATGTGATTGTAAGTTGTGTGTTAGTGTGTAAATGTACCATGTAAAGCGACCTTGAGCTCTGGAAAGGCGCCATATAAATAAAACTTCTTCTTCTTCTTCTTCTCAAGTCTCTGAGCAAGAGTCCAAGTCAAGTCTCAAGTCTCTGAGCAAGAGTCCAAGTCAAGTCTCAAGTCACTGAGCAAAACCCCAAGTCAAGTCTCTGAGCAAGAGTCCAAGTCAAGTCTCAAGTCTTTGAGCTAGATTCAAAGTCAAGTCTCAATCCTATGTGATTGTAAGTTGTGTGTTAGTGTGTAAATGTACCATGTAAAGCGACCTTGAGCTCTGGAAAGGCGCCATATAAATAAAACTTCTTCTTCTTCTTCTTCTCAAGTCTCTGAGCAAGAGTCCAAGTCAAGACTCAAGTCTTTGAGCTAGAGTCCAAGTCAAGTCTCAAGTCTCTGAGCAAGACTCCAAGTCAAGTCTCAAGTCTCTGAGCAAGAGTCCAAGTCAAGTCTCAAGTCTCTGAGCAAGAGTCCAAGTCAAGTCTCAAGTCACTGAGCAAAACCCCAAGTCAAGTCTCTGAGCTAGAGTCCAAGTCAAGTCTCAAGTCTTTGAGCTAGAGTCCAAGTCAAGTCTCAAGTCTCTGAGCTAGAGTCCAAGTCAAGTCTCTGAGCAAAACTCCAAATCAAGTCTCAATCCTATGTGATTGTAAGTTGTGTGTTAGTGTGTAAATGTACCATGTAAAGCGACCTTGAGCTCTGGAAAGGCGCTATATAAATAAAACTTCTTCTTCTTCTTCTTCTCAAGTCTCTGAGCAAGAGTCCAAGTCAAGACTCAAGTCTTTGAGCTAGAGTCCAAGTCAAGTCTCAAGTCTCTGAGCAAGACTCCAAGTCAAGTCTCAAGTCTCTGAGCAAGAGTCCAAGTCAAGTCTCAAGTCACTGAGCAAAACCCCAAGTCAAGTCTCTGAGCTAGAGTCCAAGTCAAGTCTCAAGTCTTTGAGCTAGAGTCCAAGTCAAGTCTCAAGTCTCTGAGCTAGAGTCCAAGTCAAGTCTCTGAGCAAAACTCCAAATCAAGTCTCAATCCTATGTGATTGTAAGTTGTGTGTTAGTGTGTAAATGTACCACCTTGAGCTCTGGAAAGGCGCTATATAAATAAAACTTCTTCTTCTTCTTCTTCTCAAGTCTCTGAGCAAGAGTCCAGGTCAAGTCTCAAGTCTTTGAGCTAGAGTCCAAGTCAAGTCTCAAGTCTCTGAGCAAGAGTCCAAGTCAAGTCTCAAGTCTCTGTGATTGTAAGTTGTGTGTAAATGTACCCCCCCCCCCCCCCCCCCCCCCCAAGACTCTCAGACCCAGTGTAAAGTTATAACTAAATAACACTGTAACTTTACATGACCAACAATAAACCTGTAACCTGTTTCCAGCCAACGTCAAAGCAAGAAGCAAGCTAACGTTAGATGGCCAATGCTGAGCTTAACATATAACCTCAGGTTACTAACCTATTTTGTGTTCAGCGCGTCTTTGTTTGGGTCTTGTTGTATGAAGTTTTAAAGCCAAAGTTTATGATGAACGGCTCAGCAGCTGTCTGTGTTTGTTATCCTCTCTCACGTGTGGCCGCACGCAGCAGATACTACGTGTTACGTAGGCAGGTTATAGGTAACGCAGTGAGGGAATAACAGCAAGCTCAATAGATGCTTCCTAAAACTACACATTGTTAACGAGTCCCACACCTCGAGTCCGAGTCAAGTCTGAAGTCTTTTGAAGACGAGTCTCAAGTCGAGTCTGAAGTCACTGTGTGTGCGACTTAAGTCGGACTCGAGTCCGAGTCTCTAACTTGAGTCCCCATCTCCAGCACAGCCCAACGGGTCGCCGTGACCTTTGAACCCTCAATAGGTCCAGAGTTGGGTCTCTGCAGAGGTTTGAGCATCTTCGCAGATTCAGAAGGTTCACGTCACGGCAGATGTTTGTGTTTGTTTGTTTGGTTTGTTTGTATTAGACCTTCCCTGCGTCTCTGGAGAAACACAAATGTCCGCTTCCTGCCAGAGTCGATCCATTTCTGCTCCCGGCACAAAAAAAAGGACAAAACTAAAATGAAAAAATGATACATGAGTTAACAACAAATATTTTGGGTGCCTTTCCCTCGGTGAGAACCAAACATCCCGTATGAAAAACTATTCGCTGGACAGCCTGTAAATTGAAAGCTTTAGAGGTGGTTGTCTAGCAACTGGGGCCCAGTTGCCAAACCCGGCATTACTGCCAATTATGGTGGGCAGGAGAAATTGGTGTCATCCTTTTGATTTGTCCCCCTTTTTCTGACTGTTGAATGTCTCTCTTTTTTCCCAGAAGCAAATCAGCCTTCACTGTAAGATCTAACAATGCTGTCGATATCTCTGCCTTTCACCGAACATGAATGGAAAGTGATCAAAACACAGCAGCAAAGTTGACGAAAACATCTCTTAAAATCCCTGTTTTTTTAAATGGTAGTTCTGTAGTGCTTTTGTTCGTGTTTGTTTCCTGCTCTGCTGTCGTTTCTGTAATAGCATAAATCAAACGGCCATTTTCAGCCGTTTGATTTATGCTATTACAGACATGACTCTGTCACATCATCATCCAGTTTCTCAGATTATCATCTTTCATGCCAGGACTCGCTCACTTGCTCATTTTCTCAAAACAAGATCCATAAGTTTTGTAGCAGGGGGGGAAAAAAGAAATAAATAAGAAGAACGCTAACAATCCCAGAGCTAATGCAGTTTTTCACAATTAGATTTCAGCAGACATGTTTTGCAGCCCCACCTAGCTGCTGGGGGGACACTGATGAAAACTAATGCTGTAATTCTGCTCAGATATTGCCACCTGACTATTAGATTTTGCCCTTGCTCTTGTATGGGGGCCAATGTGCTTGTTGGTTAACCGAATTAGCTTTTGTGTGTTATTGCTTTACGTTCTCACCCAGAGGACAGTTTCAATAATCAGCCGAGGAGGAGGAGGGCGGGGGTGAGGAGGTAGAGGAGGAGTCGGGTGGGAGGGGGTCACCAGTCAAACAGCCCGCAGGGCCATGAATCAGCTCTGTAGCGCAGAATGAGCTGCAGTGGAACAACAGAAAAATTACAGACATTTTCCTTTAGACCAGGCTTCTTTTTTGTGAGTGTTTGAACAAAGACACGAACACATATAATCAAATCTGATAAGTGGTACTGTTCTATTTTAAGCTTTACAGAACATATACAATATACTTAATTTCAGATTAGACAGAATTAGGTATTTTCAAACATAACTTAAATGCGAAAGCATTTTAAATTGGCCTGATGCGCCTGTGTGTGTGCTGTTGATGGACCCTATTACTCTAAAATGCAGTGCACAAAAGGAATGGAGGGGCAGCTTACAGCCCTTTTTCTGGCTGCATGTTCCATTTGTGTTCTGTACAAAGCCTCTCCAGATAATGGGCAAGAGTAGATGGTGGTGACATTCTTACTTTCTCTTTGAAAAGTTTAATAGGCGCAGTAGGTCTCCCAAAAAGTTAGTTCTAAAAAAGTATAAATGATGTACATTATTTTTGTATACAAAAAAATAGTACGAAGATTAGAAGATAATTTAATTTCATCATCAGTGGTTGAAGTATTATGGTTGAGCCAGTATTAGGTTGAAACAAGTATCTGGTAGGGGAGAGCCAGGACGACTGAAACACAGCAATTTTCTCCAAGCCTTTTCAAGTCTGATATGCCAAACTACCACAGTAATGAACTGAACCGCGAAAATCCCTGTCTTTTTTTTTTTTGGAATGACGAGTTGTGTTTACTGTTTCATGTGCCGGGGTCATGCTCACATGACAGATTAGTTAGTACTTTAAAAAATCCTGAAGTTGTAAATGTCAAAGTTTTACAGTTTAGAAGCTAGTGAAGTTTAAACGTCAAGATTCACTGTCGGGACGATTGAAACACCTGTCACAAATCGTCCCGACACGTAGCCATTCTACTCTATAAAGACACAGGAGATGAATGATCAAATAACAATATTATGTCCAAACTATATTTTTTCTGTTACCACCATAAATAATTTTGCTAAAAATGGTCATGTTCCAAGATATTATACCTTATTACAGAATAGAATAGTAGAACTTTCAAGTGCAGAGGCAGGAAAAACTGAGATTTGGGCCCAAAGGCAAAAATACACACAGAGCAGGAGAGGGGCCACTAGGCTGAAGGCTAGACCACCAGGATACTCACATCCAAATACTAGGGTCTTCACAGTGGACCATAAAAAGGGAAGCTGAGACCTAACCTGAATGCTCATTAACTGTTTGATGTTCTAAAAGTTATATTTATTGTAATTTTTATTAAGAAAAAGGACATAACATGTCTGCAATTACATATTAAGAAGGAAGCTGTCATTTTAAATAAAAACAAGAATAATATAAACAATTTAAATGTATATCGTTGTGTTTCATCCGTCCCCCACAGTGAGGACGAGTGAAAGAATGTGCACGTTTTGTTTAAAGTTAAATTAAAGTCGGTCCACATTTTTTAAAATCATATATATATACAATATCACCTGGCGACCCTGTACGCAGGATAAGCGGTTGACGATGGACGGATGGATCACCTGGTTGATAGAACACACACGTGAGTTGTTGACCACAACAACATAACATTTTCTTTTAAAATGACGTATATCCGAAAAGTGTTTCAATCATCCTGCCTCTCTCCTACAGATAAATTACTTTTCTGAGTATCATTAGTTATATATTCTATATATAAGAAACTATAAATATAGGAACTTTTTAAAAAAAATAGTTCTCTTTCCTATTGTACTCAAAAACATTGATCTGAAGCTCAATCCTGAGGCTGCTCTGTAAGTAGTTTTCTAACAAATTTCCGGTTAGTCCTGCCCACGTCCTGATGAAGCCCCGCCCATTCCGAGCACAAATACAGCTCATTTAATTTGTTCAACAGATACAGATATAGATAGTGGTGTACTCGCTAGCCCACAGATAGGATCTCTTGTTGGCATGGTCATCATCAACCATCCCCTTAACATCATCTACTAAATGAACATCATGCTGTGTTGAAGAAGACTTGAAACTAGCGACTCATCAGGAAAGTGTTTACTGAGGTAATAAATCAGCTGAAAAGTAGCTTCATTTTCTCAGAGACTTCTATACAATCACACTTCTTTCTGCAGCCGGTGGAGTCGCCCCCTGCTGGCTGCTAGAGAGACACTAGCACTTTGGCGTCAGTTTTCAGACCCAGAGGTTTCCGCTTAATTATGATTTGAGTGCTGCATTGCGCTCCAACTGGTGGCTGAAAGATACACTGCAACAGGCCTTTTGGGTGTTTCCCTGTTTTACAAGATCTGTCAGTCAGGTTGGGAGAGATGGCAATTGTCAATCCTAGGTTTTGAATTTTGGGTAATAGAAACAAAAAGGGGACAATTTTTATATTAACTTTGCTTCTATTAACTGTGTCTAATGTGAAAGTGTCTTTCTGGAGCTTAACCCTCTGAGAATCAACTCTGCAGCTCCATGCAGGCTTTTAGCCTCTTTTAGCTCAATATTTTGGTTGTTTGCGTGTATCATGCTGTAGAGTTTACACTACTGTTTATAGTGCACCACTTTGCCAGTTGGGATCCAAAAACATAAAATGCTGCATGAACTGTACTAACTAAAAATAATACAGTGCCTATGTTGAAGACTTTAGAACACTGAAAACTTCATAAATAGGTGAAATATAATTTCAGGATGTCTCTGGGTTTTCACAATGTCACGCCAGCTATTGCATCACATCAGTTGTATTTTCTTTTTTCAGCCTATTCACCTTAGTATATTTCTGTATTTTATTTCCTGAACATTGCATTTAGCATAGCATAGCAGACACTGCCCACCAACACTACACTTCCAGTTATTTTAGTTTGCTAACTTTATTTGTCATTTCTGCAGTGTCACAGCACCACAAACTGAAAGTTATAGTCAGTTCAGTTCGCAAACAGACACAATGGCTGATTTTAAAGACTGAGAAAGAACTTCGGGGTAAAAAACAGCCATGTTCAGATGTGCATGTGTAGTCACGGTGAAGCACGTACCACTGCAAAAATCTGATTTTCTTGCTCTGAGGCTCTGCAGTTGCTGCCAACTGTGGAAGATGACGTGGGGCTTTTTGGCTTTCACTTTGAGAGAAACCCTCCAGTTCAGAGCTGTCCCGCTCCACTGTGAGCGAGGCGACACTTCGACAGGCTTCTCGCCGAGCCGGAGGAGGATAAACAGCGCGCCGAAAACCTCGCAGACAGCCTCTCACCTTAAAAACACACCTGAGGTGGCAGCCGGGGCTCCTCAGAGTCAAACAGCCTTTTAATCTCGCTCTGAGGCACGTCACGCTCGCTGTAGTCGGCCGCAACACCGCAAGGCGTTTTAATCATGCCAGGGATGTATGAAGTGGCGGGGCCTGGGGCCGAGGAACGGGGGCCACCGGGGTTCAGATTGTGTTCAGATTCCCTTCAAAAGGTTGAGCAGACAGAACGAAGGGATAATGCCGGGATAATGAGAATTCTCATTACAGAGCCAGGTGGGGAAACTGAGCGTTTTGTCATCGCTGTCACAGACATCAGCCGGGTCACGACTCGTGTTGACCAGAAGACGAGCGCTCGCGTGCGTCATTATGTGTGGGCTGCAGCCTTGGAGCCGACGGCCTCTCGGGCTCCAATTGTTCAGGCTTTTCACAGGGGACACAGAGCCAGAGCAATTACCCACAGTTCAAAGCGGCTGTGTAACAGGAAGTACAGCTGGCCGTCGCACTTCCACTTTGAAATTCTCAGTGTCACAGCGACACTCTGGCTGCAGGTCGTTACGGTGCAGATGACGGATGTTCATCTGGAAATGGAGAAATGAAACACATCCTGTTCTCCCACTCCAGCCTCCAGTAAGTGAACACAGCTGCTGTTTGGAGCCAACAGGGGCCGCTGAAATGAGCAAGTTACAAACTGTAGCTGTCCGCTGAAAACCATGTATCCCCACAATCTCAACCTGAACTGAAAGTGCAGCAGAGCCGCTTCTCCGTGTAATTTAAAGGTTAGAAAGTGTGACTTAAAGGTCACAGAGGATGAAACCATGTGCAAAAAGATTTGTCAGTAACTATGTGCGTGTACTCATGTACTTAAAACAACCATGAAGTGACACTTGAAGAACTTCTACATTATTTGTGCTTCAGTTTTGTTTCCTTTTGACTTTTCCACATTTCAGGAGGAACATTTTGAACTTTCAGCTCCACCAGGCTTTATCAAATGTAAGCTTTGAATGATCAAATAACATTATTATGTCCAAACTATATTTTTTCTGTTACCACCATAAATAATTTTGCTAAAAATGGTCATGTTCCAAGATATTATACGTTATTACAGAATAGAATAGTAGGACTGTCAAGTGCAGAGGCAGGAAAAACTGAGATTTGGGCCCAAAGGCAAAAATACTAGCAGAGCTGATACAGTTAATAGGATTGATTTAAACAACAGAAAAAGTCAAAAGTTCAAACACAGGTGATAATCCAAAAAATGAAAATATGAGTCCAGACAAGAAGAAACATCCAAAATGATGATACTCGATATGCCGATAATAGTGCGACTCAGACAATATATACAGACGCACACACGCAGGAAAGGGGAACAAAATCAGGTGGGACACAATAGGACGTCAGGACAATAGCAAATAAAGCACACAAACAGCAGATGATTACAAAACAGGAAACGGGACAAACACACAGAAACATGGACCAAACACACCGACACAAACATTTATCAAAATAAAGCAGGAACACGGACAAACAGACTAAATCCTGACAGATAGTTCAAATTATAAAGTTAGTGTTATGAGGTTGTGTGGTGTGGGGACAGAGGACCCAAACGCAGCACTCTAAGGGGAAGGAGGTTTTTTTGAGGGAAAAAGGGGGAGAGGGACTGGAGTGGAGGGAGAGGTGGATGTCGGGGAAACACAGGCACGGGGAACCAAGGAGACAGGGGGCCAGGGAGCCGGGGAACACTGGGGCCGAGGAAGCGAGGAGCGGTGGGAGAACAGGGAGGACGCCGTGGGGGAAAGTCTGAGGAGGAGAGGGCCGGTGGATGAGCCCAGCCGACTGAACGGAGGACGAGGGTGAGTGTACCTGGGAGGGAAACAGACAGAGAGACAGGGTTAGAGATGACAGAGACAACGTGAGAGCCTGAATGTGGAGGTGGCACCGGGTACGGAGCAACGACGATCAAGCAAGAGTGGTGTGGAGAACCGGGGTTGAAATACAGGCAGGGATGAGGTTGATTACTGGCAGGTGTGGCAGGCTGACGAGGTGGCTGATGAGGTGCAGGTAGATGGCTGGGCTCAGGAGCAGAGGGAGAGAGAGAGAGAACACAGGGGAGAAAACACAGGGAGGCAGGCAGGGAGGCAGGCAGGGAACAGAAAACCAAGGAAAAAGCAGAATAACTGATAAAAAGGAGAAAAAAACCAGGACACTCACCGTCAGCCGGGCTGCCACCACAACAGTTAGTATATTCTACGCTGCTCTACCATGCGGGTAAATGTTCAATCGACAGAAATGCAACATAAGATCCAAAACTCTGTTTCCAGTGGTGTATAAAGACCTCACATAATGAACCTTTATGTTTTTACCTTAGAATGACACATTTCTATCTACATACACCACGGGCCTCTTACATGGACGTCATCATGTTGCGCCGCCATGTTTCTACAGTAGCCCAAACGGAGAAACGGCTCTACAGACCACGTTTTGTCACTGCATTGAACACGTACAAAGAAGAAGAAGAAGAAGAAGAAGTAAGGTTAGTTGTAGTAAGAGTACTTGTCTGGTTTATTAGACTTAGATTAGAAAATGGAGGACCACACGACAGAGCGTGTCGGCCACTGCAGCTTCTCCTGTGCGCTTGGTAACAGAGGGGTGAGCGGTGACTGATGGTGGATTCATGTGGTGTTGGAATAATCAGAATCCTTTTTTTTACTGCAAAAAGAAATGTGTACAAAGGAGATAAAGAAGTATACAAAACTTTGATTCGTACAAAATCATGTATTGCATATACTTATTTTGCAAACATGCAGTGTGGGATCTGGTTATAACGGTTAGTTTGTGGTCCACGTGGAGTGAACTAGTTATCTGATCTGATCATTTTAATCCAACTACATCTTTGTAGTAGCATCCATGTTGATTCCACATTCTGACTTAGGAGCGCATTGAACATACACTGAAGTCGGGAAATGGGACCATCTGAGGAGCCTGTGAATGCACCGTGAGCCTCTGGTTGCAATTTGCAACCCCGACCACTAGATGTCACTAAAACTTACACACTGAACCCTTTAAAACAGAGACCAAAGAGACATCCATCTTCTCATCTGACTCCATTAAATCTTTTCCTTATAGGGTTATACTTTAGGTTTAATCTATAAGGATTTTTTAAGTTTCACAAAGTACTGGTGAACTACTAAAACTTTTATCAAATTTAACACAAGTTTATAAAATGTTATTAAGTTGAATTCTGTCCCTGCATTTAAAATCTGAATCGTCCACATCTTCCACATCAATAACCAGTCGTCTGTTTATCCTGATGAGATAAACTCACCATCTGTGAACTCCGAGCTGCTGAGGAGATGAAGAGACTCTGACCTTCAGTCGGGAAACACTCTCTCAGTGTTTGTGTCCGTATCTGTGAGACGTGGATGTTGTTTTCTTTCTCCGTCCAAGGCCTCTGTTCTCTGCACTCTGCTTAGAAACCAGGCTCGTTACTGGAAACAGAAAAGCAGCGACCGAATGTCGCCGTGTGATGAAAAAAATAAATAAAAAGTTTGGTTGTTTTCTTACAGTGAATACTTTTATTGGCAGATTCATATTTCCTCATATTGATTCGTTGTTTGTAGATGGTTAAAATAAAGCTGCATCTTAAATTATTCACAATTTTAAAATCTATAATTCCAGTATTGTGATTCATTAATGAGCGACTGAATGTGAGGTGAATACTTATTGTCTCAGACATTGCTGCGGGTAGCGGCAATGTTAATAATTCAGAACTGAAACTGGCAGAGTCAGGACGCTCAAATAAGAATAATAAAACTCTTCATGTCTGTATTCTGCAGTTTCTTCATGCAGCTGCAGGTGAGACAGCCGCGCCTCGCACATCATATCACTGCAGATGAAATATTAAAGAGCAGACTGAGATGAACACTCTGGTTTGTATCAGCAGCAGCAGACTGAAGCTGCCGGAGGAGACAAAGATGGACGAGTGTTGGGTGAGCTGAAGCTCGGACTGATAGAGAGGCAACCACAGTGAAAACGTCCGATGAGAAAATCTGAGAATCCTAATTCATCACTGTGATGGAGAAGCGATATGCTGTCTGAGTACAGCAGTCAGCAGGTACGCTGGACTCCTGTAGAGAGCTGAAGCGAAACCAGAACACTGAGGTTCTGTTCCAGAAGAAAAAAACATTTCATTAAAAAAACAGCTAAAAATATAGCTGGATGTAATACAGCTGTTCTCAACACTATGACGTGTGGTTCTCTGTGTGTGTCTTTTTAAAAAACAAAGAAATATTGTTGTTGATTTAATATTTCTAATTAATCGTTTTTAGCAGCCTTTAACGAACCCCACAGGCCCAAAAAGGCCGCGGGCTAAAGGCCTGCAGCTGGACAGGGCGGTAGGACTGATTGGTGTTTTAGCCATGCTAGCGTCATGGCTCTAGAGATGTCACTTAGTGCTAATTAGCATATGTTATCATGCTAACAGGCTAATTTAAGATGGTGAACATGACAATCAGGCGTACGGCGTACAAAGCAGCTTTTCTCTGCCTCACAGTTTCACCCTCGCAGCACCAACAACATCATTCCTCTTTCTCTTCTCCATGTTTACAGTTGAAGAGCGTTCTGTGTTCCTATTGGTCAGCGTCACTGAAGACATTGGGGAATTCGCCGTATTCGTACACTACACGGGATCAACCCTTCAATTGTCACGCCTGATGCCCACTTTTGTTTCGACACCCTATGTCTGTGAGGTTGGGCTGACAGTGAGGAGTCTGAACCCAGCATTACTCTGGTGTAGACAGCAGAGAGTACAGCTAACATGTTTAAAGGGTGCCATTAGATACTAGAGCGTTTCTAAACATCACGGATAAGAAAGAAACCAAGGCTGGAAAAACATAGTGGGAGCTGTAATGCAAACAAATGAAGCATCGACATTTAACAAGGTATTTAATTTTGCCTATATTTTTTTCAATGTCAAAATCCTTTTTGACCAAAGAGTTGACTGTGTGATTCTTCAGTGTAACGTCTAACGTGCGAGCACTTCACTCTCATACACCCCTACAAATAGATCCGTGCAAACCAGAAAACTGAGTAACAGTTACAACCGACCGAAATCTTCCACCACGTCTGACCCCGAATGCTAATCGTTCAAAACATGGTCGGACTGAGCCCTGCTACTCAGAAACAAGAGCCCGGTGCGCCGGCAGCAGGTGAAGCGGTAAGACAACGGGGAAAATATAAGCAGCGTATTGGTTTGGCTAACGTTAGCTGGCTATTTGGCTAAATCGGTGCCTTTTATTGAAACACGTTTAACTTTTCATACAGCCGATGCAATCACAGCCTGGAGGCAAGTGGATTTTTAAAAAAGTGTGATGGGCAAACTTTTTAAATGCTGAACTCATCGTTCATTATCAGCAAGTTACTAGCCTACTAATTAAAGTTAGAGACTAACTAGGCTACCATGCAGAGCATTTTGCACAAAGTTAAACAATAAAATTTTTTATAAAAACACAAAATGAAACAGCTGTAACTGGAATTAATATTATAATAGTGGTAAGCTATATACTGTACTATTATATGAAATTATAATGAATATAGTAACATCACATAAATAATATATAATATCAAACAGTTTACTATTATATTAACAATATACTTTTAATAAAATGTTGTAATATTATGCTAGAATATGTTGAAAAGGTCTTAAAAGGTATCGAATCTTACTTCAGGATTCCTGTATATTCCCTGTGTATGGAAGCAGCTAAAGAGTGAGCTATACCGTTTCACATGCGCTGTACCGATCACCAGCCTGTCAGCTCCTCACACGGAGCGAAGTCAGCCAGCTGATCAGCAGTTAGTGTGGTGCAATAAAGCCAATTCTTTACCAACACACCTGTTTAATAGGCATAAACATGCAAAACAAAATGTCCCACATCCATTGCAGCTGTGTTTTGAGTGCTAGTTCAGCTAATAGCTTATTGTGACAAACAAGCTAAAGTAAAAGCTCTCTGTCTTTAGTAACCGTTCAGCTTAGTTTGCCGCGTACATTACAGACAGACCCTCCTCTCTACCAGCAGCAGCAGAGGGAGGACAGGAGGGACTGAGCTGTTCATTCTTTCTGAACTTCACTCACTATGTTGATGTCAGGAATAGGATTTATTTTACTGACATGTTAGATTTGTTTCCTGTGAGCTATTAGTGACTGTTGTAAATCCTGTTGCCGCTCTAGAAACATTTAGTTAATAAAAAATGTTAAATATTTTTTTAATAATATATGCAATTATTTAGTAATAAATATGATTGATAAGAGCATCGATAAAGAACTGAACCAATAAGTATTACCAACACAAGTGTGTCAATAAAATCCTAATGATCCCAACTCCAGAGAAAAAGTCCGGCCATCTCCGTGTCCTGGTTTTAAAATCCGGCCCAATTGAATCTGTAATTGAACAGCGCTGGTCTGCAGTGATCATAGTAATATATCTTCCTTTAGACGAAATGTACGTTAAACTGAATGCAGCATTGTACACAATATTTTGTCCTTGTAATCCATGTTTCCATGGCATGGACAGCCTTTGGATATTGCTGGAAATTCCCCTCCTTAAAGGGTAAATTATTATCACAACAATTTAATAATGCAAAGCATTTAAACTTTTCATACACACAAAGCGTTAACAGCAGCCTACTGGTCCTACCAGGCTGGACATGCAGTCTGCCTAAATATGTATCCCCCTTTATAAAGCACAGGTGATGGCCTGGATTTAATTTTGTGTATATTTCACATCAGGACTAATAACAGGGGTTAATATGGAGACGTCTGTTGTTTCTTAACAAAAGTTATAGTGGGATACAAAATACAAACTGGGATCCAGAGAAAGTCTCGTACTGTTCATTAAGGCCTACAAAGAAGTGTTGCATCACAGAATGTCACTTGAGCTAAAGTTAACAGGAAGGTTTTTTTAATAATGTAATTTAATAAAACTATAACTAAGTTACTGAAAAGATCCTGTTACTGAAACAAATAACTGTAAGTTTATGAACCATATTACATCATATACTAAACAAGACATTTTGAAAGCTTGAACATCGCCTTTGTCTCTTTTGTCCCGGATTGAATGGGCCCCTCTTAAAAAACAACTGGCCCCAGTCTGGCCCCCTCAATAAAACTGGTCTAGAACCGCCACTGCAACAGAAAAAACCCAATTATTAATATTTTATTCTTAAGAACGCACACGCCTGACGATTCAGTCCAGACGGTTCAGACTTGGGATCTCACAGAATCTCGCGTGACTTCAGACAGAAGCAAAGATGGAGGCAGACTGTCGTCGCCAGCTGGTTGACCTTGTGTGTGCTGTGTTTTTCCACAGAAAAACTAAAGAAGATAATCAAACTGTGGAGGAACTCGAGGCTGAGAAGAGGGAATCAGCAGGTTCATACATTTTGTAGAGCAGACAGACAACACGCTGGGGACGCTTCCCGCTCAGCTCGCTCTCATTGGCTGCTGCGGAGGATTCCTGATTTCAAATAGTAAATATCAGACATCTCCGATCCAGTCGGTGACCTTCAGATTCTGTCTGTAAACCCCTCACACTACAGGATAATTTCAGCAGATAATCTGTTCCAACCAGCCTTGGATCGGGAACGCCGCTCCCTCTATTGTCCGACCCAAAATGTGCCCAGTGTAACTGGTGCGCTGAGGGCCCACGAGGGACAGCGACAAGTGCCACGTGGATCATGATCAAATTCCCGTCCTCCATTCATTCATTCTGTGTTGGCATAATGAGTTGCTGTGCTTTTCTTGATTGCTATTTGTTCTGTGGTGATCGACGTACTGCGTCAGCTACTTCGTGCAGATTTGTTACTGAAGGTTGGCTGAAGCTGTTTCGGTTGTTTGATGGTCGGAGACAGCAGGTTTGAGTCGAGGGCAGGCTGGGAGATCTGCGTCCGGCACGTTGGCTGCTGTCCGTGATGCTGATCCAAGGTGCTGCAGGTTGCGTTGAGTCGTCGTGTATCTGTACGCCCGTAACGAAAGTGCTTTTTGGGGCACAAGAGGAATATTTGCACCTGGGCCAATCACCATTATGTTACGCTGCTGGTTTCACTCTTTTAGAAAGCTCAATAAAGAAACCCTCATTGAAAAACAGTGCGAGCACATGGCTTCCTCTAAAACCGCAAACTTTTTTTTTTACATTTCTGTTTGAGATTTGCAGATTATTATGAAAAGAATCTCTCATCTCCTCATAATCCTTTTAAAAGCCTTTTTTAAAAACACAACCTAAACACACACAGATACTGACGGGGGGTCAGTTGGTGTCTTAAATGTCATTCAGGTCGGTCACTTCCTAATTGGCCCCCAAAAAAAACAGAAGCCTTTTTGTTGTTCAGACGGAGGAATACAGAAACACAACAGACTGTAAATGAGCATTAAAGAGACACGACCACATCCACTTTCAGAGGACAGACACATCATTTAGAGTCTGGGAGAGGCAAAAAATAAAACTGAGGAGAGATGGCAAATAGATAATGAGATGGCTAAAAGCTTGATCTTGAGAATAATTTGCTTCTTTTGCAGCATGGCCTCGAGTGGGGAAACCGTTAATCAAAGGTTAGAATGAAATAAACTTTGTTCAAAGATCCTTTTCCCCAAACATTTAAGACTTGGAGGGTAAGAACGGCAGAGGGAAAAAATCCAATTATTTTCCTCTTTTATCACTTCACTCGTTACAAATAAGACACGCTTTCTGAGAAGCAACAAAGTTTAGTTTTATAATTGCTGTTTTACCACCTGCCAGTTCAGCTAACAGTCACTCCGTCTGTGTCCTCCCCTCTCAAGGCCCGAGATAATCAGCCCGACTCCAATTAGACCCGTCGCTCCTTCTGACGAGGACAAAGTCGTAAATCGTTTACTCACTGAACACCAAATGAAGAGCTGTGAAAATAATAATAATAATAATGATAATAATAATAATCTTCTTTTTATTGTCCGCCTGCCCTCACAGGCTATTAGTCAGTTAAAAGCTCATCTGTTACCTTCTCCGATGGATGTTTGGGTCAGGAGGATGGGACCGGGTCGTCGGCCATGTTAGAAAAGAAAGAATAAAGAGGTGTCATCTCAAACGAATGCTGGCAGATAAAGAATCTTTCTGCAGTACGTTGAAAGAAGTGTAGCCACACAGATTAAAGCAAAACACTCTCTGATTTGTGTTTTTCTCTGGAAATATTTAAATTGTTTCAGCTTTTAGTCGGTACATGCAAACTGCTAAGACTGGTAAGTTTCTCGTGAGAGGCGAGTTGGAGGCGTTTGTTGTGTACGTAGAAGAGCTGCCAGCAAGACTTTATTTCCTTACGTGACTCTAAACCCTCTAACTCTGACGTTTCCACCGGCGTTTCCTGCAACAACTCGGCAAGTGTGCGAACTTGCCAAAAACAATGAGAGCTGTTTTCAAGCAACCTGTTGCGAGCCTTGCTGTCAGTTTCATTACATTTATTCATTTAGCTGACGCTTTGATCCAAAGTGACTTACAATTGCTATACATGTCAGAGGTCGCACGCCTCTGGAGCAACGAGGGGTTAAGTGTCTCAGGGACACAACGGTCACATGCGGGGGATTGAACCTGGGTCTCGCCATCACCTCATTAACAGCAGAAAAACCCCTTTTCACACTCGTGAGATGGGAAGTTATGTCCTGTCTGCTGTACGAGGCCTTTCACCTGGAGCTTTATCTTAAATGAATTACAGAAGGGTTGTTTTTTCTCATCTTCAAGATAAAGTGAGTTTATGATATTGCTTCGATGGTGATGAAAAGAATAGCATTCACGCCGAAATCTGTATTAAAGTGACTTAGAGATGAATCACACTCACCATAGCTTAATTTTACGCACAATCCATGATGAGGAAGATCTAGAAAAATAGAAATGCACGTGTTTTTGAGATCCCATGTTTTTAGGGTAGCTTATGTCAAGATGAACCAAGCTCCCCCACACTTCCCTATAGTTCGCACCCTGAACTCTCCTCTCACGAGATTTCAAAGCAAGAATTGTCCTTGAGCAAGACTTGAGTTTCCTGCTAAAACCATCCTATCCATGTTGATGTTAGACACCTGGTATAACAGCCTGTCGCTGCCGACAAGAAACACTTTTTGTGGACGCCATTTTGAAGGTTGCCACTGCAGCTGAAGCCATCTACTGCACGACTGACTCCACTACTAGTTTTTTTTCGACCCCTAAATATGTGAATATAGGGCCCAGATTTAAAATAAAACAGTGTGGGTGAAACATGGCAGTGAAAAAAAACCCAGGACTGTCTCCACTGTCTGTTTTACTGGGAGAAAATAAATAGCTTACTGTGACACTGATATGTTCCTGACTCGGTCATCTGGAAATCGTGCTCTTTCTACATTAAACATTTCCTCGTGATTTGGTGCGTCACAGCCTACCTGCTCAGATGTAATGTCTTTAAGTACTGTCTTCATGCAGGCACGAGCCCTCCGGCACATCAAATAAATTCACTTTACCTGCAGCTGGTGTTTGTTTCTCCAGTTTTTGTATTATACATGCGTACTGAAGCTAATAGCCATAAAAATATTCTGACGTGGCACATGTTTACTCCTCAATTTAGAAAAAAAAAATCACAGGAAAAAAACTAAACTATGAAACTTCTCAGCTCAGTATGATGTTCCCTAAAACAAATGATCAGAAACAAACAGAAACCAATAACCCGTCCGCCCCCCCCCCCCCCACTTCCTGCGTCCTCCAAAATGTAAAAATTTCTCTTGGTGGCGTCGACGCCCTGCAGCCATAAATGGCAGAAAATATGAAAAGAGAAAAGAACAACATCAACAAAACGGGGGGGATGAAATTTCACCGTGAGGGCGAAAATGAGAAACGACATAATAAAGCGATTCTATTAAAAAGCCATCTGACCGTTAATAAAAGTAATGATTTGATGAGAACGTCCCGCCACAGAGCCAGAGGCGGCACGGGGGGAGGAGGAGGAGGAGGAGGAGGAGGTTGGACTGGCTTTTATTTCTATGCTCCCACATTGCAGAGAAGGGAAAAATGAGACGAAGTGTGTGTGTGTGTGTGTGTGTGTGTGTGTGAGGAGGGAGGACGACATAAAAAACAATTGCTGCCTCTCCCATCTCTGACTTAATGAGATTTGGTGGTTGCTGCTGCTGCTGCTGTTGATGTGGCCGAGGCTCAGGTATTATTTGTTGTTGGAGGTGATGGCAGGATTGGATAAAACACACATCTCGCAGCGAGGCGTCGACTTTCTCATCTGCGGCAGAATATCAGACTCACCTTCTGTCGGTCTGCAACTCAATATGCACACAGCCGGGGAGAGATTTACATTTTAGCTACAGATACAGGGGCAAATACAAATGGGGATGTTTGTGAACAACGTCAGGTTTGTGTTGGGGAAGGATTCTCTCCCCATTGGCTAATTTTGTTAACTTATTTTAACTTAGCACTGCTCTGCTCCACCTGGCTGTATGAACTACACCGTAGGTTTGTTTACTATCAACTCAGGGGTAATGATAATATCTATCATGAGACAATAAATGTCTCACTTGTGTCTTATTTCCCCTGACGTCCTACACTATAGCAAAGAATCATGTGTACTTTTGACTCACACCAAAATACTAAACAATGGAAAACCCACCTTCTTAACAACAAATTTCAATCAGCAAAATGTCTATAAAAAAATACATGGCCATTCTCAGGACTTTGGTCAGGTGCCACGTTCTGTTCACATCATTCTGTCAAGTCAACAAGTGGCTCTGGTAGTAGGGAAGGATTATTGGGTCAGAATTAAAAGTAAATGTCCAAAACTAAAAGTCTAAATCAAAAATGCATTTGGGCATTTGGTATTTATGGTTGAGGAGTGTATGCAAATAAAGGGGGCGTGGCCCAAATACCTGAGGCTGGGTTTGAAACTGTTGGTACGCAGAGGCACCTTATGGTCAGCAGGGGGGGCTCTGAGTGCTAAAGAGCACACTGCAATTAAACCAAACGGAGCGAGTGAGCAGGGCTGGAGGGAGGACTATACTTTATAATTTGATAACTTCAACTTCTGGGGCTTCACACACAAAATCACCAGTGAAAACAGCGCTATCAGTCTGGATATCATCAGCTAATCTGTAATTCGTTTGTAATTCAAAAAATTGTATGTATAAAAGGAGATAAGCTAAAAGTACATTTTTAGTTTTAGACTTTTAGTTTTAATTCAATTAAATTAAATTTTATTTATATAGTGCCAAATCACAGCAACAGTTATCTCAGAGCGCTTTTCATAAAAGAGCAGGTCTAGACCGTACTCTGTGATGATATTTACAGAAGTCCAACAGTTCCCACCAAGAGCAGCACTAGGAGACAGAGGCAAGGAAAAACTTCCTTTTAAGAGGCAGAAACCTCGAGCAGAACCATGGCTCAGGGTGGGCGACCATCTGCCTCGACCGGTTGGGGTGAGAGAGAGAGAGAGAGAGAGAGAGAGAGAGAGAGAGAGAGAGAGAGAGAGCAGCCTACACAATATATCCCGCAACCACAGAGGGAGAGAAAGTAGAGGAGAGAGGAGCTCAGTGCATCATGGGAAATCCCCCGGCAGTCTAGGCCTATAGCAGCATAACTAAGGGATGGTTCAGGACTCACCTGAGCCAGCCCTAACTATAAGCTTTATCAAAGAGGAAAGTCTTAAGCCTACTCTTAAATGTGGAGATGGTGTCTGCCTCCTGAACCCAAACTGGAACCTGGTTCCACAGGAGAGGAGCTTGATAGCTGAACGCTCTGGCTCCTAGTCTACTTTTGGAGACTCTAGGAACCACAAGTAACCCTGCATTCTGGGAGCGCAGTGCTCTGGTGGGTAGTAAGGTACTATGAGCTCTTTAAGATAAGATGGTGCCTGACCATTAAGAGCTTTGTAGGTAAGAAGAATCATTTTAAATTCTATTCTGGATTTTACTGGAAGCCAATGCAGAGAAGCTAAAACAGGAGAAATGTGATCTCTTTTCCTGGTTCCTGTCAGAACACATGCTGCAGCATTCTGGATCAGCTGAAGAGTCTTAACGGACTTTTTCAAGCAGCCTGATAATAAGGAATTGCAGTAATCCAGCCTAGAAGTAACAAATGCATGGACTAGTTTTTCTGCATCATTTTCAGACAGGATGTTCCTGATTTTCGCAATATTACGTAGGTGAAAAAAGGCGGTCCTTGAAATTTGCTTAATGTGAGACTTAAACGACATGTACTGATCAAAGATAACTCCAAGATTCCTCACGGTGGTGCTGGAGGCCAGGGCGATGCCATCAAGGGAAACTATATCTTTAGATAATGCGTCACGGAGGTGCTTAGGCCCCAGAACAATAACTTCAGTTTTATCTGAGTTTAACATTAGAAAATTACAGGTCATCCAGGTTTTAACATCCTGAAGGCACATTTGAAGTTTAGCTAACTGATGAGTTTCATCTGGCTTGATCGATAGATATAACTGAGTATCATCTGCATAACAATGAAAGTTTATGGAGTGTTTCCTGATAATATTGCCCAAAGGAAGCATATATAAAGTGAAGAGGATTGGTCCGAGGACAGATCCTTGAGGAACTCCATAACTAACCTTGGCGCGCATGGAGGACTCATCGTTAACATGTACAAACTGAAATCGATCTGATAAATAGTGGTCAATGGTATCAAATTCAGCACTAAGATCTAATAAAGCCAGTACAGAGACAAGTCCTTTGTCTGATGCAATAAGGAGGTCGTTAGTAATTTTCACCAGTGCTGTCTCTGTGCTATGATGAGCTCTAAATCCTGACTGAAAATTCTCAAATAAACTATTGCTCTGTAGAAAGTCACACAGCTGTTTAGCAACTGCTTTCTCCAGATATAGGTTAGATACAGGTCTATAGTTGGCTAAAACATCCGGATCAAGTTTGGGCTTTTTCAGAAGAGGTTTAATTACAGCTACTTTAAAGTACTGTGGTACATAGCCTGTTGATAAAAATAGATTGATCATATCTAGTATAGAAGTGCTGACTAAGGGTAAAACATCTTTAAGCAGCCTAGTCGGGATGGGGTCTAAGAGGCAGGTTGATGGTTTAGATGAAGAAATTATTGAAGTTAGTTGGTAAAGATTGAGGGAAGCAAAACAGTCTAAACATATATCTGGTTTTACAGCTGTTTCTAAGGTTCCTGAGTTAAGAGAGAAGTCGGTGCCAGTTGAGGGCAGGTCTTGGTGAATTTTGTCTCTAATAGCTAGAATTTTATCATTAAAGAAGCTCATGAAGTCGTAACTACTGAGAGCTATGGGAATACTTGGCTCAATAGAGCTGTGACTCTCTGTCAGCCTGGCTACAGTGCTGAAAAGAAACCTGGGGTTGTTCCTATTTTCCTCTATTAATGACGAGTAGTACGCTGCTCTGGCATTACGGAGGGCCTTCCTATAAGTTTTAAGACTATCTTGCCAAATTAAACGGGAATTTTCCAGTTTGGCAGAACGCCATTTCCTCTCAAGTTTCCACGATATTTGCTTTAATTTGCGAGTTTCAGTATTATACCATGGAGCTAACCGTCTTTGTTTTAGTATTTTCTTTTTTAGAGGGGCTACAGAGTCGAGTGTCATTCGCAGCGAGCCTGCAGCACTATCAACAAGATGATCGATTTGGGAGGGACTGAAATTAGCATAGGAGTCCTCCGTTACTTTGTGACTTGATAATGAATTTAGAGCTGATGGAATTCTGACCCAATAATCCCTCCCCCTGTAAGCTGCTGACTTCTGGCTGAATTCATCCATGGTTATTGTTGTTTAAAACAGAAGGAGAACATGGAGCTGCTCGTGGACTTGGAGGGAGCGTTCCCATTAAGTGCTGCAGCAAGTGCTGCAGGAAAGCCTGGACATCTTTTACTGTAAATATTGAGACTTTTTGCCACGCTGTGCAAACTGTGTGGTCAGGGGCCGTCTAGGAGCCCTTGACAGTTGTGAGAAAAACATAATGAAATCTTTGGTCGCTGATCCACAGCGTTGGTCTTGTGGTGGAAACACCCACTGATGGCAGATTTTTGACAACCAAATATTTACCACACCGGCACCAACAGAAAAATCAATCAATTGGAAAATGAAATGACACATAAACACTCTGATTGGCCATCTGCTGTGGTGAAGAGCCTTGCTCAAGGAAAAGTGCGATAATCAAACCAGCGACGTCCCGGTCCTGAGCAAGATTATCATCGTTAATGAAAATGAACGAAATAACGAAAACTAGATGTGAAAACTGAAATAAGAATTAAAACGAGGCTTTACAAAAAAACAATAACTAACTAAAACTGTATTGTAGGTTTGCAAAACTAACTAAAATTAACTGAAAGGAAAGAGTAAATGTCCTTAGTTTTCGTTTATTTATTTCATAGGACCTAAATAAGCATACATTTCGGGTGGAAATGAAGCCGGTGAAACTGATGCTGCGGGGCAGTTGGTCCAGCTGGACCGGCAGTTCAGCAGTGCGCATGATGATTTGGCGGTGTGTTATGATTTTGTCCTCCACGTGAAGAGCTGGCACGCTGCATGTCCGTCAAGAGAGCCCGGAGTCAGGGCGCCGTCTGGCCGCAGCGTAGCAGGAGGTGACCGATGTTACGAGGAGAGCCCCGTGTGACATTAGGGGGAGGCCAACTTAGCCGGGGAGACCCAGATAGGGATCGTCTGCGTAGTGGGTGGGATTTCAACATGTTTTCTATTATCTTTTATACAAACATGTGCACAAAATAATATGAATGCAACAACTGGAGAGAGTTGTGTTTTGTTTAGTTTGGGTTGCAGGTAGTGAGTCACTGTCTTGGTGGTTTTCTTTATCTTGTTCTGTTCTGGTGGTCTGGCTTAGAGCTCATCCTGCATATCTGATGAACTTGTCCCTGTGTTGCGCTGGGTTAACAGTGTCTGCTGGTCATTATATTACTGCATGTAACCTAGTGTGTGTTTTATGGGCTCATTGATACCTCAGCCAGCCTGTCTCTTTGTGCTTCACATTGTTTTAATACATATTTGATTTGATTAATAAAGGTTTAGATTTTAATATAACTGCTTTCCAGTCTTACCTGCCTTCAGGGTGCTAAGGACCTGTTGTTTGTGGCTCAAAGGGGGGCTTCCACTATCTTCCAATTTCTTAGCTGTGGATCAATTGTATTTCACCTCCATTTATTGTGTTTCACCTATTTAACCAAGAGTGACAGAGCTAGAGACTGATTCTTGGAACCACTGGGTAGAACGATTAGGGTAGTTTGCTCTTAGGATTTTCTGTATGTGGGTTAGAAATTATACCGTAGATTGCATGTGGTTCATTTATTTGTAGTATATATTTAGATAATGTGTTAGTACTTCAAATATTTATATTTGCTTAGTGTTTGGGCCCCTACGTTCAAGGTGTCTCTTTTCACAAATCTGCATTATTTCTAATGATTTTACTTGTATTTTAATGTTTGATGAAAAAACTAAACTGGACTGAACTAAACTGGACTGAGCTTGGCATCGTGCAGCAACAAAGACTAAAAGTAATAAAAAGTAAACACTTTCAAAAAACAAAAACTAAACTAGCAAACCCACGTTAAAAACTAATTAAAACTAAACTGAAAACAAAATGTCAAAACGAAATAAAAATAAAAACTAATGAAAAATCCACATCTATAATAACCTTGGTCCTGAGATCACTGTTCCACTTCAGCACCTCTTTGTCCTCTGTATTGTTAATCTGACAGGATATATCCAGTCTATAAATAAACACCACACTTCTGTTGTAGTCTAATCACTCCTTTGTCTCTTTTCTACCATCTGCTTGTTGTCATTGTCCTCAGCCCCCCTCGAGACTGTATTGGGGGACGTAGTGATATTCTTAAGACTGATGGGCCCATTTAGACGCCATGAAACTTTAAAAACATGAAATGTTTCCTGTGAAACGTCTCAAGTCCTTGTGAATTCTTCCTGAATCCTCTAAATCGAAGCTGCGTTCACTTTCAGTTGTTTGGCAAAAGAATTAAAACTCAGTTGTGCAAAAGAACCACCACCTGTCTTTTCAAGGGTCTTAATGCACTTTATTTATGTAAACCACACAAAGAAACGGATCTGTCCTGCAGCTTAAAGACATTCACCACACTGAACTGGAAAAACCAACATGTCAGTGGATGTTTTGAGCGTGGTGCAATGCAACTCAGGCGAAATAGGCGGCCGTTCTCACTCCCAGGGCGTCAAAAACCTAAGCATCACATCCTTCGCCATCTGGTTCTAACGCAAATGGCAGCCTTTACCTACATTGTTCACACAAAAGTGGACGTATTATAAATAACTCATAAATCAGAATAAAGTTGGGGGTTGGGGCGGACAGGTGGGCCAGAAACTGGACAGTGGCACGGTGGTGATATAAATAAAAATAAAAATAATAATAATAAAAATAATGTGCATACTCCCGAGCATAAATCAACAATAAACATGGTTAAAACTGACAAAAAACTATAATTTATCTACATAACCTACTTCATCATGGAAGAAGCACAAAAAGCAAGCAGTGATTACCAAATCAATGCAATTTTATTTATATATTACTTCCAGAAGATGATGCATCTTAAGTACCAGTCTTATTTTGATGCAAAGATTTGTATCATCAAAAGGCGCCAATTTGGCGTGGTATTCAAACGCGTTTTTTTCATTTCGCTTGTCATTTTACGCCTACTGTCACAGGTAAAAATCAGCGTGTGTGGGATATAAAGGACACTAAGGTGACGGAGGGGTGGTCGGGTGAGTCAGTCCCTGACCCAGGAGACCGGCGTTCGTTTCCCGAGTGAAACAATAATCACACCATCATACGTTTTTTGGTGTGGGGTGGGGATGGTGCAGTGGATAGACACATGCCTTTGGTGCGAGAGACCTGGGTTCAATCCCCAACTGTGACACATCCTCCAATGTGTCCCTGAGCGAGACACTTAAGTCTAAACTGCGTGAAATGACACGAAAACCTTAAAATGCGTCGACATGGCACGCCGAAATGTCCTTAAAAGTGCCGTGCTATTTATACGCCATTCCATGATATGGAGTTGCTCTGGGGCGAGAACGGGTTGAAATAGGAGTTGCTTTTATAATAACAATGTATGAAATATCAAGGTAAAATACAATGTGGAGGGAATCTCTGGCAGCGATGAACCTACAGACAATTATTAGTTGAATCTGCAGCTTCTTGGCTTTACGGAGCTTCAGAGTGACTCTGCGTGCGATTATCATACCAACATGATACAAAAACAAAATGAGGTTCAACTTCAGATGCACCACATGGCCAAAAGTATGTGGACGCTACACCCATTTGTGACAAAGGGCATTAATCCAGTCTACACTGTCAGGATGTATGTGTGCAGAAGAAGAATCGGGGGTAACTGGAAACTTTTTTATTCTATTTGGAGAATCACTCTGGCAGTAAAAATGTTGATGACTTTGCAGTCTTGATTTGAGTTTATTGCACTTTGAAATAAGAGGAACTTGACAGTCTGTCATAGCGGATGTCAGTTTGACTTTTCAATAATAAAAAATAATGAACACAGTGACGGGAAACAAATCGATTTGTGTGGGACGCCCAAATACTTGTTTTTAAAACACAAGATTACAGCGACATAAAGAAATCTGGAATTCTGTGAGCGCAGCACAAAAGCCTCCTTCCCTCTCACTGTTTGTGTCTGTCGTTGTTTTTATATTCTATGAAATGAAGACATGAATGGCAGCATCATTACCGTCAGCGCGTCGAGCTCAGAGGAAACAAAGGAGTGGAAGGATCAGATGTTTTTCAGACGCAGAGGAAGACCATCGTCAAACTAATTGTTCTCTCAGTTTCTCATTTCACTGCTGCACTGGGTCACATGTTCCTTCATCACCATGAACACACACACACACACACACACACATACACACTGGTTTATTCTGACTCAGACCCACAAACACTCAGAGCACCTCATGTGGATTCATCCGCCGCTGGAAATAGTCCCCAACCAAGGCGCTATTTTCTCCTGTTTGGTTGATAGAAACTACAGTGAGCAGCTGAATTTACTGATCCTTGTTACATGTAAAATATGTTTTGGATTCGCACTCCAACACATTGTTGTTTTGAGTCTGCACATTAGATTTGTTCTCATGTTCAGACTCAAATAAGGAAAATAAAGAATATCAGTAACGTTATTCTTTGATGAAAGAATATCCACAGACATTTTAGAACAGCGGTCTCAGACTTTTTTTTTACATACATCAACTGCAGCAACACAAAAACAGAAACACTTTATTACTGCGGCCAACAGCACTCCGATTTACGACGCTGCACCGGACACCAAAACGCCTCTTTCTAAACCTTAAAGACCAGAGAACATCGGCTCTGCTCCTGAATACATCCTGCTGCATTACATTTACAACAACACACACACACACAGTGGCTGTAGCTCCGTGTGACCCGTTAATAAGAGCTGCTGTTTGTGTTTTTGTGTTGTTGTAAGAAGCTGCAGGGTCCAAACAGCCACTGGTCCCTCTGAGCAGGTTACTAATAAACACTGAGATCCAGAAAGAGAGGAGGAGGTACCAGGCGATCCAATCACAGTTCTTGCAGTCGGCGTCGCGGCGACGTGCAGTTACATTTTTGGGGAGGTGCACGTGAGGTTACAGCGTGGATTCGAGGGAGATGTAGCCTATAAACTGGCTTTAAGATGTAGAGCTTAGGGGAGGAGGTGAGGAGGAAAAGGAGAGGAGTCTGGAGAAAAGAGACGGGATGAGTAAAAGGTGGAGGAGAGTAGAGAAAGAAAGAGAAGAGGAGGGAAACAGAGGAAAAAGGAGGTAAGAAGAAGGACGAGGGAGAGGAGGAGGCTGGATGAAGAAATTGAGGACAAGAGAGCAAAAAGGGTTGAGAAAGAGAAGGTGGAAGAAATGGGGAGGGATTAAGAAAGAAAAGAGAAGAGGAGGAGAAGGAGCAGAAGAAATGGAGGGCAAAGAGAATTACATTTACATGACACTTTTTATCCAAAGCGACTTACAGTTGCTGTACATGTCAGAGGTCACACGCCTCTGGAGCAACGAGGGGTTAAGTGTCTTGCTCAGGGACACAACAGTGGGTGTCTCACAGCGGATTCGAACCCATGTCTCTCACACCAAAGGCATGTGTCTTATCCACTGCACCATCACCACCCACCCATGAATAAGAAATAAAGATGAAAAAAGGAATAGGAGGAGAGGAGGGATTTAGAAGAGGAGGTGGAGGGAGACATGGAGGAGGATGTGTGCAGTGAGGAGGAGGAGGAGCAGAAAAGGAAGGGAAGAATAAAGGAAAGGGGAGGAGAGAAAGAAGGATGAGGACAACGATGAAGGGAAGAAGAAAGAGGTGAAAGGAGCATGAAAAGGAGGAGTAGGGGAGGAAGGGAAAAAAGGAGTAAATATACAGATCTTAACAAATCTTTAATAAACATCAAGAGGAGTTGTTTTATTCTCGTTTTATATATTTGATTAAAAAATGGCTGTTTTTTCTACATGTTCAAAGAGAAAATCCTGTGATTCTGTGTATCGCCGTTCTTTTAAAGTAACACGTCACCATGTTACCTACATTATCTTTAACTTTGTCTGAATTTATAACTAATTAACCGGCTTGACAGAAGCAATGAACCAGCTTCTGTCATCTTTGTCTTATTTTCTCACCTGATCTGCTGAAATCTTTCACGTCTTTAAATAAAATCAGATTTGTAGGTCTCAGAATGACTGAATCGGCCCACGTGAGATTTCCTGCCCTGCTTTGCTTTCTCCTGTTTTTTATTTGGAACGCCGACACTGTCTCTCTGCGTATTATTCTGTACGTCACCGTGCATTTAGATGCATCACCAAAAAGCCGTAAAGAGGCCGAGCTCCTCTCTGCCGCTCGTCCGGCGCCTCTCAGCCCTCCCTTAACTGATGAGGAGAAAGAAAGTGTGAAAGTCTAAAAACGGCGTCTTGGCTTTAAATCCATACGTCCGTTCATTCATCAGTGGAAGAAAAAAACAAAAGACTGTAATTACATGGAGCTTTCTGAGCCTAATGTGGGATTGATTCGTAACTGCAGGACATCCTTGAACCAGATCCTGAAAAAAAAATGAAGAGAAGAGAAAGGAAGAGGAGAATGGCGCCTTAAGTGAATTTAAAAATGCAGGAATAATTACACATATACTGCAAACTAATTAAGAAGCTGTGAACTCTGCGGCCTCATTCCTCCCTCGCAGTGATTACAGGACTCATATTTCAGACTCTCGCAGCTAATTCTTCTGCTGCAAACGGACGGAAGCAACGGGCGCAACTCGACGAAAATGGACCGGTGACATCAGACATGGAGTCCAAAAAAAAAAAAAAATTAAAAAGGAAGAAAGTCAGACTCTGGTTACTATTTCAAAGTCGTCATATTAATTGTGTTGGAGGGAAAGAAAGAAGAGAAAGTCTGTCTGCTAAGAAACATGGACATTTTTATAATTCAATGGATGTAATTTGTTTCTGGAGGAGGCTGATGAGGGCCGAGGCAGCAGGGAGGAGAGGACACAGACCACCAGAGTCCAGGCTGGAAAATGCCTACAATCATATTGCCTTAATAAGTGCCTTATGCCTTATGCCTTGCCATAATAAGTAGAGTTAAGCATATCCTTGATATCAATGCACTCCATACCCTGTATTGTGCTTTAATACAGCCATATCTAACCTACTGTGTAGAGGTATGGGGCAATAATTACAAAAATGTAATACAGTCACTTTTTTTGCTACAGAAAAGAGCTATACGAATTATACACAAGGCCGCCTATTTTGAACACACAAATCCTCTCTTTCTCAAATCAAAGTTATTAAAAATGCAGGATCTTGTAAAATTTTATAATGCACAGTTCATGTTCACTATTTATTACCTGTGAACATTCAAAATATGTTTTCTCATAAGGAGCAGTCGTACAGTTTGAGAGGTTTTGGAAACTTTGCGGTACCAATGGCGAGTTCCACCAGGAGGAGTTATTCTATGTCTGTTCGTGGGGTTACTTTGTGGAATAATCTGGGGCTTGAATTAAAGCAGTGTCAAGGCATTCACAATTTCAA
The DNA here is from genome assembly GCF_014851395.1 of Micropterus salmoides. Taxonomy (NCBI): domain Eukaryota; kingdom Metazoa; phylum Chordata; class Actinopteri; order Centrarchiformes; family Centrarchidae; genus Micropterus; species Micropterus salmoides. The sequence goes on from NW_024044237.1 coordinate 35,428,108, forward strand.
ACGTCTTTACAAACGAAAGGTCTGGTTTCATTACAATGACAATGAGGTTTGATTGTATTCATGTTGTGCAGATTGTTGGATTAGTTGTCATTTATTTACCCTTGTGGTATTCCGTCTACCATTGTTGGTATTTGATTATCATTGTTACCTGTGGAAATATTTGTATATTATTAGTATGTATGGTATGAATGTGTGGTTTTGACTTGTGCATCCACTGTTTCTAAATGAGGGGTTTTTTTTTGTTTTTTTTTATTATTAATATTTTTTCTTTGAGATTATTGATGAAGGAAGCAGTTATTTTTTGTATGTACAAATTCTTTGATAGACTGGGGTGGGGTTTAATAAGTTTTACGTCTTCCCACTCCATTTCAAGCATAAGTGTATAAGTTATTATTATTGTGTATCTTTTCTGTTGTCACACTATTTTGCTTGAAATAAATAAATAAATAATAAATATTGTTATCAGAATTCTGATCGCCAGAGTCTCTGAAGTCCTTGGAAGATAAACAAAAACTTGACGATAAGGAAGGACAGTCTGGTTTAGTCAAAATATACTAAAATTAGAACATCACGTTAAAAACACTCGTCAGCGCGTTTTATATTAAAACCGCTGAACCTCCTGCAGAGAAATACATCCTGTCTGAAAACTAAAATCACAATATCACAAAATATAATAATGCAATTGTGTGTACAGGAAGTTATCAGCCAGTGATCAGTGTGTCCATATTTCACTTTTGTTTAAGGCTTTTATTTGGTGAAGTAGTTGCCATCACACACACACACACACACACACACACACACACACACACACACACTGTGCTGATGGCAGATCAGCGACCAATCACAGCACTCTAATGCGTCTCGGTGTCCGTATGCTGCACGCTAAGCGTTCATCAACACTGATGTGGAGGAGACTCGCTAACCAGCATCACCCTCACCTCTCTGGACCAACATCGCGCCAAACTGCTTCACCGCAGCCTCACCACCGTGTGCCGCCACTGGCGTCACGCTACATAATTGACTGACCTGCAGATGGGGCTCGATGGCTGGAGCCAAAACTGACAGGAGCTGAAAGCAGAGCCTGGTTTCATCCTTTGTTTCTGTTCATCGGTGACCGACGGCGCATGTAAAGACTATTCCCAGTCCAATTAAAGTCTAATCATCAATAATACTCAGTGAACATGCATCTTTATATATATATATATATATCCAGCAAAATGGACACAAGGCCCAGCATGTGAATAAAGATTAAACCACTCATGATCTGCGTGCAGCAGTCCTGGAAAGTACATTTAGTCCAGTACTGTCGTTCTTAAGTACAATTTTGATTTTATACTTTAACTCCACTACATTTATTTGATGACTTTAAAGAGCCTGGCATTAAAATGTGTGATGATTGCAGGTGACCGCACTGCAACGGGACTGCGCTTGACCTCATGACAGCACAGGTGTAAATGCACACGAGACGCATTGAGGACAGATTGCGATCCGAATATCGACAACGCTTCGTCTGTATGAAACCAGACCGGGACCTTTCTCTCACTCTGAGCCGTGAGAGTCCAAACAAAGCTATGCTGACGACGCTGCAGTCACAACCAGCAGGTGTGTCCTCTGACTGTCTGAGAGAAGAGAGGAGCTGATCAACATGTTGCTTTCTGTTCTTATTATTGTGCTTAAGGTAATTACCCTGATGAGCTGCAGCGAGTGCTCTGCTGCCTGTTTTTGACCCTGGTACATACATCTATCAGAAAGTATCTATAAAAGATTTTAAGTCAGGCTACAAGGATTCAGGAAAAGGATTGTGAAGCTTTTTGTTATTATCCTACCTTTATCATGGAGTCACATCATAGTTTGTTCTTCTGAAACCAAACCTACACCCTGGACTCTAAACTTTGCTTATTAAATGTTAGAGAGAAATACTTTTCAGGGTCTTTAAACTTTGTCTCTGATTCTTTTCACTTGTTGTAAGACAAGGGTTCAATAATCGACTGAATGACTTGTTAAGTTGGTGATGTTTTATTTTTTTTTTTGAGTGCGTAGAAATCCTCAGTAATACCTCTCCTCAAGCGGGGCGCGACATGGCGGTGACAGAGAATCTTTCTGTGCGGAGAGACGAGCAGGAAGAAGAGGAGCGGGGCTTTAAGTCGGCCTGGATTCGTCCTCCTCTCTCCTCTCTTTGTGAAGCCAAATCTGCCGAGTGGATTAGCCGAATCTTCCAGCTGCTCTTCAAAGTCAACTCTGCTCCGAAGCCCCCTTCCTCCTCTCTCCAGTCCATCTTCTTTTGCTTCTATAACTTCTTAAAGCGGCAGATGCTCAGAGTGGATTTATCAGCTGCTGTATAATTTAACAAAATCCTTCCACAAAGACCTCAGCGGCGACTTACAGGTGGAGAACATGCAAAGAGAAACACACGGAGAGGCCGCACAAATATTCTAACCACGACTGCTGCCAGATAAAATGAGAATTAAGAGAAGCCGTGTCGGTGTGTTCTGCACGTCATTTTGCCTCTTTAAAAGGCAGGAGTCGCTCTTATCAGTCTGTGGAGCGGCGGAGCGACGGTGTTCACAGGAGGATGATAATATCGCTGAGGAAAATTTCATTTTGAGCTCCTCTCATCCTTCCTCTTCACTTAATTCGTGCTGTCAGTGAAATGTGATTGAAGGGTATTTTTTAAAGGTGACACTTGATTGACAAAGACAGACATTATTTGAAGTCTGTCCATCATGTAAATCAGAGCTGATTATAGAGTTTCAGTCTGTAGGAAGTAAAAACCCAGAGGAGTCTGAGCCCTGCTTCCTCTGCAGGTTACAAAACCGTTTTTATTCCACACGACATTCCGGATTAATTACAGGTTCACATAAGACTAAAAACTTTTACTAATTTGTTCTGTGAGTTAAATCACACCGCGGGATCCTCTCAGAGCTAAACGTTTGTCGTGAGCCTCGGCCCCTCTGTGGGGGTTAGAGTGTCTGTCCAGACGTGACTGTGAAGGTCTAGGGCTTATGGGAAATGGTGTTCGTTAAAAAGCTGCTAAAAGGTAGAAATATAAAATAAACTATATTAGATTGTTTCCTTATCTAAACACATGAAGCGAGCCACAGATAAAACTTGGAACAGAGAAAGACTCAAATGTCAGTGGGATCTTGATGGTTTTCTTCCCTCTGTAACAGCCAGTGTCACAGTTTTGGGGTGGCTAGTGTTTGTGTTTCATGTTCCCTGTTTTATTTTGAAGTTTCTCTGCCCCTATTTTACTTCCTGTTTCTTTGTGCGTTATAATATTTAACAGTGAAGAGGTGGTTGGGATGGAGGGAGGTCCAGAAACTGGACTTTCAACCAGGACACAGATGTTTGTTTCCCGTGTGAAACAAAAAGTCAACATTACATTTTTTTTATTTAAGTTGCGCAAGTAACGCTACTTAACTTACATGTACCCAAATTATGGTCTTTTCCTGACCCTAGCCAAGTACTTTTGGCGCCTAAACCGAACCAAATTTCAATGTTTACAAATGTATATATTACAAATATATTACAATTATTTTAAAAAATATATTATTTGTGTTTTTGCTTTCAAGCTCATGCTAAATTAAGTTTATATTATTAGTTTGCATATAGGACATAGAATAGATATGGATTAAGATATGATGCAAATTAGGCATAAACAGATCCTTACAAAAGGTTCCTATGTACGAATATGCACAAACTGGCATAGAGGGAATACAAACGTTATCTCGGCTGCAGTCTGAATGGAAGCAGTATGATGCGGATTCGGGACCATCGGCGTTAAGGGGTTAACAACTTGTCGTTTTAACATGGCGATGTTTCCCAATGCTAATGCTTCATTTTGAAAGTCTAACCGGACGTTGCATATTTATTGTTGCTAACTTTACCAGATGTTACATATATATTTTTGCTAACTTAACCACGGAGCCCTAAACATTGAAAAACGACGCTAAAGGGCTAAACATACAGATATATATGTAATTCGGGGTTCAGTATCTTGCCCAAGGACACTTCAACATGCAGTCTGGAGGAGCCGGGGATTGAACCGCCGACCTTCCGATTAACAGGAAATCCTCCTGAGCCACAGTAGTGTAGCGACAAGTGCTACTCTAATCTGATCTTCGCCCTCTGTGACTTCCCTGAGTACAATTTTGAGGTACGCTTCTTTATACTTTAACTCCACTACATTGATTTGATGACTGCGGCACAACTTTCACCGACTTGATAGTCAAACGTTGCGCCTGCAGCCGCCTTCTTCCCACGAGGTTTCGGTGTCATGTGACATGGTGTTTTGCAGTTTTGCAGCACCGGCGAAAGTCAGACATTTCTAACCAGCATGCATCACTTTAAGTCAGCACAGCATGAAGTAAAATGCACCTATTAAAAAGACCAAAGTTCAAACCATGTGGAGAAAATCAGACCTTTCTGTTAGTTTCATGTGTTAATGTGAGGAAGGCTGCAGCCTCCTCGTCGCTCCACACACTCCTGATGCTTCCAGCTCAAAGTTAGCATTTATTCATCAGCTCTGTTTCTTTCTTCAAACGTCTTTTACACACAACAGGATACTCTTTGTTTAGGAATATTTTTTATGAGCAAATTTAAATTAAAATTTTATTAGTGGATAGCAGCTTGAGATGCCGCATCTCGTTTTCAAGAGGGTCCAAAAACACACATACAAAAAAAAATACAACATAGCGAGTACAGAAAATACAAAAACACAGAACAAACTGAGAAAAGATATTTAAATGTTTCCAATGAACTTTCAGCAAAATACCAAAAACAAAAGACACATCATGGTTCAAACATGGTATAGCTAGTACATCACATTTAGTAGAGATACACAAGTCAAAACACTTCACCTCATTACACAATCAGGACAAACATTTGAGATTCAGTGCAGACAAGTACCACATAATAAAGGTAGAGGTCAAATCCACAGGAGGTAAATCAGTTAGTTGATTACATGAAACAAATTACAAACAACACTGTTGACATGCAGAGAACCTAAATCTGCGAAAAGACGAGATGGATCTCAAGGAAAGAGGGAGATTGTTCCAATCGCAGGTAGCCTTATAATGAAAAGCTCCAAGTCCAGCAGCTGAGAAGATTCTTGGGACAGTAAAGACAAGATATTGCATTTCTCTAAGTGGATATGCAGAACTACAAAGAGTTCTTTCAGATATGGAGGACAACTGAAATGGGCACATTCCAAAATAAATTGAAACCAATGGAAGTGTCTTCTTGAATTTAGCCGAAGCCAATTTAGTGATTTATACATTACAGAAACAAAATTTAAAATGTGCATTTAAAGAGGTGAATGGAAACACACAGACAATCAGTATTTTACTATTTAAAGAGCAGTAAAATATGATTTCATCCCTGACAGGTGCAGTGTCACAACCTTCAAACAATAGAAAAATATACTGCGCTCTAGTAAACAGGGAGTGATGCCCACATTAGATCAAGTCTATGAAATATTGATGTGTTTCATTTTGTAAATAGCGTGATGTCTTAACTGTAACAGCTCCAGAAACACAAGGACAGTTAAAAGTTAAAATACCACCTTTCCTGCCACGAAGGAAACCACAGGACCTCTGTGTGATCACATGGACAGATTCGCCTGCAGCACCTGCCGTGCGGTGGCGCCGCCCTCTCCCTGCGCATTAACGCAACTGACAGTTCAGCTCTTGACGTGGCCCCCAGTGAAACCGGGCTGACAGAGCCCCGCCGCTAATCCGGCGTTAGCAAGGTAGCTCTGGTGCTGGCGTCTCTCCCAGCTGGAGTAAATACCTGTTCACACCTCTCAGATAAGCAGCCGAGAGCCGCGGCTTTACCGTCTTTCCTCCACGACTTTCACCTTAATTAACTCCGTCTCCCAGACGAGGCTGCTCGCCTTAAAGAAGATGCTGCGAGCAGTTGAGCGTCTGAGAGGAGGATTTCACAGCTAAATGGTTTCTGTTGCATATTAACACCCACGTGCGCTTTATTTTTTTTTTGCCTCCGTAAACAGTCCAGAACTCATTAAGATCACAGATGGTTTGATTTCACTTCTGGTGATCTGACGTCTAAATAAGAATAAAATAAGGTGTTCAGACTTCATCAAGTCTGGAAGGCAGGAATTGTAGTTTATATTAAAACCATTTATTTGATCTAATCTGAGAGGGGATGCTCGTCTCTGACTGTCCCAGGTGAAACACAGACCAGCACTGGGCATGTGCGGTGACCCTCTAGTTTGCTTTAAAGGTCCAGATCAAATGTTTCCCATCGAGCAGTCACAGACTTTAGACACTTTCAGGCCGCCAGCTTGAAACAGGCACTGACAGCAGAGACACACAAAGCATGGAAGCGTTCGACAATGATGAGATGACATTTTTCTTTTTCAGGAGACGGGAGTGAATGAGAATAACTTGTGTACAATGAATATGAGAAATTTAAAGACGTCATCGTGATGAAACAAACAGGAAACAGTCCACGTGCACCTGCCTGCCTCTGTGCAGGTCTGCTGATCTGGAACTGGGCTTTACTCTCAACAACATTGCGCAAAAGCCTGAAAGACAGAAACATGAAGAAGAAGCAGCCCACCGAGGGCAGAGAGCCGGTCCGATGGATAATCGACCGGGCAGAGTGGGCAGCTGCCTCGGGGCCCAGGACCCCCGGGGGACCGTGAAAGCCCCAGGTTCACTGTGTGTCAGCTGGTTTGTGATGATGTGAATAACAGAACATGTGTTTCAGAAGATTCAGGAAAAAAAATTAAACTCTACATTTGTGAGGTGTTTTAACAGATTCACGTCTCCAGCAGGAACCAATGGGCTTGGAGCGCCACAGACAGGAAGTCAGACCGTAACATGTAGCTGGTTTGGGTTATTACAGTTACTATTCCAAGAAATGCTGCGTTACTGAACGCGCCATTCCTGACGTGAATGACGTGCTGCAGGTCAGCGGCAGCGGATTGTATGTTGTTTAAGTCAGCGGTTAAACAGAAAGCTACATGATGAATGGAGAACGAGGGAGAGGCTGTTTCTCAACACCGAGTTCGCCGAGTTCGGACTTCTGTACTTTAAAGCTCGGACTTCGGCTCGGGAGTAGAAACTCCCAGGAACGGGAGCACGCTGTCCGTCATTCAGCAATTGGAACAGTAGCGGACTTGATGACGGCCGGACCCGTTAGCGGGCGGGACCTCACATCTCCGAAAACGTCGTAGCAATTTTTTAAATCAGCTCTTGTCTTGAGAAATCAACCACATATTTGGAGTTTAAACAACTTTATTTCCGTATAAAAAAAACTCTTAAAACAACACAAGAACAGCAGGATTATAAATTACAGTCCGCTTTTTGGTGGCGAAATGCATCCTGGGATATCTGGCGATCCAAAGTCCACACAAGTCACCACCGACGCAGGCTCGGTAAAACGGGCGGAGCGAGAACACATCCGGGTATTTGGCTGTACTTGGCTTGATGCGGACTTTTGAATTGGCGCTGCGACTGATGACGTTTCACAAGAACAGACAAGAACGCAGAGAACATGAGAAGCGCCGAGCGACCCCGCGGGGCCAGGCGACCACGCAGGCGGAGTCTCGCTTCCCGTGTGAAAAGACCTTAAGATGCAAAGAACATTGTCTGTTTTAAACTCTGTGTTCTTATAAAGGTTTTGACTCGTTATAAATTAATTTCCCCGTCAATGGTTGTGACGCGTGTAACTGTCGCGGTCGCGCTGCTGTCTCTTATTCATTCATAAAAATAATCTATTAACTTCAACTGAAGTCATTTGAAAGTTAGTAGTTATATGATTTAGTTTGTTTCATGTTGCACATTTAGCTGCTGAAGTTTGGGGTGTACACGTATAATTCAAATTAGTTATTGTCATGGTTGATGTTGTTATTCTAATTCTTTTTATTATAGAGAGGTGGCGATGGAACAGTGGATTAGACACTTGTCTTTGATTCCCACTGGTTGTTTGTGTGTGGGGGGGGGGGGGTCTCAGTATATTTTCCTGCCTTTTTTGTCCTTGGCCTATCACATGCCTGATTGATGTTATTTGAATGTGTCTTTATGTTTTGTAGAGCTCAAGTGCAGTAAGAAGGCTAACAAAAAGGCATTCAGGATAGAGGAAGTGAGGATAATACTCGTGGCAGTGATGATGAATGGCTGCCAGAAATAGGAGAATCCCCCAACGCCAGCAGCCGTGATAGTGGATCTGAGGATGCTGAGAAAGAGAGAGGCTGAGGAGTGAGCAGTGAGGTTCAACGCTTCTGCATTGCATTAAATGTTTTTCACTTACTATATCATTTAATTCATTGGTTTGTTAAATACATATTTCTTCAGCTCCTACAGTTTCTTTCCTTGAAAAATGTGTGTTTAAAAAAATTTAATTCTGATTTTGTTTTTTATTCCTCGTGATTGTTTATGTACTAATTAAATAAAAAGAAAAGTTATCGATTGTTCAGCGTATAAAGTATCATCATAGCAGATATTCACATTTGCATAAATCAACATATCATTTCAAGTCTCCAGAGTACTGGTTGGTTTGTAGGTGTCTGGGGGGAAAATGAAAACTGTTGTGTAGAGTAGGGGGTCAGTAGGGGCCCCAAAACAAGTTTTTGCCCCAGGGCCCTCTTTGGATGTGAACACAAGTCTGCACATGGGATTTGTTGACAAAAATATAGAATAACAGCAGCCTGATCATTTAAATGTCTGCACACATGCTGACTTTCCTCGAGATGTAAAATATAGATAAGAATAAGAGAGGAGGTGCTTACAGGCTCTGCAGACATCTTCAGATGTGACGGTGATTCTCTGGAGGTCTGAGCAGCTCTGTTGTAGCTGCAGTTGGATCCGACCGTGGGAAAAAAGCGAGGTTTATTCTGAGCAGCTGATTCGTCTGTCTGCTTTTAAACTGTGAGATCAGCTCTTTCAGTTTCTAGTTAACCCTGGACCCTCGATGAAGACAGCTCACAGGTGAAAACGCTCGTTAGACACACACACAGATCCAGATTCAACCTGCAGAAACCTCTCCCGTCATTCATCGTCAGAAAGAAAACATAAAGAAAAAGGTGACGTCCAGCAGCAGCACGTCCCCGAGGCCTCGTCCTGTTCTTTACTCTCCACACGGTTGCTCATCAAACAGCTGCAAACTCTCAGTTTGCTTCCACTCGAGTGACCTCGTCGTTCAGACTTTTTAGCTTCTGTGGTTCAAACACTCTCATTTGTCCTTCTGGAATAACTCAAAGCCATCTGCAGCCTCGTGTGCAGATATTCTTCTGGCTTGTTTTCTAATTGCGTGTTGCCATTAATAGAAAGATTATCACACCATTTACTAAACAGTCACATTATCATTTAAATAAAAAAAGTTAGCCTAGTACACCTCTAGCTAATAATGCTACAAAATGGAGCCAGTTGCTGTAAAGAATCGAAGATAACATCTAAAACTAGCACTGTCCCCGACTAAGGATTTACACAGTCGAATCAGAATCGCCTTTAGCCGACCGATAGTCAAATCTTGTGTGTTTTTGTGCACGGCGATTGCGAGCGGGGGGGGTAGTTACTTCTGTCTTCTGTCTTTCTGCAAAGTAGAGCTCCTGAACTTCTTTAAAATAAGTGAAGAAGCCAACCTCACATTACTTTAGTTTGGGTTGATTTTCATAGAACAGCCTCCATGTAACACCCTCCTCCCCTGCCTGGTCTGCTGCCATTTAGGTATTTATACACATGACTTGCTGTAAGACACAGGACGCTGTTAGCAATGACCAACCTCCGTTTTAAAGGGGACCTATTCACCTCAGATATCTCCCCGTTCTGAACGCTCTGTTTTAAACTGTTTTTATTCTACTAACGGCTCGGTATGATGTCATTCCCAGACGGATTTCCATATATGGTCATTTGCCCCAGGCAGAGAATGCTGGCCACGCCCACACAGGAACATGCAGCCATATCCCTGCGGCAACCTGGCAACCACATAAGACATTGACCAATCAGAAGACAGTGGGCTTTGAGAGTGGAGGCCTTAAAGAGACAGGAGCATCTACAGCTTGTTTCAGACAGAGGCTGAAATGAAGGCCTAAATCTTTTTTTGAACAATGAATCATGCAAAGCTGCCATAGTGGAGTCACAACACCACAATATAGGGCTGGAAATGCAGTATAATAGGTCTCTTTCTCCATTTTCTTATCATTAATGTCAAAGCAGCTATTTTTAATTTAAATATATGTGAATTCTTTGGACAGTGCAGCTCCCCTCCTCCAGGTCTGTATTTTTAACATCTGTCCAAAACTGAAAGCCTTAAATGTCAGACGTGAACAAAGTCCAGACGAAGAGAAGCTGCTCTGAGGAGGTATTTTCAGAGCGGGTGAATCAACGTGTGATACAGAGAGAACAAAATGAGATTATGATGGAGGTTTTTGTTTATGTGTGGAAACGTGTGTTCTTGCGTCAGGAGATTTTCCCCAGCGTCTAATTTTATTTATTTATTTATTTTTCCACAGTGGGGATTTAAATTTAGAAAGCTTGTGTGTAACGAGCAGCCGGGGGATTTTATTCTTGAAGAGGATAAAGAAAAAGAAAATGTAACAAAACAAAAAAACTTTGCTTGAGGTTTTTATGGAACAGGAACAACAGCTGATGTGGGACGCGACTCCCAGAGGTTAACAACCCCCCCCCCCACCCATCACCGCTGCGACCGTCTGTCCCCAAGGCAACAAACACCAAACCTACAGACCGTCCTTCCCATGATGCTTTGCTGGCAAGTCTGGGGCGCCATGGGGGTTTAGGGGGGCCTGGGAGACCAGTTAGGGCAGATACCGACCCAGTTCCCCTTTCTCCTATCCATTAAAACTTTTCCTCTCTCAGGCTTCTCGCTGGAGTCCATGTCACAGCTGCTGATGCCGTTCGGCTCAAAACAACAACCGCCGCCGCTGGCCGGCTGCCTAATGGCCGCCATGAAAGCACACAGAGGAGAAGGGAAACAAAACAAAGCAGGAACACTTGAGACGGTCCTCCGGGTCTCTCAGGGGGCCCCTCAGGGCCGAGCACAGGGCCTGAGAAAGAGGAGACTGTTTGCAAACAGCAGGACGAGAGCCGGAGACTGACTGGAAAAATACAACCATCAAAACCAGTTTTTCAGGCTGAAACTAGAAAAATCTGCAGTTGTGGTGAAAATACTGATTAAAATTTTTTTAATTAATTAATTTCAGGGTTTGTTTTATTAATAGAAATAAATGTTAGTACCTTGTAACAAGACTGAATAAAAAAAATTGACAGTAATAAATCAAGAAATACTTCATTGCTGGCTAAATAAACAGTTTGATCGACTTCTTCTTATATCTAAAACAATATTAGAGCCTATCGGGCGCCGCTGTCCCGTCTGAAAGGTGCACATGGGCACAAAGTGTTCCTCTCCAAACGGATGTGGATAACGCTAACGCTGAGGTGACCTTTACAGAAATCGTGTGAATTAAAAAGAGAAAAGAAAGACAAAGAGGAGGATCAGAGGGAACGCAGCTGTTCGACACGAGCAGCTGCCTTCAGTTTCAGGAAGTTTGGTTATGTTTCTTTTATGTGGCAACAGACTGGAGTAACATCTGCTGGAAACCAATTCGCTTTAATTAAAACATGATTCCAGTGAATTCTCAGAGTAATATTTCATTACGAATGAATCCTTCTTCACTGTACAGCAGGGGTCGGCAAATAAGTCTGTAATAAGTTATATTCCAACATTTACTGTGTGTGTGGTTACTGCAGGAACGTGCTGCTGGTATTTTTTTCTTCCTTTTTCAACAAATTGATTGTGAAGAGCATCATCTCGCATTTTATGACGGCTTTTTCACAGGTGTTTCAAGCAAGCCGGAGAATTAAACACGCCATAAAGCACTGCTGCAAAAATGTTCTCTTTTATTTTGTAGGCACAAAGACTTAAGAGGAAGTGATTATGTGAGTAACTTTTGCTGTGATGACTGAGATCTGTTTCAGCGCCAGCCGCTATAATGTTTTGGGGTTTTTTTTTGCCGCTATCAAAGTAATCTGGCTGCGGGCCATTTATTATTTCTGGCCGACCTTCTTTGGCCCGTGGGCCACCTATTGCCAACCACTGCTGTAGAGGCTAGAACAAGACGGTCTTATGCCCAGCGTATAATGAAGACCGAACAAACAGCGGCAGAAATAAAACCTCATAGTGAAACGCCGATGCCCCTGAACACCACGACAGACGCAGGTGCTCTCTTGTTGGTTCAGGGTCTCGGTACAGGTGTTACACACGGGGTCCAGATTTATGTTCGATGCAGCAAGAAAGAAAATAGGTCAATGTCAAGCTCCTCTCCATCACCTGCCAATGCATCAATGCTTGTATAAAAGCTCCTCTCCGTCACCTGTGAATACATCACGGCTCGTGTGCAGAACCACACGGGATAAAATATCTGCACACCTGCAGCTGAAGGCCCACCGGTGTAAGACAGCTTCAGACAGCCACACATCAGTATGGAATGAGGACAAAGTGAATATGCGTGTGGGTGCAGACTTTTTTATTCTTTATTTGGTTTTCAAATAATTCACCTGCAGGGAGGCGGAGCTGAGGCCTGGTCCGAGGCGAAGGATCAGCGAGCTGAGTCAGTCCTGCTTCCAGTTTCGGTGAGACGGATGGAAGTGAAGTGAAACTGAAGTGTTGCGTCTCTTCTCTTTCCCTCCACAAGAATCTAGACGCCTGCATGGATCTCTGCTCCTGATTGGCCGATCAGACACCGCGCGTGCGGCGCTCGGGTCCAGGTCTCTGTGGCGTCCTGCTCCTGTCAGACGGATTCATCCGGAGAGACACACGCAGGGGGGAGGAGAAGTTTTACAGCTTCATTTGTTGGCGAGGACAAATCGGCTGCGATCTCCCCGGTGAGATTAATGGCACGGCAAATCATGGCTCATGTTGCCTCTGCGACAGGCGTTCCCCGGGTGCCGTTCCCTGTGGCTGCAGCTCATTTAAAAGCCGTATAATCTTGGCGGTGACGGTGACGGAACGGGGGAAATCGCATCGCTGGACCAGGACGCCTGACAGCTGCATTAAGGCCTGCCAGGGCCGATTCATGCCCACAGGACCCCCCCCCCCCATCACCCACTATCATTCCCCAGCATGCTTCAGTAACAGAGAGGAGGCTCTTATGGAGGCTGCTGATCTCTGTGGAGATACAGGAGAAGAGGCTGCCGCTCCCCTCCACCAACCACGATCCCCTAACCTTCATTTCACCAGAAGAACCTGAAAAGATTAAAAGTCTGTTTTTCCAGCGCGTGCTGAAATAATGACACTGAGCCGTAAACACGGCGTGACGGACTGAACATTTACCACGCACACACTATAAGCAGCCTATATTGTGATATAAAAAGAAAAAACAATGTGGACTTGTTGTAAGCAAAAATATGACTCTAATTCTGATGAAGTGAAAATCAAAAATATAAATTAAACCTAATTTTTGTGGCTTTTTCATGATTAATAGATCAGATACTGTAACTGTAAGTAAGTAACTTTGTTTGTATAGCACTTTTTGCAGACGCCAGTCACAAAGTCCCTCATAACAACATTTACATAGAAGAACAAAATCCATAAATAATAATAACAAAAGAATACATAAAACACACAATACCTACCCAGTACAGGGGCAGGGCCTAACAGTTTAATAAAAGAAGCAAAAACAAATGTTTTACATGATATTCTCCAAAAACAGGTCTATATTGTGTGTGTGTGTCCATCTTTATTTAAAAAAATAACATGTCAATCTGTGTATTTAACACATTACTCAGAGTCACAGTGCTGACAGATGAATGCTGGGAACCCTGCAGTGCAGGCTTGGTGCGTACAGGGCACGCTGGGAAAATATCAACATCAAGAAAGTCCTTCGCTGAGTGTTTTGGGGGATGGTTGTTACAATCCACCCCACCGCCGTCAGCCATTGTTTAGCATAGTGGTTTGAAATTAGCAGGGGAAATATGCATCACACGTAACATTTTAATCTATTAAAAGCCGTATAATTTCTTCTGCAATAGTATAAGAATCTAAACTAAATATAGTCTTAATCCAAACATTTACTTTCTCACCTCTATATTCTGAGTGTGCCTGTTTCCAGTCTTGATAACCTGCGGGATCAGGGAGGTAGTATGTAAATACTGAAAAGTAGTGATGTACAATAACACTTAATTCCTATACGATCCAATTCCTAGTAATACCCAGGCTGGTTTTGCCGACACCGATACTTTTTAAATATTTTATTTCTAGTCTAATGTGACCTCCCGTTTCTGTATTAATGGGGGAAATAAAGAGCAGGCTGTAGCCTTACCAATTCCAAATAATAGCTGCATAATGACATCAAACTACTGTCACATTCTTTTATTATAATGAAAAATCTCCTGCTCAGAACTGCAGCTTCATGACATCATCATATTATTGTGAATTAATCTCAGATGCTTAGCGAAGTTTGCAGTGTTGCCAAAGTATTAAAGTACCTGTACAACTACTTTACCAAAATTAGGGAATACCATAATTATACCACAAGAGGGAGTACAACTGATTTGGTTTTCATTAGGTTTAAGAGTTGTATTTCAGCTGCCATTACGTGGAACAGACTACCGATGAGTTTAAGTCCTCGCTAACAAAATGGCTGAGTGGCCGTTTTCCCTCACAATAACAATTATAAAATAAATATCATGAAATGTTGTCAATATGCTGTTGTTTTAAATCTCAGTGTTAATTATGCATTGTACAGGCCTATTCAATTTAAGTGAAACTTTAGTGAATAACTAACTGTGCTCCAACTTATTTTCCATCCAAAAAAGGAGCACAATGGAAATAAGCTGTCTGGCTTTATTGTGCTTTTATCCTTTTGATGGTATCTAGCTGGAGCATCTCTTGTTGGAGGCGCCACTTTTATATTTACAATCAATAAAGAAGCTCAATCAATCAATTTCACTGTCTTTGCACTCAGACATCATTATTAGCTTCACAGCTAAAATACAGCCAGACGTGACGGCTTTCACAGTCGGCCAGAGTCAGTATTCAATCGCGGGAAACGTAAAGGGCTGCAGCGGCTCACTTCAAAGAAGCTCCGTCACCAGAGCCGTGGCAGGCGGAAGGAGAAGTAGTTCCTATCAGCCGAGTATAATTAGACCATCCTTTACTGAGTTTAGATATCGATCCTTTTAGATGAGTATCGATCCTACAGCAGGAAACACTGGTATCAGAAATATCAATACTTTAGGATCGATCCGCACATCGCTACTGAAAAGATCACATGACACCTATCTTATCCCTAATTGGTGGCTCCTCTATAAATATTTTACATACTTTATATATGGATATATAAGTATATAATTCCACCACTTTGGTCCAGACTGGTTAATTATCAGACAGTTATCAGAGGCGTTTTATGAATCTCTGTCAATCTCTGTCAGTTTCTGAGGATTCAGTTCAATGTGGAGATCACGTCCTGTCCTCCACCTGTCAGCTCACTACAGGACGAACTGCTGGCTCACTTGTTGGAAGGTGTATTTTTTTGTATTTGTACTTTACTTATTACTTTGATTCCACCATACTAAATATTGTACTTTTTAATCCACTACATTTTTACTCGGCTGAAGTTACTTTTCATATAAAACATGAGACCAATTTATCAAACATGATGTATTGTACTAGATTAAACTACCACAAAGAAAATAAAGTACTCCGCTGCCCACCTGTTAGTGTCTCAACAAGTGAGGCCCTTCTGCTTTAAAAAGAGTACTTTTACTTTAAATTTTTACTTAATTAAATAATCTAAATACTTTTTCTACCACTGGCTGCAGCCCCGCCCACTGGGTTCACAGCCAGGTCAAACACACCTGCACAGGTGAGCCTCGTCAGGACATTTAAAGGCTGCCGGTGGACTGTGTGGAGTACTTCTACACGGATTAAATAATCTGTTTCATGCTGTGGATTCCAGTTAAAGCTGAAGATTTACACTAAAGTAAGTAGAGTTTATTAAAAACGGAGTAAAGTCTGAATGTTTCTCTGTGCTTCCCTGCAGAAATGAGAAAGTCGAGGTCAGCAGTTTGATATCTCCGCAGCAGAAACTCTAATCCACAGCAGCACACACCCACCAGTTCGACTCCGAGCTCTTGAGTGTTTCTTCTTTTATTTCCTCTTCTGCGTTTCCATCAGCAGTTCAGGTTTCATGGAAAGGGCAATCTGCCGCAATGAGCCGGCGTTTTATGACACCAAGCAGAGCAAATGTGGTTACAGAGATCCAGTTAGGGAGAAATGATTGCTTTTCAGGAAGAAGTCAAACTAAACGCTGGTGCTAATGCAGAGCAATCTTAAGAACAGTGGAATAAGCACATTTAATTTACAGCGAAATCAAATAAGTTAAATTAGAAAGTGCTCGTTTTGTTCTGCGGGCGGGAAAAAAAAATCCCTGTGAGGAAGAGAAGCAGAGAAAACAAACAACAAGCTGTCTGAGCGTCTGACAGCATCACGGCTCACAGCTGCTCTGTTGCCCACAAACACTCGCTCCTCCCTGAGTCCCTGCTCGCCTTTTCAGGTGAAACTAAATGGCGAACTCGCTCTCTGCAAGGTCGGCAAGGAGAGCGAGGGCCCAATCAGGAGGTCCCTGAGCTGAGCCGCAGGAAACGCTCGACCTTCTCTGTTTGCCGAGGGCGAGAGCGACAGAGACACTTCAGCCGGCTAATTAAAGCAGTCCAATTAGAGTCACATCACAACGGCATCAGACAGTGCTAGAAAAAGAGTCACACCGCCGTTACCTTTTTAACCTCCTGCTCGTTCTTCTCCCGCTTGACGCCTCTCCTGTCCCCACCTGAACCCCCCATGTCTTGGTCGGAGCCGCTGTAACTCACCTCGGTACTGTATTTGTCGTCAAACTGGCCTCCGTCGGTCCGTTTGCTCCCGATATGGGCGTGTTTACTGGGAGGCTGCTGAACCCGCTTCCAATTCTGGTGCTTATTCCGCTGCCGCTCCCCAACGGCGTTCCCCACTGGGTCCCCTTCGCCCCGGGCCAGAAAACCTCCTCCCGGCGGTCCAAACCCTCACCCGGTGCTGCGAGCTCCCAATCCGGGCAAAGTAAACTAACAGGGCTGCTACTAGCTGCACGGCGTACTGAGCTAACTAGCAGCAGTTAGCGGTCGTCTAGCAGGTGGTCAAAATCTTGCAATTGTTACATGTTGCAAGTTTTAATATAAAGTATATAGTACTTCACTTTCTGTATGTATGTCATATCATAAAAACATAAAATGCCAAATTAATACGCTCCTCTCGGTTTTACTTTTCTTTAGAGCAGTTCTCAAACTTTTTCGCGTCTAGGACAAATTAGACCACGGACCACCAAAGTGTCTTTGTGTTTTGCTATGTTGTATAATTTCTTATGTTATGTCTCATAAATCTAACTAACTTGCCTGGTTAAATAAAAGTTAAATAAAATTAAAAAGACTCCCATCTCGTAGGATTTTGGCTTTTAGATGTTTTATTACAGAAAGTGTTTGAAACACATGACCAAAATAGTCATACAATCTCTTTTATGTTACTTACAGATGGAATTAAACAATAAGTTATTCCCCATTTTGCTGGGGAACCCCTGGAGCATCCTTAAGGACCCCTGGGTGTCCCCAGACCCCACTTTGAGAACCACAGCTTTAGAGTTTCAGCTCGTGGTTTAAATGTCCGTCTGCAGTTTTCTTGTTCTGGTTCACTATCGGCGCTCTCCTAGAGTCGCCTTCAGAGAACAAACTGTAAAAAGCCTCCGTACGCGAGGTGCTTCGCAGTAAACAGCAGACAGACGCAGTTAGCAAACAGCTGGTGGAGAGCAAAGCTACAGAGCTAACAGAGAGACGTGAACAATCATGTTGCTCTGTAACTGCTGGGTGAAGAAGAAGTAAGAGCTCTGACGTGTCAAAGACACGTGTATTGTGTTGCAGACATATCTACTGAAGTTGGCTTGCTAACCAGCTGAGTAGTATGTAGCTGTGGTACTGGAGGCTGCAGTTTCAGGACCGCTATCCTAGGACCGGAACTGCATTTCTAGAACCCTTGTTTACTTTGATACTGCCAGCTAACTGGCTGGCTAGCTAGCCAGCTGTACTCTTGACAGCCCCCCGAAGCCAATAACCCTAACCATTACAGGGTGTGTGTCTAAACCTAAGTTATTGATTATATGCATGTCAACCGGTTAATCCTACAGCTGTGCACATTGGCCTCACGGTCGACGTGCTAGCAGACAGGGCTAACCTCCTTTGTGTTGCTGTGCATTACCACCACCAATCTACTAGATGGCGCTGTACAACCAGCTAGCTGTGTTGTAATACCACTGTGTACCTCGAGAGGCAGTAGTGAGTCACTGTAGCATCCCAACCCGTGGTCATCTCAGGGAGGCACATACGGACGCCTGGTCAAGACCCCTTGGTGTTGCTTTTTAATGCCCTGGGTACGCTTTAGCGTCGTTTCAGGGCTCCACAGTCAAATTAGCAACAATAAATATGCAACATCCGGTGTACACTTACATAATTAGGTTTAGGAAAAGATCATGGTTAGAGTTCTGACTCAAGCTAAGTCACGTACATGACAAAAAAAAAAATCAATGTTAACTTTTTAAATCTTTTTACATTGCCAGCCTTCTGGTGAAGCTCGGTTTTTGACCCACCTGTCCACTCCAATCACCTCCTCACACTGACTTTTCTGTTATTTATATTAGGCCTACTTTTAGCATTCAAAGATGACTCTATAGGCTGCCATGTGCGTCAGTAACGGTGACAAGTATCCAGTCTGCCCTCAGTCCAACATGAGAGGATGAAGGAGCTGACCCGAAGGCTTGTTGGTCACTGCTGCTGCACGAGCTGCTCTCTTTCACCATTGTGTTCCCTGACCTCTCGTTCCTCTGCTACCTCCTACCTTTTTGTTTCCTGCCATCACTTGGTCTTCCCTGTCTCTGACATGCAGAGTGTGAAATCGTTGTCGTCTGGGGAACACACAGGAGGCGGAAGCGCCCCGAAGCGCTGCCCACTTCCTTTTGGCGCTCAAGTTAACCAACTGGGCTGTTCAGACAGAGCGAGCCAGTGTAGGTACAGCCACGGGCCAATCTGGCAAGAAAACACAATTATAATCTGCTATAAACAATCTAAATTATATATGATATAAATGATTTGATAAATGATGAAATATGCGTCCCATGCTTCCCAATAACCCATCTCCCCGCTGTCCTCTTGGAGTTTCAGTTCCCCCGATGTTCCCTTCCCACATGATGGAATATGAAAATCTGCCCAGCTACTATAACTATTAGAAACAGTTTCACTGCTGTTTGTGAATGTGTTTTCTAAAGTACACTGGCAGGAGACACATGTTTAGCTAAAATAGGATGTTAAAGGGGCACTCCACTAATTGTGTAAAAGTCAGGGTCTCCCGGTGTTTGACTTTCATCAAAGTGCAAAGTGATTATTATTTTTAACACACCAACAGATAAGAATGATCTCACTTTTGGAATAAAAGTGTATTTCCTAAATTTCTGACCTATTGCAGCAGCTAAACATAATTTAAGCGGGAAAACCTGCGTCAACTAAGACAAACAGATTTTTCTTCTAACTCATCTGTGAGTTATTTGCTCACATCATGACTGCTGAGGCCTTTTTTAAAGGTTCAGTATGTAGGTTTTAGTGGCATCTAGTGGTGAGAGTTGTGAATTGCAACCAACTTTCCAGTCTACCACTGCCCTCTATCAAAGAGCGTAGGAAAGCCACAGCATGTAGCCGCAGTACCAGAGGCTGCAGTTTCAGGACCCTCGCAATCCTGGGACCACAGTTCTAGGACCGTAGTTCTTTTGCGACAGCGCCATCTGGTAGATTGGTGGTGGTGGTAATGCGCAGCAACACAAAGGAGGTTAGCCCTGTCTGGTAGCACGCTGGCTGTGAGGCTGATGTGCACAGCTGTAGAGTTACTCTAACCAGCTAGCTGGCAGTATCAAAGTAAACAAGGGTTCTAGAAATGCAGTTGCGGTCCTGAAACTGCAGCCTCCGGTACTGCAGCTACATACTACTACTCAGCTACGGTGGCTGACAGTATATCCCATAGAAAGTATATTACTGGACGAAGTCACCCCGCTGATTTGAATGGAGAGCAGTGAAGCCAGTTTTGCAACAATAAAATCCTCCTACATGGCCACTTCCTGTCGGCACCAGCGTCTACTGCGCATGATCGCGCAGCATATAACCGTGGTTTAATGACATAGAGAAACGCCGTAATTCTGGTAGCTGCATCGCTGCGCCAACAAAAAGTTTCTTGGCTCAGTGTGCTTGTCTGACTCGCATCGTCACTGTTTAATCAGCCAACCTACGATAAGGTGACCAGATTTCTGAAATGAAAACCGGGGACATTTTTGGTTTGATGGTCAGTATGTCAATAAAAAATGTAATGTTATATATGAAATAAAAAAGGGGGACAATTTCGATTATATAATCTGTGAAACATAACTCTTCTGAATGAAATCAAGTCATTTTGAGGCAGAAACTACCTTTCAGTCAATAGAGGCTGCAATCACTTTCTGGCAAGTAGAAAAATGCATTTTATGTGTTGTTTTGGCCACTTAAAGGTATTTCAACAGGTAAAAAGGACTGGATTGGTTGGTACACAGCAAGTTAAATAATGAAGAATCATAAGCATAACTGCAAGAGATCATGTCCTTATTTTATATACAACTCCGCAGTAAGTCGTGTTAATTATAGGCCATAGTCTGTTTTCCAAATACAAACAAGGATATTAGACAAAGGCCAAACACATATTTCATCGGCAACAACAGGCTTCTATTATTGGCTATAATCATGTAAATGTCCGGCCTGATCACGCTATAAACTGCAAACCCTTTTTGTGATTATCCACAATTTTCTGTTAAAAGAACCGTTAAAGTATCACAAACACATACCTTTGCTATCACCCCGGACATAAAGTGATGTTTATTTAGATGTTTTGTCTGTTTGATCCAGATAAAAGCAGCTGTATACGTGAAGATACAGGGCGATAACGTTACATGCTGCGCACTTGGTCTCTTCTGAGACAGCCGAGAGTGGCCAGTCAAGAAATGAGGTTTCTTTAGGTATTTTTATTAAGAAATTATATTAACTTTTAATTATTCAGTAAAACCATATGTCACTGTGACTTGGCCGCTGACGGACAACATGGAAAATGTGAGGCAAGAGTGTGAAACACTGTCACTGTTTCTGCACCACAGTCCATTATAAACCCCACGTTAGATAAAGTTTAAACAAACACTGACGAGGGAAGCGCATTCTTCTCTCTGTGATTATGGACCCTCGCCAAAACTGCCCGCCAACCATAATATCTGGCCCGCTGAATAGAACAAGAACGTAGTGATGAAACACGCTTTGTAGCGCCATTTTTTTGTGTTCAGCTACTATAGAAACATGACGATGCAACGTGGCGACGGCCATGTAGATATAAATGTCTCATTCTAAGGTAATAAAAGCATAACGGTTCATTATGTAAGGTCCTTACACACCTCTGAATGTACCTTTTTTTTAATGTATTTTTGTTGCACAGTGGATCCTGAGAGGAAGCCCGGCTCTCCGCCTGCCGCCGCCGCCGCCGCCATGAGCCTCGCTGCTGTAAGAGGGCGACAGATTTGTGATTAAACGGCCACTTTGTCACGCCAGAGGGACATAATGCATCAACACAGGTGAGCGTGGAGGCCTGTTGTGGAGTTTATCATCATGACTGCTTCAAAAATTGAAATGGGTTATTTATTGGGTGTCAGTCATGTCAGGAACACACAGAGCTGCATTTCCCCGTCTGACTGTCGCCCCGGTGTTATTATTATTATTATTATTTTCTTTTTTTTGACAGATCGCCCAACCCGCAAATCTTTAGCTGCAGCCCATTAGTAATCCTCCGCCACCGTCGGTCTGATGTTTATTATTTCCCTGCAGAAGGACGGATAATTTATGAGGGGAAACCTCGCCGTCTACCTGCAGGTTTCAAACAGCAAGCAGGTCAGAGCTGATATTAAAGCCATCAGAACCAAATGCGCCAAAGTGACTCCGGCAGCGCAAACTAAAGGTACTGTATCATGTTAGACTCATGACGGCAACACAGATTCACCAGGAGGAGAGAGAAAGAGGGGAGGAAAGGATGGAAGGAATGAAGAGGGCTGGATACAGGGATGAGGAAATAAAGTGGAAAATGGAGGAAAGTGAACGGCAGGTAGAAGAATGAGGCCAACAAAGAAAGGAAGACAGTGACGTAAGAACAGGAAGGAGCAACGTGATATCATGGAATAGCGTATAAAAAGCACGCCACTTTAGGGACATCTCGGCGTGCCATGTCAACGCATTTGTGTCATTTCACGCTGTTCAGTCCCTCTGGACCTAAGCAACACAAAGGAGGTTAACATGCATAGGTAATCAATGATGGTTAAAGTTAGCCGTGAAGTGCGTCAGGCGGGATGTCAATGCTAGCGGCATCGTTAGCTAGCCAGTCAACAATAGCAACGTAACTTTAAAAAATGAAAATGAACGAACGCCGGTCTCCTGGGTCAGGGACCGGCTTACAATGCACCCGACCACCCCTCCACCACCTTAGTGTCTTAGTGTCCACCTTAAAGTCCTTAGTGGACTTTCATGGTTATTTATATCCTGCACTTGCTGATCTTACCTTTGACAGTAGGCGTAAAATGGCACGCCGTCAATGCAGTCTAAACAGCGTGAAATGACCCGTGAAAAGCAAAACATGCGTTGTAATACCACGCCAAATGACATAAGCTTTTGTGCGACAGCTCCGACTGTTCGTTGACGTGAAGTCATGAAGCTTAAGGACACGATACGAATATTTCTTGTGGCTTCACCTCAATTTGCACCATCTAATGCGAATTTGAGTCTATTGGCGTCCAGGAAATCAGAATTACACTAAACTTGTGTAATTTAATTTCTCTTTTTTTTTTATCTGGCCTTACTTCAGCTACTTTACAAGCAGCTTTCGGAGGAAGGATCTGTTGATTTATTTAAGACCCCAACAGGTCAAGTTCACACTCAAACTTTACAGTTTTGAAAGCCTGGCGATTTTCCTCTGTTAACCATTTTAAGGTCCTCGTGTCACTACGATTCTGACTTTTTGAAAGTAAACTCTAAATAGTTTCCATTCAGGGGAGACTGGAATGGAAAAACTTTAAGGAACACTTTTCATTTTCAGACTCATGCACAAACACGGAGTGCTGCTTATTCAGGGTTACCACCAAATTGACCCGTTCTCAAGAATAAAACTGCCTGTATGTAAAACGATTGCGCTCAGGATGGTGTGTGGGGTCGGGTGATGTGGCGGCGGAGGGTTACGGACCCTGAATGGAGGGGAAGTTGGATGGATGCAAATGAGCTCTCAGTTTAAATGGGGCTATTTTTTTATTCATGAAGGATTGATCGAGTCTTGGTGCGGAGGAGATGAATGAAATATGCATGGAGCGGCCGTACTGTACCCGCCCGCCGAACCGATGATTAATTTCAGCTCAGTTATGTGTGTGGGCTCGTGCTGCAGCGCCGGGCAACTCACGACCGTCCAAAATGGATATGACGCCGTTTGACCGCACGGTGTCAATCCACAAACTGGTACCGACTGTCTACGCTCAAACAGCAGAAACAGGAAGGGTTTAACCTCCTCACCACTGATTTTTGTTCAACCTTAAATTGTCCCTTAAAGCGCCGGCGCTATATATATATATATATATATATATATATATATATATATATATATATATATATATATATATATATATATATATATATATATATATATATATATATATATATATATATATATAGAGAGAGAGGTGTGTGTGTATATATACAAATGTAAATGCTCTGTATTTTTATGGCGCTTTTCTAGTCTTTTCGACCACTCAAAGCACTTTTACACTACATCTGCATTCACACACTGGCGGAACAGCTGCCAGGGGCAATTTGGGGTTCAGTATCTTGCCCAAGGACACTTTGACATGTAGCCTGGGGGAGCCGGGATTGAACCGCCAACCTTCCGATTAACGGCCAACCCGCTCTTTCTCCTGAGCCACAGCTGTTTAGAGAGAGAGATTTTTATTGTTTTTCCTTAAATTAGTAAAATGCTAGATTAATCAGAAATTCTGCAAGCACATATTTTACCTCAGACTTTCTGCTAATGAAGTTCCTGCAACCTCACTATTTTAAAGTCTGACCAATAAATTATAGGAAAGCCTATAGGTCTATAATCCTCTTGCTTTTAACCAGCTAGTTGTAGTTTATTTTATCTGTAATTTGCACATATTAAAGTGATTTCACACCATGGGGTGGGGGGGGAATCTTACCCCATGTGGAAATGTTTTTTCCCAAAAAAATAAAAATAAAAAATACATTTGATTAAATACAAATTAATTTTTCAACTGCTTTTTTATTTTAGATGTTACCCAAAGCAGAGCCTTCTTAAAGATACAAAAAAAAAAAAAAAAAGTTCTTTTAATGTGTCAAGCAGTAATGTCTCTACCCTGCAACGGTATTATTACTTATAGAAAAGAACTATGAAAATAGGACCCACGCTGTAATGAACTACAGTTATCTATTAAAGCAGCCAGTGTTCGTTCAGTGGTCACAGCTCACTTGGCCTGTGTGGCCGTGTGTATTATGATGCATTGTAAAATCCCTCGATTTGAAGGGTATCTTAAGGTAAATCTTTATTATCCCAGAGGGGTAATTTGTTGCACAGCCTGCAGAACAATCAGCATGTGAAACAACCTGCAAACCATTCACACACAAAATAAATAGAAACTAGTCAGTGCTGTTCAGAAGGCTGATCCTGCACGCTGCAGTACAGTTTTGTAAAAAAGTACTTACCATATTTAAGATACAGTATTGTACACAGTATTTTAACTGTCACGCACAAAGCAGCTTAAGCTCAGTAAACTCTCACCAAACTCACTAAACTGCACAAAATATAACATAAAGATAACATAAATTGCAGAATATATTACCATATGTTTACCTGTGTGGCACAAGTGCACTCCTATTTTAAAAATGAGTTTTAGTCAGTCCTTATGATTTGTTAGTCCTGGATATATGAGCTTAATCCTCATTACAGCTTTTAACATCTTTATAGACCACAAAGTTACTGTGCTTTTTAAACTTGTAACAGACTGAGTTGTCTTTTTGTGACAGCTCCAGTAAATGATTTGAATTTGCTTTGCAGCCCTGCTCCTGTTCCCTCTCCGTCTCTTTTCCAAAGGAACTCTCAAAGCTCTCTCAGCCGCAGCTCCTTCATCTTATCGTTGTCGAGCGTGTTGTTGCCCGAGGCGTGAGCTTCCCTCTCCGCCTGTTTCTGCTGGAAGACGAGTCGAGGCGCAGGATCACAGTTTCTGTCGTGGCGTTTCAGATCAGCCAACAGCAAGCAGAGACTTCACCTGCTGCAGGGTCTCATGTTTGTTTTATGACCGGCATCCAGCTACCAGGTGAACATCATCAGTCATTAACATTTCAGGAGCGTGATAACGTCCTGAGTTCGGTTTCAGCAACTGACCCATATAAGTTTGAGTGGGACTCTTTCTAAAGGCTCGGTCACACCGGTATTTAAAACGGTGGATCTTTGCTGCAAAATCAGTTTATTTTGAGAGTCCAGAATCCATCCAGGTTTGCTGTCAGGGTGTAAACTGCTCCACAACAGAGACCTTCTTCAGAGACACTCAGGAGACAAAACAACATGACACTATACATTTATTGCTGTTGTTAATAACTTGTTAATAAATATTCATTATCTTATGTAATACATATTTTTTTGGTCCAGTTAGGTAGTAATAATACCAACAATTACAACTTTATGAAAGTAGTGTAGTTTATTTATCAAACTTTTTCTTAAAGGTTGGACAAGTTGAATTTGAGACATTTTAATGGCCAGTTTAAACATACAGAATGGAATCAGATCATGGAAGAGTTTGATATGATCTAGAATTATATAAATACTTGGCAGTTTTAATTGATGATCAGCTCCCTTCTAAATTGCAAAAGCTGAAACTAAAAATAGGGTTTTATTCTAGAAATACGGCCTGTTTTTCTTTGGAAACCCAGAAGAGATTGGTTGCTGCTGCCTTTCTCACTGCACTTAGTGATTCGCTTTATAGAAATGCGCCTGACCGACGTTTATCTTTGTTGGATACTGTCTACCGTAGTGCATCGAGATTTGGGACTGGATGCAAAGCTCTTGCACACCGTTGCACTTTGTACACAATGACTGGCCTTCTTTATCAATGAGGCTTCCTTTTATTTATATTCTATTCCTGGGATGCTCCCCGCTGAACTTTGCACTTATGTCACGTGACGCCAGTTCCTCTAATTTGGATTCTGGTAACTTGTATTTGTGGTCTGTACAGAGCTGCTCTGCTCCCTCCACCTGGAATACAGACACACTGACATGCAAATGAGAAATCTGATTTCCTCTGGTGAATTAAAATTTTGGAAGACTTGGAATTAGAATTATTTTTAAAATAAGTAATTTCATTTAAACCTTTGGAGAAAATGTGCGTATGTGGTTTTATTGTTTTACTTTAACTGCGTATCCTAGAGTTTGAAACGTCTTTTTAATTGTCTGTTGGGCGTTTTTTAGGCGTGTTTTTGATGTTCCAGCCCGCTGTCACTCCCGGAGCGTCTAATACCTACGCTTTGTCACGTTCTTCGGCGTGCGGTACCAACGCACACGACACCATTTCACGTCATAGTTCAAACTACAACACAACAACACACGTGCCGTTTCACAACGATGACCAGTAGTTTTATTTTGAAAGTGTAACCAGACTTTGCATAGTCATTCTTGCTAACATTACCGAGTAGCCGTACACGTGTTTAAAAAGTGTCGCCAAGGGGTTTTGACCAACACCCATATGTGACTGGGATGAGGTTGCATATTTATATAATATATAAACAGCCTCTCTTGAAAAAGAGTTTTTAATCTCGGTGAGATCCTCTAGTTAAATAAAGGTTAATAAAATAATATATTGTATTATTCTTATCATATGTTTTTCATAACTTCCCAGCAGTTTATAAAATAATTCCTGATGATATAACAATTCAGTTAACACGACCTGGATACGTATTAGAGGGAGAAAATGGACGGATGGATTGATACATAAACTAATTAAAAGTGATTTTATTTAAGTGAAGTCTTACTATAAATAAATATTTACTTGTCCATTATGAGCTGGTGACCTTTCCAGCAGTGGGGGATTTATGCTGCAGGTCTGAAACAGCCTCCTGCAGCTCAACCCACTGCATATTAGACTAATTAATGCTGTCTGAGGGCCTTTTTTAGGAAACGGAATTCAGTGCTTTTCAAGACTTTTCAAGGCTCGCAGGCACCCTGTTAATAAGAAATTTAAGGGGGGAAATTGGAGATAAAAAGGGTAATGAAGCCATGTAATAATTTGTATTAAATCTAAGTGTTTTCTGCTCTTGTAGAGACACTTCTGCCTGAGTAAAGTTTGATGACTGCAGTCAAATCTTTCAGCAGCATGTCCTCCTGTTATCCACCCACTCCAGCTCACAGGGTGACACTCTCATCGCCTCAGAAATGTCAGGCAGATCTCTGCTGGCTGGGACTTTAAGTGTGTTTTTCCCTGTTTTCTTTTTCTGCGGTTTCTCACGCAGCGATCGTAATGCTGCACTCCTCTGTCCGCCATGACATGCCCGAACCATCTGAACTCAACCACACAAGCTTTTTGGCAAAGAGTCGCTGCATCTGTTCAACAGAAAAAGAAAAATATTACGGCCACAAGAAATAGCACAGAGACCTAGAGTCCAGTGGAAAGGTTTAGTGGTGGAAAGGAAAAGCTCATTTTTAAGTTTAACTCATTTATCAGAGATTTTATTATGAAAAAAGAACTAATGTGGTAACAATTATTATCCATAACAGTCAAAAAAGCATCAGTACTGTTCTGTCCTCCCTGTTTATTCTCATAGCTCGCCGTAGAATTATTAAGAAATAGGACAGTCACTTTTTATTAGAAATCCAAACTACTGTTGGAACACAGGGGGGTAAAAACTATATATTCTGTAATCATCTGTTTGAATTAAAAATTAAAACGTATATGTCAATATATGAGCATAATAAGCCGTGCCTTGTACTCCAGAAGACTCTTCAAATCAGAAATGTATTCCAGCACTTCCATATGTAGGACGTAATGAACATTGACTACAGCTAGCAGCTCATTAGCCTGGTAAGTCAGAGCTCACAGTACTGACAGACCAGGAACTTTGCTTCTTCTTATGTTCTCTTACTTCCTTTTCACAGACTTTTATTGTACACACAAAGTACACAGGAAAGTATGTGAACAACACAGCTGTCTCAGAAACCTTAGTCGTCTTATCATTTCACTTCGGTGCTTCTCAGCACTCAAACCTCCAGCTTGTTTCTCAGTCAGAGGCCAAATCTCTCCTTCCTGTTCAGACCTGACCTTCTGCAGAAATCAAAGGATTATGGGAAAATGATCTGTGTTTCCTGTGCGCTAAACATACATCTGTCTCCGATAGGATCTGATGCCATCGCTCATGTCAATCTGCAGGTAAAATAAAGCACAGATAAGCCGAGTGCGATAAGCTGCAGCTCCTTGAAGTGTTATATTCATTTCAGCGCTGGCTGTGTTCGATCCTATCGCTGCAGGCCTGTAAGCTAAACGGCAGAATTTCCATGCAGGCTGCGCTGTGTTTTAGCAATATATTCAGGGCGGCGAGCACCCTCGCTTAGCCCGATCACATCACATTTGCGATCCCACGAGAGGGCGAGGGGAAAGCCAATGAGCTGGTCCGACCAAACACAAAAATAACAACAGCAGCAGCAGCACCGCAGTGAGACACGCTCTGCCTCCAAATCATCTGTCACTGTTCAACACAACAGACAGACAGAAGGATTACAGTGTTTACTGAGCACACGGCAATGTTGTTTCAGGAGCCGTTAGTGTGTCAAACCTCAGTATGAGGACGTTTGAAATGCTTGAGACACTGAGACAACTTTATTTCAAGCATAGCAAAAGTGCATCACACTAAAAGTCAATCCCCATTCATTTCGCTTAGGAAGGAGGCGTTTTTGCACTCTGATTGATCTTTGACCTGTGAGCTTGCACTAGTGTTCCTTCCCGTCAGACGAAACTAAACAAAATATCTTCGTCAACGACCTTCCCCCCCCCCCGACTATAACGAGACGATGATAATGTCCTTAAACACTGACTGTGACCATATTAACGTGCAATATTGCTGACGAAACTACATAGTTTGTAGTAACTTTAATAGCAGAGACTCATTTCAGTCAGAGGAAAGTGTGTTTTTTGTTACTTTGAGCCTGCCTAGTGTTTCGGGTATCATGAGATGGCCTCCAGCACCATGATACGTGGTCTGACGGCCCTGGAGAAGGGCGAGCTGGCATCTCATTCATGCAATCTGCTGTGCCATTTAGCTAGATCTAGTGCTACAGTTGTGTGACAACTTTTAGAAGTTTGAGACTATTTTTTTGTGACGGCGCCCAAAGATGGATTTCTCACACCAAAAGCATGAGATCTGGCAACGTGATGAGGTTGCTGGGTTTTAAGTACTTGTCGACAAAATCCAGCCGACTCTTGGATGGATTGATGGGGATCTGGAAATATACAACACTGTCAGTCAGACAACTCTGGAGTTTGATGATGAACTTTTGATCGGGCTGGGTCAGCGGTTTCCCCATGCTTCTAGTCTTTCTGCTAATCCAGGCGGAAAGTCCATTTAAGCAGGTTTTAAACAGATTTTGGGCTGGCAGAACGGGCTAAATCTACCCTGTTTGTGTCACCAGATCAATAATCTGCCACCAGCACTGCTTACAAAACCCAGTTTAAGCTTCATAATCCCCTCTTCTTTCTCTCTTTCTGAGGAACTGATATGAATAATTATTTGCAGCGGTATAAACGTATTTACTGTCTTCACTGTGATTTAAGTGTTTATATGCAGGTCGTCCCTGTTTTACTGATACAGTTTTAATCGCTGTGGTGTGTTTATGTTTCGGCCGCATCGTGTGGATTAACGCATTTTATTTGTGTGGCGGCAGGACGCCGTTATCGTCACAGCTTCTCTAAATGAACAGCACTTTTAACAGAATTCATCTCTCCCTCTCTCATCCAGTTCTTCTTTTTATGAATACAGTCAGACTCTGATGCAACAGCTTCTCACTCAGAAAAACGTGGAGTGAGCAGGCAGAAAATTACCATATGAATTAATTTAATTTTATTTTATTTTTTTTTAGAAATGTCGTAAATTAAAAAGACAATACAATTCTTAACTCCTTGAAGCTGCACTAATCAGTATTTTAGAAATAGAGTAAATGAGCATGTGTAGTAGTGTGATGTTGTTGCATTATGGTGGTCTCTGTCTGTCTTTTCAGGATTTTATTTTGAAGGATTAGTATTTTTGCATCCTTCATTCAGTATTTTTGTTTTCTTTCTTCATCAAGTGTTCCTGATTTGTGTGTTAATATGTTCTTTCACAAAAGTTTTTATGTTGCTTTTGGATATTTTCCCTCTTTGTTGGAGTTTATCACAGGAAGTGGAGCGGACACTTTATTTTGCGAACTGCACTCGCCGCATTTCTGTTGTCGTCGCTTCCTCTTGGTTGTGGGACTTTCTCTGGGAAGGTCCGCATGTTGCCTGGTCTTGTAAAGTTGGAAGTCAAGTCATTGAAAACCGCCTGAAACATGTGCGCGTTAGCACTGTCATGTTTTTGAAGTAAACTTTATTTGTCTTTATAAACCTGCCACTTAAAGTGTGTCAGACAATGCATGAGAGTGATGTGTTGAAGCATTACTCATGATCTTACACAGGCACTGAGCATGTACACGAGGGAAACTGAGTGTGTTGTTTCTGCACAGTTACATAACTTTTGCTACTGTAACCGCTGCTGACAAATAAACTGCTTCAAGATCATCCCGAGACGTGTGTCCTGGCGTGGAGTCGGACCCACTACACATGCGGTGTGAAAGTAGTCGCTCATGGTAATGAATGACCAGGCAAGATTGTAGTTTTCTGGGGGGTCTAGTGGAAGAAGACAAATAACATCTGTTGTAATGAACACAGACTGAGACCAGAATCAATTAATCAAGTGGATATAATGTTTAGAGCATCTTTTAGCTTCAGGAAACAAGTGATGCATTTCCAAGTGAAACTGACTACGATGGTGAGTTTTAGTAACGAGAGGGATTTAAATTTAATCCTCGCAATTTGATTGATCACTCAAAAGTGGCTTGGATAGTTGACGTTGTTCAAGTTAGGACTTTTGGCCTCCACCCACACGTCAGGAGGTGGAAGTTACAAACAAACAAACAAACAAACAAACACCTCCTACCATGATACGTATGTCATGTGCAGTTACGTATGAGGCAAGGGGGTTAGCTAATTGCCCCAAACCACATCCGGAGCTTTGGGGTCTGGATCTGTGGTTGCAGCCATCCTGTTGCCCCAAGTTCCCGCTTGACACCTGCTGCTATTATTATTAGTCTTATTATTATTGCTATAATTTTTAGTACTGTTATTAATTTCCTGTCTGTACCACTACCACCTTTACTGTTTTTGTATTTCTGTGTGGATACTGTGTTGCGCTCTCCCCCCTAGATTTGTTTATGCCCCTGAGTCATCACAAATATTATAATTATGATGTTATGTCTGTGGCGTCCCACGTTTTTAAAGTGTTAAAAGACTGGATAATCTCCTAGTGTGCACCAGGCATTAAAGCAGCACAAAAGAAGCACACAGGTCAAATTGAAGGGGGTGGCGATGGTAAAGTGGATAAGACAAGGGTGTGTGCCTTTGGTGTGGGAGGCCTGGGTTCAATTCTGACTGTGACCTTTGACCAAAAGCAAACGGCATAACTGTTTTGGAGAGCCAAAGAGTCTAAAATGGAAGAAACAATCATATTAGCGGTGTGTGGCATCATCCAGTGGAGGATAAACTGCACCACAAAAGAGATGCAACATGGTTTAAAAAAAATAAATAAATCCCTTGAATAAACCGTAACTTTTTCCTCAGTGCACACAGAGGCTGCTGTCTCCACAAAGTCTTTAAATGTGAGGACATAAATAAGAAAGCAGAACAGGCTTTTCTTCAGCAGAACTCATGATGTAACCGTGTGAAAGTGTTAAACTGAGCTGGGAGGTGGTTGTGTGATTTGCATGTGAGATAATCTGCTAGTCGCGTTTCCTCTCGCTGTTACGGCGAGATCAAAGGACACGTCACTGTCGTCTCAGTATCAGCTGATCGGAGCCGACCTCGAGGCTTCTCAGAGTGCGAGCGTTTCATGTTCACAAGTTCATCAAAGCAGCGGGGAAATCACAGCCGAGCTAATTACAGCCCCTCCAACACACATTACTGCAATTAACCTTATTGAATTTTTCCTGCGGTTTGGTGTTTGACAAAAGTAAAGGGGCTGTCGAGCTTCCAGGATCTCACACACACACACGTTGTTTGACTTAGTTTCTGTTGCCTCGGGCTCCTAACACAGATACGTCATGGAAACAGTCGTCATTCAGTCTCCTCTTTGGATTTCAACACTTTACTTCAAAATCAAAAGGAAAAAACAGCCGGTTATCACATAATTGCACTTGTTCTAAGTGAATTTTCTTCAACCGAGACGGAATGATGCATATCACTGCTTTAAATTAATTCTACTGGTTCTAGCAACATGTTTTTAGCATTGAAATTGAAATTTAAAATAAACTTACTCCTTTTAGCTAATACATTGTTCTCTCTTGCTTAATATCAACCAGAATCTTGAACTAGATGTGAACTGGATTAAGTAAAATTTTGGGGTTGTTCTTTCATTCTTGGACATTTTATACCCCTACTCCACCACATTTCAGAGGGAAATATTGTATTTCTGACTCCACTACATTTATCTGACAGATATATAGTTAGTAGTTACTTTAGACATTAAGATTTTACAAAAAAAATATGATAAAAGTATAAAATACAACAAGATTAATCTAGTTGTTCCCGACCATTTGGCTTACAAAACCCACTGTCTGGTTGAAATCAAATCACCAATAATTGACACTTTCACAGCACAACCCGTTCTCATCAAGACCCTTTGGCGTCAGTTTGTAACACTAGGTGTAGGATATTTAACACAAGTCAGAGTAAGGAGGTGGACGGTGGGCCAGAAACAGGACTTTCAGTCAGCAGACCAGTGTTTGTTCCCCTTGTGAATGAAAAAGTCAAAGTTTCAGAGGGGGTAAGTAAAGTCACGTTATTTTAAGTTAAACCATGATCTTTTCCTAACCCTAACCAGGTGGATTTGGTGCCTAGTTTTATTTTGAAAGTTGAACCGGATGTTGCATATTTAATCTCCGTAACTTGTCCAGATGTTGCAAACGTGGAGCCCTACATGTTGGAAAAAAACAACGCCAAAAGTATACCCAGGACGTTAATAAGCAACACCGAGGGGTCTTGAGGAAGCGTTCATGTGTGACGAGTTGGGAGTGAGAATGTGATGCCGTCTAGTTCGCAATAATAAATATGCAATGTCTGGTGAAAGCCTATCCCATCCACCCAACCACCTCCTTAAACCTGATTTATATTTCTGTGTCGAATGTGCGGCATAGCCTTCGCCTTCCTCAAAAATGTAGGTACACGTTGAAGCGACGTGGAGCGTAAGAACAGGACACCTGGGTAGTCTCGCAATGCGTCCGAGCCGACAGGAAGCGTCCCGTGCTTTGAAGTAAATTTTGCTTGCTGCCAATCCAGCGGCTGCATCACATTGGATCAACATCTTTTGAGCGTCACAACCCGAGTGAAATGACTCGTTTCACCGTCAGGATGTGATCTATTCAGCTGGTAACATTTGAAAAGGCTAGAACAGCCGCACGTATATAATTTTACCCCCATTCAAGTTAGCCTGCTCGGACGGCAAAAGTCAACACAGCAAGCACTGTAGCGCTACCGCCAACTAGCGTTTAGTGGTGAAATTCCAGAACTACGCAGACACCGACGCACAAGTATAAATGCCTGGTTATGTGTGTAGCTACGCCATAGGCTACCGAAGCAGAAGCATAAATCATGCTTTACCCTGATTTTTCGGGGTTTTTTTTTATACTAGACCTACTCTTAGCGTTGAACAAAAGGCCGCCATGTGTGTTGGTACCAGACGCTGAAGGACGAGACAAAGCGTCGGTATCTGACGCTCTGGGAATGAGAACGGGCTGCATATAGTGAAGTATTGGGAGCAGTGGGCAGCCACTGTGCAGCGCCCGGGGACCAACTCCTCCATTCAGATAACGTATATCTTGTTCTTGATTGACCTTTTATTCAGATTATTCCTGGGATAAAGTGTGAACACGTGGAGCGGCAGTCGGGCCTTGACCTTCCAACTGCCAAGAAAAAAAGGGCTTCCCACTCGGTGACAGAGGCAGCAGACCTTGACTGTGTTGTGATCAGTGTGCTTCTTCAGGTCTCTGCACACAGATGAATAGAGGGGGGGGGAGCTCAGCACAGTGACAGGAAGAAAAACCCTCACCGGCAGAACAGCTCACTTCAGTTATGGTGGTCCCAAAGAAAAAGTATTAAATCATCATTGTTTCTTTATCTCTGCTTTGTCTTTTCTGCTGCTTCGGAGTCTGAAAAGATCTCAATAGGAGGCATTAAATGTGATCTGCAGTAGGACTCTCCAAGTTGGCAGTAAGAGCTGAGATCTGGAAATGAGGTGAAATTACAAAAGGAGGACGCAAGAACCACGGGCAGTCCCGCAAACCCTCCAAACTAAACGGACAACATCATTTGTCAGTGCCTCTGATCTGCCCCCTCTGTAGGGTTTGCTTCGGTTTCATGTAGGGAAGTCTGGCCTGGTAGGAGGCAGACTTACATAACATGTAAAAGGAAGAAAAACACTGAAATAGTGAACTTAACAGGAAGATTAAACCCATGTCAAAGTAAAGGTAACATGCAGTCATATGCTGGACAGATTGTAAAGCCCCCTGAGGCCAATTTACGACAGTGAGTTACATAAATAAAACTGACCTGCCGGACATTAAACAGCTCCCTTAAATCTACTGAATAAATCAGCCCATGCAGAACCACACTTCACTCACAGCAGCTCAGCGTCAAGACAGCGTACAGTCTCTCTTATGACGATGTGTCTGCATGTACAGGCGGACCCCTCCTCCCCGAGACTCCCGGGTGGAGTCGACGTCTCCGTCAAACCAGAATCGGTGTCTGCAGTTTGTAAGCCGAGTCTCTGTAGCCATGTTTCCCTCTAACGGTCAAGCGAATTTTAAGCGTACTTTTGAAATGTTGCGCAAAAAAATAAGAAGAAAGAAATTGTGAAATATGTGCGTTTCCATCAGCTGGTTTGGAGCGAATAAACCAGGCTAGTTAGTGGACGTTACACATGGCTGTAATAAACAAGAAACAGAAACAAAACCAGTCGCATGAACATGAGGGCCACTGATCTTAGAAAAATGGAGAGAGGTCCTCAGAAATGTGTTTCAGGCGGGCAAGTTGCTACCAGCCATGTCTCCGCACGTTATGGGAATATCCGGTGTTCTGCAGAGTTTTGCATGCACCTCCTGATAATGCTTTTAAACGCTAGAATATCCTTTGCAGGGTTCATTAATGGGGAAAAATGATTCACAGTATTTAACTTTTAGAGTCACTAATATTTTATTACACTCAGTAGAAGCAGCGTTCATTGAGATTCAGCAACAATATGCGGTGATAACACCGTTTGATCAGCGTGCAGAGCAAAGGGTCTGAAAAGGACCTTTAAGAGGTGAACGCATAATTCGGCAGAACAGCTGATGAAGGCCGTGAGCTGCAGGAAATTCTCAGCAGGCGTGCAGAACTCTGCACAACCGGGCGAGACGCCGACAGCAGAAACCAGAAACGGCTGATCAGATGTGAGTTACAAGTTCGCTACGTCAGAACTTATTCTCCCGTTTAGCGCATTTACTCTTTTTTTGACAAAAACCACCTCAAGCGAGCGTCAAAACTTATTTGCGAAATTAGGGATTTCTTTCCCGAATTTTGCCGTTTCATCAACCCTTTCTAATGCGATACTTCAAAATGCCCATTAAAAAACGTTGATGGAAACACGGCTAGTGGGACTTCACTTAAGTAACTGACCCACCAGCCCGTTCTCACGCCCAGGGGGTCAAATAGCTACGCTTTGTCACGTCGTTCAGAGTCCGACCAACGCACATGGCACCCTTACACCTCACTGTTCAACTCTAAACAACGGATATACACTAACTGAAAAGTCCGAATAAGGAGGTGGTTGGGGTAGACAGGTGGGACAACACCGGAGATGGTTTTGTTTTCACGTGTGACAGAAAAAATCAACATTAGTCCCTTTTAATGATGTTGCATAACTAATGTAAGTAGCGTTACTTACTTACTACTTACTTACGTAAGTAAATGTAAATGACAGTAAATGTAAATTCTAACCTGATGTTGCATATTAATTATTGCTAACTTGACATTGGAGCCCTACACGTACCAAAACGACGCTAAAGAGTATCCAGGGCGTTAAAATAAATGGGTTCAACCCGTTCTCATCCCAGGACGCTTCGTCAAGACCTCTTGGCGTCCCTTTTCAACACAATCCATGATGTTTTAGTCTTAGTTTCGGTGCTGTTACGGCCGCTGCTGGCTGCCTTAGAGTAGTAGTTGTGTTCTGGAATTTCTCTGAATGGTATGCAAATCCCAGCTGTGAGTCCCTGTTGAGGATTGGTTCCTCTGGACCTGGGACCGCCCACTTCCTGGTTGCTGTTTGCTGGCATCTGATTGGTGTGGCCGAACTGGAAGATCCGACCGAACCTGCCAACCAGGACTCGCCAATCAACACCGGCTGGCCTACAAATAGTTTGTGTCTCTGCAGTTCGAGGCGACTGTGAGCCAGTGATCACTTCGCCTCGTTGTTGGTTGTGCCCCTTGTTAATGGTGAATTCCTTGAGTGTTGGGATTTACCGGTTTCTGTCGGTTGCCTGCCTAAGCAGCTTCCGTCAGTTAGAACCCTTGTAAATCACATAGTGTGAGTGAGTCTTTTGGTTTGAGCGTTGCCTGTTTGGTTACTTTGCAGTCTTGTAAAGCATGTAGGTGCTGACCTCCTTTTGTTCTTCAGTGTTTTCTTGAGTAGAGAGCTTTTTTTTTTTGTCAGTACCTATATAGCCTCCTTTTGTTGTGTTTTCTTGAGACAAATCACTTAATTAAACATTTGACTTTAACCTAAATTCAGTTGTCCTTTACCACCTTCATTCCAATCCCAAATACCTTGTTACTGCCCTACCTTAACCAGCTGGGTTGTAACAGTGCCTAATCCTAACAAACTGAGCGATTCACAGCGTTAACCACATGTACCAGTGCGTGCTTTGGTGTTTTGACAGCCAGAATCTTTAACTAGATTTTGTTGTATAATTTATCATGTTGAGGTAAAGATAATCCTAATAATAAATAATAAAGCCATTTGTATTTGTAAATGCTATACTGCATATTTATGTTCATGTAAAGCGTCTTGGTCCTGATGAAGCTAACTGTTAAGCTCAAACCTGCAAAGGAGCATTTTATTAAGGACTTGTTGCTCTGACAACAGTCCAAGATTCATTTTAATCCACTTTAAAGAACCCAAAATGAATCTGTAAATGAACCTACAATAAAGGAAAATATATTTTAATCCTCGCCTGGTTAAAAAAAAAGCGATTTTTTTTTTTTTTTTTACGAAACCATCGTCCAACTCATTAGAATGCATCAGAATATCTTCTAATACACCTGGAATACAACTGTAACTGTAAATTTGAAGAAACTAATCTACCACAGTTATTACACAATTTTTTAAAAATATACCAGGCGACTCTCCATGTTTTGGCCATATTTACTGTTTATATGTTCACTTTATTGGGAGTTTTCTTCAAAACACAATTTCTGTCCATACAACCACGTTCCAAAGCTTCTAAAATATTGATAAAATATTTTAGTATTAATACTTCTAGGCTGGATTACTGCAATTCCTTATTATCAGGCTGCTCGAAAAAGTCCATTAAGACTCTTCAGCTGATCCAGAATGCTGCAGCACGTGTTCTGACAGGAACCAGGAAAAGAGATCACATTTCTCCTGTTTTAGCTTCTCTGCATTGGCTTCCAGTAAAATCCAGAATAGAATTTAAAATCATTCTTCTTACCTACAAAGCTCTTAATGGTCAGGCACCATCTTATCTTAAAGAGCTCATAGTACCTTACTACCCCACCAGAGCACTGCGCTCCCAGAATGCAGGGTTACTTGTGGTTCCTAGAGTCTCCAAAAGTAGACTAGGAGCCAGAGCGTTCAGCTATCAAGCTCCTCTCCTGTGGAACCAGGTTCCAGTTTGGGTTCAGGAGGCAGACACCATCTCCACATTTAAGAGTAGGCTTAAGACTTTCCTCTTTGATAAAGCTTATAGTTAGGGCTGGCTCAGGTGAGTCCTGAACCATCCCTTAGTTATGCTGCTATAGGCCTAGACTGCCGGGGGATTTCCCATGATGCACTGAGCTCCTCTCTCCTCTACTTTCTCTCCCTCTGTATGCAACCTTATCCCATTATTGCATGTTACTAACACAACTTCTCCCCTTTCTGGTAGTCTTGTGCTTTCTCGTCTCTCTCCTTCACCCCAACCGGTCGAGGCAGATGGCCGCCCACCCTGAGTCATGGTTCTGCTCGAGGTTTCTGCCTCTTAAAAGGAAGTTTTTCCTTGCCTCTGTCGCCTAGTGGTGGTAGCTCTTGGTGGGAACTGTTGGGCTTCTGTAAATATCATCATAGAGTACGGTCTAGACCTGCTCTTTTATGAAAAGCGCTGTGAGATAACTGTTGTTGTGATTTGGCGCTACATAAATAGAATTGAATAAAAACAGTGAATGTTGATCAATCAGGCTCACAAGTTGAGAACAGAACCTCCTACAGGGCTGTGAGTGGACTCGTTCTCTTCGTGTTGAAGAGAAATTGTTGTACTGGATGTCTGTGTAGCTCCTACAGGTCGGCCAGTAGAGTCCGATAAAGACCGCCTCTCCCAAACCAACTCTTCTTCTCTCCTTCAATTTGACGAGAGAAGCGAACTTAAGACCTCGCTGACCTCACCGAGATGGCGGCCCGCAACTAAGGTCTCTACTGACACAGAAGAAGAGCTGATTTTTGGACTGAATACAGTGAAAACAACAATAGTAAGTCAGCGGTTGTAACTGGAAAAGTATATTTCTGCGTTTGTTGTTGTTAGTTGGCTAATTACTCAAAACTGAGTTGAGTGATTTGATTTATACGGCTGATCAGAGCTGAGCTTTCTTTAGAGTGGTTGGACTTCGGTGTGGGATGAGAGGAGAGATGTGGAAGGCAGGGACGTGCACAGACATTTTGGTGGGTTTGGTAGTTTCAAGTATATATTTATGACTTATTTTCATTAATAATTTGTTTATTTTTCACAAGGCAATAAATCGTTTCAATTCTTTTGGTGTTACTGGAATACATAACACTTCACATAAATCTTCACGCTAAACTGTGGCATCGGGCTGCAGGCATAATTAAAATAAATGTTATTTAAATACTTTTACTTTTTGTTTCACAAGCAAGAGCGAGAACCTTCAGCTTCACACAGCCAAGCAACAGAATACTGAATTGCCTGAAAACATTAATGTATTGATCAAATACTTTATTATTGTTTCTATTATATTACATTTACCATGTGTGCGCACACACACACACACACACACACACACACACACACACACACAATTACTGACATGGACTTTGGACATTTGAGGGAGGGCTGTATATACTGTATGTATATAAGGATTTATCAGCATATAACAAACTAATAGAATGGAGAGTTATTAGATGAGGAGCATCAAAACTATCAAGTTACTCTTTAAGGCACTTTTTTTTCATGGAGTGGTCAATTTTGAGACTTGGGTCTATTTTGCTTCCATATCTCCTTTTACTCTAATGGAAATAAAACTTCAAGAATACACCTTTTTAGAAGGTGTTGGTTTTAAGCCTAATAGCCTCGGTCTATTTGCATCTGTAGATTTATTCTATATTAACCAAAACAAGCTAATCTGCATATTTACAAAGCACATTTCAGAGGAAAATACTCTTGATGGAAGTCATTAAGTGGGGAAGTTCTGTGGTGATATGCTTTAGTTATTGTCTTTATCCTGTTCACCTGCAGTGACTTGTCAAATGTGTGCAAATTGGCGCATTTTAATTAGTTAACACCTCATTTGCATATCAATGTGGCGATTGTGATGACGTTATTAGACACAAATGTTACTGTGTTCACCTGTAGTGTCTCCATCAGAACATTAGGTTGTAAGGCCATGAGATATTGCCTTAGCTGAACTTAATACTGAACTGAATTTATTACACTAGCTCAGCTCATGAGTCATGCGTTAGCAAGACATGGGCCTATATTGTCTTCTGTTTAATTAGCGGTAAACTCGAGTTTAGTCTTTTGTTCATCACCACTCACCTCCACACAAGCCAAGAAAAACACTGCTGGGAGGGGCTGCTGCCTGTCTGTCTGCTGCGCTCTGGTTGGGCGTTGAGATGTGGAGAGAGGGGGGGAGTCGGAACTCCAAAGTCTCTAATATTCCGACCTGATAGCCTATTTAGATTTCCCCAATAAGTATCTGTTTGACAGGGAATCTGTTGCAAACATGAATAAATATACTGTATAGGCCTATTCATTTATAAAAAAAAAAAAAGCATCCCTTTCTTTCTCTAGAAGAAGAAAAAGGGCGGGTGCTGAAGCCCCTTTTGATGTCTATGTGTGCACGTGCCTGGCGGAAGGCAACCTGTGCAGCCATGTACAGTGATTACAGAGCGACGTTTGTCGGTATATAAGCTCATTTAGATGCTTGGTGTTTGGTGTGGATAAAAAAATGGTGGGTTTGAGATGCTAGCTTCACGGAGGTGTGCGGCATATATAGGGTGACGTCCGTGACTTCCCGTTAGCATTTTGAGGCGAAAATGGATCGTCCTGCCCGGTACCGGAAGCTTTTATCTCCCCCTTCTGACAGTGAGAGTAATTACATACAGGCTCTGTCAAACTCTGCCATTGCTCCCCCCCTTCAGCTCTGGCGAGCCAATCATTGCTGGTTCTCATAAAACATGTCACTACCTGTTCGCCAGCACGGGAACATCGCCACAGATTCAAAAACTCTACAGCGAATACTCAGAGATTTACCTGGCGGTGAGGCTTAATCAGCATTGTGTGTATGTTTGGATGGAGGACTTGAATGTAACGCATGCACTGGATAACCCCCGATATTGGACCCCCAACTGGGACTTCGTCACCTCACCGTGACATACTTTCGCTGTCTGTGTGATGCATTTGGTGTAATGCACAGCCAGTAAGTTTCACTGCCAGTCATCAAGTGCAGCAGAGGAGGCGAAAAGCTGCAACTGTCTTAAAATGATGCCCCTGAACGCCTCTACAAGGGTTTCATTTTAAATCTAGTCACCTGAGTCCTGGATTTAGCGTAGAACTGGACAGTGTGACGTTTCGTCATTCCCATGAAGGCATCACAGGCCAAACTGACATGGGTGGTGTTTAATTCTCTGCTCTGTCTCCTTCTCCCCTCTCCTCC
The DNA here is from genome assembly GCF_014851395.1 of Micropterus salmoides. Classification (NCBI taxonomy): domain Eukaryota; kingdom Metazoa; phylum Chordata; class Actinopteri; order Centrarchiformes; family Centrarchidae; genus Micropterus; species Micropterus salmoides. The sequence continues at coordinate 35,469,722 of NW_024044237.1, forward strand.
CAGCTGCTTGCTGGGGGCGCACTGAGAGAAAACAGCGAGCCGAGACCCAGATTTAATTAGTTCCTCTTCTTCTTCTTCCTCTGCAAACGCGCCGCCACCACTGTAAGGTTTCCCCGAGCAGGAAGGTTGTTGTTGTCAGGCAGCCCGTTCAGCCACTGAGGCCACTGATTCACCGCAGCGTGATCACACTCTCTCCCCATTAATTAAAGTTTCATATGAAGTGTCTGCAGGGAATCGCTGTTTCGCAGCCAAACTCCCATCCAGATGGTTGCTGATATGAAGCCTCCGAGGACGGCTCTTTTGTTTCTCTCCGCCACGGAGACAAATTTTTAATTCCTTTACAGTTAAATGAACTTCCTCTTAATTGTTGGATATTAAGCAGAGTAACTTCAGGTCACGTCTGAAACTTTGGAGAGCTTGTTGACTGCTGAGAATGACGTCAGCAGACCGAAATGAGGATGAAGGGAATCCCAACAGTCTGCTGAGGCGTAAATAGGCTGATCCTAATTGTAATTTAGATTTAACTTTGGTATCTTTCAGTTATAAGCTTTACTTTTTATTTTCTGGAAGATGAAGAGATAAAAGTTCAATAAAAAACACAGCTGCTGCTTAAAAGATCAAACGTTTCTTTTATTTTAGTTATTTTTTTTACCACTAAAACGAGCTACCTGCTGCAGAGGAGGGAGATCATTTAGAAGCTGGATTCACTCCAAGCAATACGGCTCCTGAGAAGCTAAAACTGCTTTGTTTTAGGTGACTTTGTGGAAGCGAATGGGGGATTCAAATAAAGAATAAAACATCACATAACATTAAATCTGTAATATTCCTATAGGGCACATATGGTGGAAGATTGACAGCTGACATTTTCATAATGTCATAATATTGTATATGTAAATGTGAGCACATGAATCTGTGACTTTCTTTAGCCTTTTAGTGGCGTGTCTCTGTGGACTGCAGTACTGGTCGGTCAGTCGATCCGCCACTTTGGTCCAGACTAGTGATGCAGTGATTACCGGATGTCACTATTAACCGCGCTTTAAAACGTCACAGTTAATTGATCGTAAACGCTCCGTTCCACCGAGTGTTTCTGTTGCACGGAACTGTGGAAACTTGCACAAAACTAATACAAAGGAGCGGTGCACCAGCTTCAAGTGCCGTGCTTACCGGAGGCTACTGCACGCCGGCTAAACTCTGGCCGAGGGACCAAACTGTTAAGCTTTATTTCCACCAAAGAAACGTCTGAACTCTGCAGTGTGGGAGCATTTCGGGTACACCAAGTCTGACCAGGGTGTTTTTTAAGAGGTGACGGCTCACCTGCACCTGAATTTGCCGTTATAAGGTTGCTGCTAAAGGAGCGAATACCTACATTAAACTTGATGCAGCACCTGCAGGATCACCACCCAGCTTTGCACGCCCAAGTAAAGGTTTAATACATTATATTAAATAACGTAGCAGTTTGGTAGGGAATTAAATATAAACGTGTCACTTACAATCGATGCCGTAGCGGAGAGTCGAGCTTTCAGTGCAACGTAAACAAACAAAGCAGGTGTAACCTTGCCAGGTGTAAAAATAAATAAATAAATAAATAAAAACCACTACCATCAGGAGCTTATAGACTTTCAGGACTAAGGTTACCAATTAACTGCTTCTCAGTTAACACTGCACTCAATTTCTTTCTCTCATTTCCACTAAAACATATAAATGGATAGAGTTGACAGCAACAGAACAATTTATTCCCCTCCTTTTATAACAATTACCCCTGGGGGGTAAAAGTTAATATTCCTCATATATTAATAATACTTACATATTATAGAAATATAATTGTTAAATATTGTTAATATATTGAATATTAAAAATCAACTTAAGTCATTACTAAATGTGTTAAATTTAATTAATACATAATCATGAAACTGTGATTTCTGTGACAATAATCGTACCAACAAAATCTGTAATCGTTGCATCGCTACTCCAGACTGAAACATCTCGGCAGCTGAAGGATGGATTGTGATGAAATGTGGTTCAGCCCTTCATGTTTCCCTCTGGATGAACTTCTGACTTTTCATGTAGCGCCATCATCAGGTCAACATTTAAATGTTTATATACTTTTTGACCACATACCTGCAGAACGAATGACATTCAGCCTCAGCTGTACTCCGTTTTTAGTGCTAATAGCAAATGTTAGCATGCTAACATGCTAAACTATGACGGTAAACGTGGTTAACGTTATACTTGGGTTACTAAATATTAGATTGGTGGAACTGTGAGCATGTTAGCACAATGGCAAAGTGTTGGCAACCAATCAGGAGCTACAACGTGTGATTGCACAGACACATGCAAGCTGTTGAATTAAACTTTTATGTTGTTATATGTTTACAGTGTGATTTAGCGGCTTTGGAGAGGTTTTCTCTTTTGATGGAATGAGGCTAGCAGTTTCCCCATGCTTCCAGTATTTATGCTAAGCTAAGCTAACGTGACTAGATTTCTGAAAGGAAAACCGGGGACATTTGTGGTTTGGTGGTTAGTATGTCATTGAAAAATATAATGCTATTATATCTGAAATAAAAACGGGACAATTTCGGTTTTATAATCTGTCAAACACAACTTTTCTGAATGAAATCAAGTCATTTTGAGGCAGAATCTACCTTTCAGTAAATAAGTAGAGGCTGCAGTCACTTCCTAGCAAGCAAAATACTGCATTTTATGTTTTGTTTGTTGAGAGGTAAAAAGTACTAGGTGAGTTATAATCTGTCAAATATATCCCTCACGTATGTAATCAAGTCATTTTAGGGAAGAAACTACCTTTCAGCCAATAATTAGAAGCTTCAGTCACTTTCTGCCAAGTAGAATGACGTATTTTATGTGTTGTTTTGGCCATTTAAAGGTATTTCAACAGGTAAAAACGACTGGATTGGTTGGTAGACAGCAAGTTAAATAATGTAGAGTAATAAGGATAATTGCAAAAGAGATCATGTCTTTATTTCATAAATAACTGAGCAGTAAGTCGTGTTAATTATCGGTTACATTCGGTTTTCTAAATATAAACAAGGATATTAGACACACGCCTACCAAACACATCGGCAACAACAGGCTTCTGTTATTGGCTATAATCACGTAAATGTCAGACCTGGTTACGCTATAAAATACAAACACTTGTTTGGCCACAATTGTGATTATTCTGAACCGTTAAAGTTTCACAAAGACAAACCTTTGCGGCATAAACTGATGTTTATTTGTCTGTTTGATCCAGTTAAAAGCAGCTGTAGACGTGAAGAAACTGGGCGACGACGTTACATGCTGCACGCGCTCCCGCGGACGACAAACAGTTTCTGCACACGTAAAATCTGATTTCATGTCTGTTAACACCTGATACAGTCTATGATTAACACACAGTTAAAAACGTGGGACATTTCCGTGGACAGCTCCAGACGGGGACGTCTGGTCACCCTAAGCTAGGCTAAATACATCTGGACCTACCTCCGTACTCCTCTCACTCTGGGGACTGTTCCTTATAGTGAACTTAGTCCACAAACATGTGTAATCCTGTCCTGATCCACCCAGATAAAGGGATGCTGGATGCATAAGTCTGTGTTGCTGTTTTTTATCGTCCACTGACCTCACTCATTGTTTGACCACAGTTTTTAGCTGACAGTGCTGCTAACCTCTGGCAGTAAATGCTGATGTGAAGCTGTTAGCAGAGGGAATATCACACTGAACCTCATCATGTTCTTACTGCCTCCATTTATCACAGGCAGCTTGTTAACCTTTTACTGCCGACTTCCCGGAGGAAAGACTTTACAAACCAGTGGACTTCTTTCAGTCCACGTCGTAAAGAAAATCAGCTCACAGTGGTGCAGGCTCTGTGTGAAAGGATTACAGATAATGGAGCATAAAGATCAGGGCAGCTTATTCTCTAATGCTCATAACTCAGTATACAGTACAGTACTATAAAAAGTAAATTAAAGGCCTATTTGTTCAGGTCTAGTATTATATTGGGACCTCATGTAACTACCGAGTCTCATCATCTTAAATTAATAAGACGCAGAGTCACCCATCAGATACAAGTTAGATTTGGTACTGAAAACATTTAAAATTCCTGTTCCTTACAACTTCTATCAGTTCAGTGAATTAACATCTAGAAGCTCAGCTCATGCTTGTTGCACACCAGAGGATCTTAACCAATTTTAAAAACATGGTCATAATGACAGAATAAACCGATCTTCATTATTTTAATCCTAAACACGCACACACCAGACAGTTCAGTCCAGACGCAGGATCTCACAGAATCTCGCGTGATCAAACGTGACTTCAGACAGACTGTCGGCGTCAGCTGTGTGTGAAAACAAAAAGAAGAGAATTAAACTGTGGAAGCACTGAGAAGGCTGAGACGAGGGAATCAGCAGGTTTATATATTTTACAGAGCAGAGGTACAACACGCTGGGGACGCTTCCCGCTCAGCTCGCTCTCATTGGCTGCTGCTGCAGGTTTCCGATCAGGGATGTCAAACATATTTTATATTTACCAAATCGGGGGGCCTCCGATCCAGTCTGCAACTTTAAGATTGTGTCTGTAAACCCCTCACACTACAGGATCATTTGGCCCAATACTCTGTTCAGACCAGCCTCGACTCTGGAACGCCCCCGCGACTGATATCGCAAATCTGACCCAGTTATCCTCTAGTGCAGGGGTTTTAAAGTCTGAGACTGCGGGCCTCCCCTCAGATAAAGCTTGTAAATCGACGCCCTTTGACCACATCTTTAGTTGGTAAGTTTCGCTCAACTCCTGGATGCCTATGGGATCATGATCATATTATTTAATCCCATAGACATCTGAGCCAAAATAGCCTGATATTGCTGTTTGACATAACTTCTGACTGCACCAAATAGTTTTTAAAAGAGCTCTGTCCTAAGGCATTTATTAGTTTCTGACTCTGATGGGAGGCAAACAGTTCCCAAAAACTACTGTATCTCTGAACTCTCACATGATAACTAATGCAATAAGTAATGTAATATTATTTCACTTCCATTCACTGAGCCTCCGCTGAAACGGTCTGGAGCCCCCCTGGGGAGGCCCGCCTCACCTGCTCTAGTGTGCAACCAGCATAAAGCCGTGTTTCAACTCCCCAGATCTCTTTTCAAGGAACTAAAAGGTTCCTTCAGCCAGCTGTTGTGTGCGTTTCCACCGTGGTCTAAAGACCTGCGAAGATTAGGCAAATAAACCAGCTGACGTAGGCTGTAGGCCTGCACGCCGTACAGGCATCATTATTTGTAACCACTATCCATGAGCAACATTTATAAATGAATCAGATTTGACTGGAATATAATGAAAAACTACAGGCTGTGCTTGACCATTAAAGCAGCTTTGTTTGTGTCAGACTATAATGAAGTTCGTTACACATTTAATAATAAACTGGATAAAGCCATCAAGTTCTTAAAATAACTCCAGCACACAGAAAGCAACACAAAAAAAAGAAATTGCGACAGTTTGGAAGGTTATTAAAACATCTCCAGCAGATCAGCTGCAGCATCACGTCTGCGCCGCCTGAGTGTCGGAGGAACGGGACGTTTAACGAGCTTTATTACCTGCTGTAATCAGCTGTTCCGCTTGTTTTGTAGAGGAGGAGACCGACTTCAGCTGTGTGGAAAAACTTCCTGACTGATTAAAACTTAAAACAACTCAGGACCCAGTATTTAGCGTAACTCCCGCTGTAAACAGTGCAGCACGCTGGCTGCTATTTGGTGGACATTGGCGAGACGTGTGTGCTATTTGACTGTCGATTGTGATATTTTTTTGATCCTTGTTTCATGACGCCGCTGTGAAGATTCGACGGTGGCTGTCAAATCAGGCTCCTCCCATCGAAGCATCGTCTCTTTGGCTATTTGGGGTCCTAGTTAACAGTTAGGACTATTTTTATGGTGTTAATCTACAACTCAAATCAGTTCACGTTTGGTTTCTGGGTGAGCAAAGATTTAGCACCGTTTCACGCCTCCTGTAGGTTATGAGTTGGTTAGCTTGGTATGCTAACATTTGCAGCTCGCGTCCCTTTCGCTTCCCGTTTTGCTCTCGTATAGGCTACAGAGTATCTCTCTTAACCGGTTTTGAAGGATTCATGTCTTTTTTTTATGTAAGCTCCTTGTCAACATAGATAATTAACTAACCGTTTTACTTTTTCTTTTTTGAACTTCAAAGAGTGTCTGTGTATGGAGCTTTATTTAAAGAGGTGGTGTTCTGCTTTTTGGCTTTTTCCCCTCTCCTTTGTTGAGTTATAAAACTTTTTGTGCATGTAACAGGTTTGCAAAGTGAAAAAGCCCAAAGTCCAGCCCAAAGGGAGTTCCCATCTCCCACAGAAAGCTCTGCTCAGAACTGAGAACGGTTCGTCTGTAGTCCAGCCGCTTCTAAACGCGCCTCATGTAACGCTCGCCGAGCGACTCCGACACGCCCTCAGAAACAGCGAGCTGCAGCACACAGCTCTCCTCTCCTCTCCCTTCCAAACACTAGCTACCCTCCAGGCAGTCAGTGGACATAAAGTTGTTCCTGTGATGTAGAGACAGAGCTCAGTTAAAACTTTATGGATACAGATTAATAACTCACCGCTCTGAAACTCTCGCTCCAGTCCGTGTTGCCGAGCCGGTCGGCAACACGGACGGCTGAACTCGAGCTGTTTACCGGCTTCTCGCTGACCCGCCCTTCACTGCTTCTGATTGGCTAGTAGTCCTTAACTAGGAACTGAGCATGTGCAGCTCCCAACAAAGATCATTTAGAGACAAGATGTATCACTCCATAGCTAAAACGAAGCCTTCAACACAGGCTGAAAAGAGGAGCTGCAGCAATGTGCAGTATGACAAAAATATAACCATGTAAACCTGCTCTGGTACAAACTCTAAATAGGATTTTGAACCTGAAAATGAGCAGAATACCACCTCTGTAAAAAGCATCTTCTTGTCAGAGCAGTTAGTTTGTGTGGAGGACACAGTACACCTGTTTTTTAACATTGTTTAATGACTACCAACTTTGTCCTGCAAGTAATCGTCTTCCATCATTTTTCATGCTGCAGCTGAGCCAAACACTTTTTTTTTTTTTTTTTTTGCCCTTTTCTTTGTAAACGACATCGGAGCAGAAATTTTCCATATGAGGATGTGAGAGCTCATCAGGTGGTGTCGAGGATATGAAGACATAGCAGCAGACGCCATCTGACTCCCGGCGGCCGCGTGGAAACAAATATCTATCAGCCTCCACCAGCAGCTCGCTGTAAATCAGCATGTGGTGAAAACATATTTCCTCCTCTCTCCGCAGCCTATGGCAGCCGGCAGGCGGGCGTGGGGGGGGGGGTGCACAAAGCTATAATGTATGAGTGTTTGCTGGGCGGAGATTTGAAAACGACGCCAAACTGTCAAATGACCCGCATCAGTAAAATAAAATGAAAACAAACGACGAGGTAAATAAGCTGAAAATATGAAATCCAGGGCCCATAGATCTTCAGCAGAGAGAGACTCGCTGCTCAGGTGTGACATCCGGCATAAAAAATTACCTGACTCGGGGAGAAGAGGGGGAGGAGGAGGAGGAGAGGAAGAGGATAGGGAGAAGGGAAACAGGATGAGAGCCAGCCAAGGGGAGGAAGGGGAGAAGAGTAGGAAGGGAGAGAGGGGAGGACATGAAAATAAGATGGAGAGGAAGAGGAGGTCGAGAGGATGAAGAGAAGGGGGATAAAAGGGATTGGAGAGGATAGGGAGAAGTAAAAATCAGAGGAAAAGGACAAAGATGAGGCTGAGGAAGAGAGGAGGGTGAACGGCAAGAGAGGACAAACGATGGGGAAGAGAAGGAGAAAGAAAAAGATGGTGTGAGGGGGGAAGAGGACAGTGAATGAGAGCTGTGAAATAAAGTCACAGAATAAAATATATTCTGAGTGGCGACTGGCTGTCAGCTGAGCTGTGATTGGATCAGTTGCAGAAGTTTTTAATAATGTACGTTGACTGATTAGCACGGTTCTGAATCGGCTCCATATCACTGTTCAGGACAAAAAACTGAAAGTGTGAGTCAAAGTTTTTGTACATGTATGGTGGGCAAGAGGTAGCCGCCGTTAACTCCTGGTTCTCGTCTGCCCAGAGACGTCTGGTCTCTCGTTGTAGTCTAATAATGGCATATTATACTGCCAATAAGATATTAATTTGAATCTGAATTTCTTGGACCCATCCATCCACCCAGACTTCCTCCTGTTATCCCATCATATGGCCACTAGAGGTCGTGGCCTAACAATACACATAACTATGGGTTGTAATAAAGCAGGAACCTCTGGCTCTGAAAAGTGAAGCCAGAGCTTAAGCACCTTAAACCTGCGTCCTCTCCAGCAGCCAGCAGGGGGCGCCTTAAACCTGCGTCCTCTCTAGCAGCCAGCAGGGGGCGCCTTAAACCTGCGTCCTCTCTAGCAGCCAGCAGGGGGCGCCTTAAACCTGCGTCCCCTCTAGCAGCCAGCAGGGGGCGCCTTAAACCTGCGTCCTCTCTAACAGACAGCAGGGGGCGCCTTAAACCTGCGTCCTCTCTAGCAGCCAGCAGGGGGCGCCTTAAACCTGCGTCCTCTCTAGCAGCCAGCAGGGGGCGCCTTAAACCTGCGTCCCCTCTAGCAGACAGCAGGGGGCGCCTTAAACCTGCGTCCCCTCTAGCAGCCAGCAGGGGGCGCCTTAAACCTGCGTCCCCTCTAGCAGCCAGCAGGGGGCGCCTTAAACCTGCGTCCTCTCTAACAGACAGCAGGGGGCGCCTTAAACCTGCATCCTCTCTAGCAGCCAGCAGGGGGCGACTCCAGCGGCTGCAGAAAGAAGTGTGATTGTATAGAAGTCTGTGAGAAAATGTTTCTACTTGTCAGCTGATTTATTCCCTCAGTAAACACTTTCCTGATGAGTTTCTGGTCTCAGTCGCTAGTTTCAAGTCTTCTTCAACACAGCATGATGTTCATTTAGTAAATTATGGTCCCATTTAGAGGAACAGAGACCAGGAAGCAGGGGGGAGGCTTTAGGGCGGGGCTAAAAGCTGATTGACAAGTCGCTACCATGACAACCTGTCAATCAGGAAAGAGGCGACTCGTATCCGCTGCTCTGTGCACATTTAACCAGCGTCATTTCTCCAGTAAGTACGTTTTGTTTTAAGCCTGTTTGTCGCCAGCCAAAATTAGCTTCCCAGCTAATATCACAGTTGATGTGAATTACAGATGCACCTTGCTAACCAAGCTAGCCAGCTCCGCCCTCTCGTCCAAATATGGTCACGTCTGTTTCCAAAAAAACCAAGATGGCGACGACCATGCCAAAGTCAAGGCTTTAAAATGAATTTCCAATTCCATAATATAATAATATAACCACCGGTTTACGTCATAGAGGCTACGCCCACTTTTTTATACAGGCATACGTGATCGTATACGGCCACTTTTGGTAAGGACAGGCTGTACCGTCTGGGGAAAAATGTAGCGTTAACAGTGAGGCAAAGATTTAGCAGATTGCACTAAGCTTTAAGGATCAATCTTGATAAATAATGTCCATGAAATTTAATGTTTGTGAAACAACATCAACTTTTGCGCCACCATCGGGACAAATCTTCACAAGAAAAATCCAGATCTCTTGGGCAGACTGCCTTGAACTCCTGAGCCCAGCGTTAATGTTATTTAAAGTTATTGCTTTTAATATATTTAATCGGAGGTCAGAGCAGAACTCTTGGAGCAGACAGGGATCATCGGCTCACTCAGACGCTGACCCGAGGTGAGAGTTAAACAGTGTCGTCTGCGCTGCTGCTTCATCTGTCATTAACTTTAATAATTACACCAAAACTGAGAATCTGTTTTCCTGCAGCATGTGAAGCGTTACTCTGCTGGCTGTTAAAAGACGATTAGCGTGTGAGTGTCCACGCTTTACCGGCCAGAACATTCAGCAAAATGTTCAGCAAACACATGCACACAAAAAACTGAGAAATTCAATTTAAATAGTTTTTTTTTTTTTTTATTAAAACGGCTGAATGATAAATCCAGATGAGCCATCATTCACACAGAGGTGATGAAGACAGAAAAGCCAAATCATCGAGGAGGAAATTAAACTGCAGAGCGGAGAGGAATCGGACAATCTGGTCAGTTTTATTTTTCCTCCTTTAGCTTCTCTCTTTCTCCATTAAATGCTCCCAGCTCTGACAGTTTGATTTTTGGTAGCAGCTGATGAAAATAGATCCAACACAGATGGATCACAGGTTTGAAATGAAAAGAAGCAGAGGGAGACTGCTAACGTGAAAATAAAAATAATACACCCCGCAACAGCTCCAAAGCTGTCAATCAATCAGTACAACTTTACATTTATTATACAGTTTTTCTTATTTGAGAGCCACACCACGACCTGTATTTCGTGTTCCAACTCCTCTGAAGCAATTCTACCAACATTAGACACAATTCTCTACATCTGGCACGATCTTCATGATAAAATCTCTTATTGTTCACATGGAGCACGCTGCTACTCAAAATGCTGAACTTACCCGTCATGCTGTCCACTCTGACTCCTCACACGGGCTCAATACATCTGTTCAGGAGGCAATCAGAGCTTTAGCAATGAAAGGGTCACAGGTGAGCTCCTCTGTTTTGGAGCAATAGATCCCAACACAGGAGAGAGGAGCAGGTGACGTGAGAGGAGGAAGAGCAAGGAGATCTCTGATGACAGTGAGGCAGGTTGTGCAGAGAGTCCAACCAGGTTCACAACAGCATCCCACCTCCAGACTTTCCAACATGAGATTAGCTGAAAAATCTCTCATTACACTAATGTAGTACTGCAAGTGGAACGTAGGACTGTAAACAGAAAGTATGTCTTACTGTATGCATGTGTAACGGATGCCAGATGGCTGTACAGAGAGTAAACCTCACTCCCAGACGCGTTAAGAGACGCATTTTAGCCTCCTCGTTAGCGCGTCCGCCTCCCGTACCCGAGGTTCGAGTCAGGGCCGTGCAGTCGTACAACCTCAGGGGAGAACTGTTAGTCGTGCATGAGATCGGGAGCTGTGCTCCTACCTACACAGTACTGACAGTATTTACCTGTTAGTCTGTGACCATGATCCACATATGTGCAGCTCTTCTGCAGACTGTAGAGGCAGCATGTGTAGAAACAGCTGTAGGAGCTTCTCAGGGCTGGGCTCGCCACGTGAAGCGATAATTCTCCTGCTGCTCGGCCAGGGAGAACAGAGGGGCCCAGTTGTACTTGTGTGTTTTTATATAATACAACAGGCTACCCGTATATGTACAGAAATCAGAATCAGAAGGAGCTTTATTGCCAAGTAGTGTTTTACACATACGAGGAATTTGCTGTGGTGATAAGGTGCTACATGTAGACAAACATCCAGTCGACATAAATAAATGTAGAAATATATAAATATGGAATAGAAGAACAACGTTGCAGATATATACATGTGCTTTATTCTGGGTCTGTGCCGTGCAGAAGTAACGGAAGAGAATATTGTGTACATATAAATATATAAACTGACAACATAATATACAACAACAAAGATCAACGTGCCAGGTCTGAGCCCGACACGAGATGAAACAGTATTTACATGTGCAGAGACATCTGTATCATTTGCAAGGGGGGAGTGTCAGTTGGGGGCCCGGGTCTTGTTAATGAGGCTGCAGACGGGTAGAAGCTGTTTTTGTGGCGAGAGGTTTTGGTCCTGATGGACCGCAGCCTCCTGCCAGAGGGGAGAGTCTGAAGCAGTTTGTGTCCGGGGTGGGAGGAGTCAGCTGCAATCTTTCCTGCTCGCCTCAGAGTCCTGGAGGCGTACAGGTCCAGAAGAGAAGGAAGAATGCAGCCAATCAGCTTCTCTGCAGAGCGAATGATGCACTGCAGCCTGCCCTTGTCCCTGGCAGTGGCAGCAGCATACCAGATGGTGATGGAGGAGGTGAGCATGGACTCAGTGATGGAGGTGTAGAAGTGCACCATCATTGTCTTTGGCAGGCTGAACTTCTTCAGCTGCCGCAGGGAGTACATCCTCTGCTGGGCCTTCTTGGTGAGGGAGGTGATGTTCAGCTCCCACTTCAGGTCCTGGGAGATGATGGTGCCCAGGAAGCAGAAGGAGTCCACAGTGGAGACGGGGGAGTCACACAGGAAGATCGGGGAGGGTGGGGCTGGGCTCTTCCTGAAGTCCACGACCATCTCCACTGTCTTCAGAGCGTTGAGCTCCAGACTGTTCTGGCTGCACCAGGTCACCAGATGGTCGATCTCCCACCTGGTATATATGTTGTGTAACAAGGCTACTAATCAGATTATCGTCGTAATGTTTTCCGTTGAGCGCATCAATTGGTTCGTAGAAATGTCTTCATTTGATGGTGTGTGTGTCGTTTGAAGACAATGTTTCACTCGGAGAAGACATAAAATGTTTGAACGCAGTGTTTGCTTTTGCAAGAGATTTGTGGAGTTTTGTGTGTGAGTTTTAAGAAAATGAGCGATGCTTTCCGAAGACGTGTGGAAGCACTGCAGAGAAGCTGTAATACATCTCGGATGTGTCAGTTAGGTTGCCATTTGGGGAAATGCGTTTACATGCTTTCTTTCTGCGACTGAGATCTGCACGCTTGATGATGCCAGTAAGCCTGTCATTTATTTAAGTGTAAAAATGACAAATTGCGGTGTTATGGGATGGTTCTTATTTGGGGGTGTCCCTTCTATTCTGTCCACATTCTTGCCTCCATCACTCAAATGAAAGCAGTGGGAAATGGCTGGGAGCCGGTTGCAGGCCATGATCTGTCTTGCGTACTGCAGTGTGTTTTTATGAAGCCCTAAAAAAGCAATAATTCCTTTTTCCTGGAAGTGCCTGCCACAGAAACTTTGCTTATCTTCTCAGCAGCATATATTTTTAATGTTGAAACGGATGATCTGAATTACTTCTATGGGCAAAAAAAACGTGGAAACCTTTTAAGTGTGGAATAAGTGAACCCTGCCTGCTGGCTGCCAGGTTGGCCAGTTAGGCGGGAATCTTGGCCGTGCATCAGGTTCTGTATTACCCTATTAGGATGGTGCAGAGGAAGCTAGAGCTGGAGTGGAGGCAGAGGATGAGCCTGGTGTGTCACTCTGCGGTGGGAGGTTCAGCTGAGCCAGAGTGTGTTGGAGCTGAAGGTTCTGAGATGAACCATGATCCTCTTCATCAGATGTTTCATCCTCATCAATCAGAGCAGGGTTTCTCATCTTTAGCATCTTTTATATTGGAATGGAAACAACTACTTAATGTGTGTTCACATACAACGTGAATTTAATCCTCACAACGCTTTTCTTGCGGGGTTTTATCGCTGGACAACTGCTGAGTGGTTCACACACAACGTGATAACGTGAATAAACACAACCTGCGATTAATACCCAAAGTAAACATTTTGCTGTGATTTAATTGCAATAAACGGATCAAACTGATGCCGAGATAACTACAGTATGATGCAGATTTGTTAAACATATGAATTCATGCTTTTTTAACAACTTTTAAAATGTTTTTTTTTCTGAATGGAGTTTAGATCGATCAGGCCTATGCTATGCTAACTCGTTCACAATAAAGTACAACGATGGCTGGAATAAAGTTACAGACACACATTTTCTTAACTCACCACGTAATTCGACTTGTCCACTTTGGTCCGGATGAAGTAGTAGTCCAGCAGAACTCTGGGTGCCGACCGACGCTAACAACAACAGTGGAACCGGTAATGCACAGAAGCTGCTGAGAAGCTCTATTGAAGATAAATAAAAGTTGTAATCCCAGAAACTAAAGTAAAAAGGTCATTTAATAAAAGCACTAACTCTGAGCTCCTGCTGCTGTTAAACAGCGTAGTTGTCAGAGCAGAATCCAGACCGACTACGGGTGTTTAGTTGTCCAAAAGCCGCAGCGCTGCTCCCGGCTCTTTCTCCTACACTACCGTAATTTAGCAGCTCTCCGTCGGTGTTTCACTCCCCCGTTCTGGTTCTATCCAAACAACGCTCTGAAGCCGTCTGTGATGTCCGGACAATCTCACCGCTGATAGGCTTTCGCAACATAGTAGTAGTTTGTATCAGACTGTTCTCATCTCAGGACGTCCAATACCAACGCTTTCATAAATAGTGACAAAATGTAGGTATTTGGTCCCGTACAGACAGGAAGTACTGACTAGCTAGTGCTAGCTAGCTAGTTACGTTCATGTTAAAGGTGTTGACAGCCCCCTGAAGTCCCCTACCCTTACCACAACCATCAGAAATGTTAGTACCTAAACCTAAGTCTGACTTTTTGCATGTCAACCGGCTAACCCTACAGCTACATCGGCCTCACGGCCAGTCTGCTAGCAGGTAGGGGTAGCCTCCTTTGTGTTGCTGGATCGAAGCAAACGGTGGCGTTTCATACGCACGCTGAAGTACCTTTTAGCTTAAAATACTTACGCTTTGTCACGCTGTCTGAAAGCATCAGATATGACGCATTGAGATGAGAACATGTTGTTAGTATACTTACAAAACCTTGCCAGTAAGAGCTACCAGAGAGGGACGGACAGGTGTACTGAAACCCTTCGGATGAGTGGTTTTCCTTGGCAAGAGCCTGGTGTTTTAGTTAAAATGTATTTATTGCATTTATGTCTCCTCTCTGCACCACCCCAACCACACAGAGACACCTGGCATTAACATGCGTCTCCACAAGCGTCTCAATGACCACTTGTGATCGGCTCTCACTTCCCCACTCCATATGCAGATAAACACGTACATCATTTCAGTTTGCAAAGGCCAAATGCATTGTAGTTTTCGTCTTGATCTAACCACAAATGAAACAAGAATTAGGTTGGACAGTAATCTGCCTCACAGATTACTGTACAAAAACACTTTATTCACTGATTTTGATAAAACTGGATTGTAGTTAAAGAAGAAAATATTTTTTGTACGGATGCACGATATTAGATTTTGGCAGATATCCGATATGCTCAAACTCATTTTGGCCGATACTTATATTTACACACCTTTTTTTCATTTCACTTAAGAGAACACCAAGTATCTCCTGTACTACTTTTACCCAAATACTCTCATTTGTTGTAGAAACAGATATTATTAAACAAGGCAAATAACATTTGATTCTACCAAAAATGTTATTCACCCCTGAAAAATAAGTAAATTATCTCACTTGGGGGAGGATATATCATATGCCAATGCCACATTTTATTTTTTAAATAAAACCGTAACAACCAAGCTCCATATATTTTCCAAGCTGCAAACAGCACTTTAACACGGAGCTCTCTATTGCACAAAATAAAAGCAGGTGTAGTCTAGACCTAAAACCTCAGTTCTTAGGATGTGCTTTAAAGTATTACAAACAGGGCTGGGGGGGGATCAGGTCTGCTGTTGTGGCTGTAGCTGAGCTAATATCTCAGCTGTTAACACTGGTCCAGCAAACTGAGAGAAAGAAAGTTGGGAGTGTTTAAAAATGTCATTTTTAATCACAGCGGATTTAACTTGAACCGCGATGAATAAAAAAACAACTGTTATTTATTGATGGGGACCAAAACGCAGTATTAAACGGGACCAGGTGTAAATTAAGTATTCTCTCTTTACTCGCGAAGGTATAAAGACCGTACTGTTAATTTCCAGTCTGCAGTCTCTCCCTATCACAGCGGCCAGCAGAGAGAGAGAGAGACCGCTGCGGAGACGGTAAAGTGAAGGTAACTTTAGCTTCAAACTACTCGAGTTGACAACAGCGGCGCTCGTTACTGTCAGTAAGTTACGTGGAATAAAACCTTCGCGAGTAAAAACTGTTGTGCTTAGTTTGCCATGTAGCTTGAAATAGACCTATTATACTGCTTTTCCAGTCCTATATTGTAGTTCTGTGACGCCTGTATGGCAGCTTTGCATGAGTCAAAGTTCAAAAAATATATTTTATACTGTTTCTTCATGCAGGCCTTCATTTCAGCCTCTGTCTGAAACAAGCTGTAGATGCTCCTGTCTCTTTAAGGCCCCCCCCCCTCTCAAAGCCCACTGTCTTCTGATTGGCCAAGACCTGAAGCATGTTACCAGGCTGTTGTTGTTGCTGGGCGGAACAGGCAGACTGAGCGTTGCCGTGCTGTTAGTGTTGGAGCACATGACCATACGGAGCCGCTGGTAGAAAAAGCAGTTGAAAACAGAGCGTTCAGAACAGGAGGAAATCTGAGGTTTTGGCTCACAGGGATTGCTTTTAAATACTTTAACCTCATTTTTTGAAACTTTGGCCATGTTTAACATGAACATCCAACATTATAACGTTGTTAAGTCATAAAATGTGGAAAAGCATAATAGGTCTCTCCTTTAACATTTAGCACATTGTTATCTATAGTGAATCACAGCGGAGACTGAGGGGAGGAGAGGAAGGACTGATGCCATATTGCAATGAAACCGATAAACATCCGAATCTGACATGTTTGTTTGGCTCTAGCTGGCTGCCCCCATATGCATAGCTCTGTCCAGGCGCAGCAACATGACACCCTGAGCGCGACAACAACGGCGGCACGTGTTGCAGCATGATTCTCATCAGCTAACTCATCGGCCAAAATTCATTTTCTGGTATGATTCCGATAATGAAAATATCCCCAACATCTGCAGATATATCGGATCGATAATTATCATGTGTCCTCATTAGTGATTCATAGATCACTCAACTCAGTCGTTTGAGTTTCAGCTATACTTTCTGACTTTTAGCTGCTCAAATAAATACATTTTAAAAAATCACAAAAGTCAACGTGATGGGGTGGGATAGGAATCATAGGTCTATTTTTATATATAAATATGCATTTTTAATATAAATAAATGCTATTTTCTTAGTTTTATTTTGGGATGGGAGTCATTCGTCTGGGATTGGGACAGGATTACTTTTGTGGGAGGAGGATGGGACCGGAGTAAAAATCCACTCGGGAGTCACGGTCTCAGAGCAGCCGGAGGACATCAGACAGCATCTTTCATATACACTCTATCCACGAGAATCCATTTTTCCAACTGTTGCGGCTCCTTTTTGTTGATTCGCATTTACTTCTGCTGACAGAGAAGACATCAGTTGAGTAGTGTGTCCTTCAGTGTAGCCCAGGACACAATCTCATGCACACCGCTCAAATCATTTGGCTATAGAAAACCTCCGAATGTGCTCTGAGCAATTGGCTTACCTCGAAGTTGCTGTTGAGACCCTTTGATGGGGTCTGAGGGCTTCTTTCAAACCAGAATAACTAACAGGGAACAGACCAGACTGTCGTCCATCTGCATCTTAGATAAGTCAAATCGAGGCGTATGTTCCAAATTGCGTCAAAATATTCTTTTAAACTAAAACTTGTTGTGTCGCCCATCA
Source organism: Micropterus salmoides (assembly GCF_014851395.1). Lineage (NCBI taxonomy): Eukaryota > Metazoa > Chordata > Actinopteri > Centrarchiformes > Centrarchidae > Micropterus > Micropterus salmoides. The sequence goes on from NW_024044237.1 coordinate 35,487,017, forward strand.
CTGCTGCCTGAAAACAGGCCTGAGTGTCTGTGGTTCCCACTGCTTTGGATAACTGTACTGCATTTTAGTAGACAGACTGTTTATTGATTAGATCCAGCAGTTGAACACATCACTAACAGTGGAAATTAACTTACTGTAGTTGTAACGACGTCTGGTCCTCAGAGCAGCAAAAACTGGCTCCACATTAAGAAGATGAGCTGTGCTCTTAGCTGCCTGTTGTCTAATTAAACTCCCATAACTGTGTTGTTCAGTTTATAATAACCATGATGACTCTGTCACTGACTGTGCTGATTGCTGTTTTCTTTAATTGCACATTAGATTGTGCGTCCACACACTCATATATACGCAGAGCCAATGCTAAATAGACCTTATGTGACTGTCTGCAGAAGAAGTGGGAGAGAGAGGAGGCTGGTTTGCACAGACCGGAAGAGAGAGAATGAAACCAGAACGTCCAGGTTCTGTTAAAAATAGCTCATCAAAAGCACATTGATTTTGTTTATTTATTTTACTAATATCCCCACAACATATCCTTATTCTAAGTGTCTAGACTTTGATGGTGGTTTGTTAAAAAACTTAAAATATCTCAAACTACTGGATGGATTGTCATGAAACTTGACATGTTTCCCAAAGGATGAATCCTGCTAACTTTTCCTCTGGCCACACCATGAGATGGACCTTTAATAGTTCTGTGAAATGTCTCAACAACCATGTGATGGATTGTCATGCAATTTGGTGCATTCATGGTCTGTGAGACCATGGTAATCCCCAGAGTTTTCATCTAGTGTTCATCATCAGCATAGCCAGGTTATGCCCCTATTTTTTTTAGGGGTCCAAGCTCAAGAGGGGCAAGGGAACCAGGCCCAGCAGGGCTGGGAACCTTATTGTAATCGTTATGGTTTTTATTATTTGTATTCTTCCGTACGTTTTCGCCTAAAAGTGATACTGCGGCCTAGATGGTAAGTACTACAGACACGAAAAAACTACCTCCAGGGGGCGCTACAAGCAAGGTCCAAAGTTTTGCACTTTCAAATCATGAAAGTAACTAAGCGCTAACTAACGTTTGCACAAAATGCTAAAAACAGGAAGTGATGTCATATCTTCGGTTTGGAATGGCTGATCAACACCAAACTTGAGGACCCCTAGGTGGCGCTATTTAACACAAAATATTTGTTCCTCTATAACCACCAAATTTGACCAATTGTTCCCCATGGGGCCCTGATGTCACCAGATAAATTTGGTGCAATTCGGCCTAAAGGTGGCGCTATAATGGAAGCTGAAATACCGTGGGAAAATCCTATTCATCTGAATGGGATTTTGAACCAAGGGACATTTCGCCTCATAACTACGCACCAGTACATCGCGCATTCATAAACCTTATGTCTACGTGTTTGGGGGATGCTGCCGTTTCGTATGGGATCGGACACGCCTCTGTGCAAAGTTTTGTTTTTTTCAACATCGCTACAACTGAAAAACCTATTTTTAATTAACTCTGACGAAACCGCAAGTCCAATCAGCACCAAACTTGGCACTGACCATCTCTGGACGAAGCTAATACAGGATTGTGCTTCCCGGATTGATACACGAAAAATTGTTTACGCAAAACGCTAAAAACAGGAAGTCATTTCATTTCTTGGGTTTGGAATGGCCGATCAACACAGACTTCCCGAAGGGCTGTATGGAATTTGGCGTCAGTCGGCCTCTAGGTGGCGATATTAGTCGTATATCAAATAACACTCCCGCTGACGTACATTAATTTTATATCTCCGTGACCGCAAGTCCCTTTAATTTCAAACTCTGGATGTTCATTTGCCACGGGCCCCCGCAGCCATGGTGGGTCGCCAGGGTCGACTCGTACGGCCTCCGCGGGGCGAGGGGCGCACTTCCATTTGTATTTCTTCACATGTTCAATAAATAATTTTGCCGTAGATGTTAGCAAACACTGTTTGAGCCTCCCTCTGCAGTTTTCAATAGCAGTCTGTTGACTTCTTGCTCTGTCATCTTTTTCCTCCACCTGTAATGTTGCATTGTCTCTACGCCTCATCCTGAGGATCCCCTACGTATCACCTCAGCCCCCCCGCAGTGTTTAACCCCCCGCTGCTCCGATTGAACCTCAATAAAAACTTTAATTTAACTATCCGGGTCTCGGATTTCAAGCAGCATCGTCTCTGCTTTTATTCTCATTAAGCATGTGGGAGATGATGACTTCTTCTTTTCTTTTCTTCTCTGCAGCGCGCTGAAGTGGAATTACACCCCGGTGCTGCTTCTCTTCTGGGTGCTTTTATGGATCTCAGCTTCTGCTGCAGCAGGGCGGCAGATTATTAATCAGATTCATAAATAATAAAAGATGGCAGCGAGGGCCCTGGGCGTCGGGGGGCACTGCCTCTCCAACAGTGAGGAGAAGTGATGGAGGATAAGTCAGACAGAACAATATTAACACAAAGCCAGCTGGATTTATCCAAAGTGTGCTTACAGTCCACCTGAGGAGGAGGCCGCTCAACGTCTTTATAAAACCTGAGCTGGTTAATATTCTGCCTGCAGCTCAGGACTGCAGGGAAATTTAGCATGAGGCTAATCTCTCTAATTCTCTGTGTGTTTAAGCTAACGGTGCGACTAACCTCCAATCTGAAAGAAGGACTGTTAATGTTTCTGTCACAGGTTACCTCTGCAGTTATTATGAAGAACTCAGTGTTTGAAAGGGGCGGGTACTCACCGGTACTTCTACATTTTACTCTTTGGAGTTCCTGGACTTTTTCTTACGCACCAGCACTTCTCACAAGCTGCAGGTCTTTTCTGCCCTCTCCATATCAGGTGCGGTAAATTTTTGGGGAAGCCAAGTGAGAGGGGATGTCTTTTTTTGGAGGGCAGTTATCTAATGCATTGTGCTATTACAGTGCAGGACATAATTTTACAAAAATGTAATCAAACATTAAAGATGCGCATTATCTGTAATCAATAAACACGCTGAAAGGTGCATTTACACTCTCTCTCTCTCTCTCTCTCTCTCACCCCAAATAGCATACATAGCCCGCTGCTTATGGTGCAGGTTAAGAATAAAAGAAGCATTGACAAGCTCAATCAGAAGACGACTGAAGACATTTATATAGTAGCAGTGGTGCATGTATCAAATAGGCCTACATACTTCTTAATGCTTGGCCAAATGTTCATAACACAACATCACTGAAGACTAACAAGCAAGTACCCGACTAACATTATAGACAATTATTCAGGTAGCCTGGCCCTGTGGCAGGTGCTGACAATAAGATTACTTCAGCTGACTATTCATTCACAGCTAAATCCAGGCAAGCAAAACAAACAACATAACCACATTAAAAATCATACAAATAGCTGCAGTTAAGTTCAGAGAGAGGAGGTGACATTTCACTCACCCTATCTGAAAAGGAAGGGCGTTCTCTTGTCTTTCATGGTGGCAAAGTGGTCAATAACCAAGTTATTGAATTTCCCACTGGCTTTTCGTCCTCAAAACAACAGAGTCAGTTGAAGTTTGGCTCTACTAGCTATCCACACTGTACGGATCTAGTTTTCCTCATTAAACGTCCAAGTTTAGTAAAACTATTATCCATCCATCCATCTTCATCCGCTTATCCGGGGTCGGGTCGCAGGGGGCAGCAGCTGAACCAGTTAAAGTTGCTAACAGCTCCCGTTATTTCATCTGAATGACGTTGATTGCATGCTGTGATTTGATTGGCGTGAAGCCCGACAGCGGCTGGCTTCCCTTGGCATCATCCTGACTAATCACAGTTAGGCAGTGTCATGACAGTGTCGTCATCTGATTGGTCAGTTCATATGGCCCTTTAATAAACTGCATTTCCCAGTGGCCACTACGATGCTCACCTGTTCCCGTTCTCCCCAGCCTAAGATCTAATCTCTGTCAGCAGAGTCAGGGTAGGGACGAGATCGGGTGCCTTGTTCAACTTTTCACAAAGTTGTTAATGTCACTTTTCGTGAACTGACCTGGATGGGGAGAGATATTATAAAAAGGCGCTGTAGCAAACTCTTGAACCATTCGTGAATGGTTAGGATTATTGACAAGTTAGTACTTAGCTTTGACATATTAGAGACTAACTTAACCAACCATGTAGAGCATTTTTCTTGCACAAGGATTTAACCAATGAAATAAACCCACAAACATTGTTACTGCTATAACTGGAATTAATATTGTAATAGTGATAAATGGAAAATTTTATTTGTGAAACCCTGTATAAACTCTGTAGGCTGACAATCCAAATAAAGTGTAATTTATTAATATTATTGTAGCGTTAAACTTTTTATTCAATGTTATAATATTATAGTAATGCGCTCAGTTCCTCTTCCAGGTTGCGGATAGATCCTCTGCAGTGAACAGATGTAGACCTAGCCAGAGTCAGGATGCCGGTATGTCCTCCTTCTAGCTGCCTCCTCCTGAGAGAAACATGCCAACACAGTTTTTCATTTTGAAACTTGTAGTCTTGAGCCCCAGCTGATGCTATATTCATAATTCATATTTAAGAAATACACAACACCACCTAAAAGATCTCTGATTAAATATCGTAGCTTGTTTTATTGTTTTTTTACCCCTGACATAAAGAGAAATATGAAAATGGAACTTTATTTCAGTCTGCGTGCACCTTCCTAAAGTCGGGTTTGATACCAAAACCAGAATTTGTGCTCTCACTGACCGTATCTGGCAACCTGCGCTATAGCAGGCGATGCTGCACAGAAGCAATGAGTGGATGGATACACGGCCGTTCATCAAGAAGTAGTTCCAGCACAACTTCTTGCATGACCACTTTTTACAGTTTGTGAACAGATTAAACAGGTTTAAGAGATGTGAACAGGTATATTTTCTATAACTTTGGACAGAGCAAAGCTAGCTGTTTCCCCTTACCTCTAGTTTTCATGCTAACATAAGCTAACCGAATTGTATTTCCCATAATATTTCCTCCTCTATCTCCTCCCTACTTTCCAACTGACTCATTAATTTCCTGCCCGTAAATACCTCCTCTCTGTCTGAAGCTGCTCCTCGCTCCCATTTACATACTGACTCACTGCTCACGCTTCGCTTCAGTCGGCCGGCGCTGATGGAACACGAACAGCGGACGTCTTCTGACTCTGACCTCGGTTCATCAGAGGCCGGCTCAGGTGTAGCGTGCAGCAGATTCTTCACGCATGTTTGTGCTGCATTGATACACGATGATGTTACACAGATGTAACATCACAAACATGGAGGCTCGGCAAGCGGTCCAGATGGACAGATGACAAGCAGAGAGAGAGAGAAAGGAATTAATGAGAGGAGATAATTGTTGAAGGATGCTTGGACAGATAAAAACCACAAGAGCTGAACTAATGTCTGATAAGATGCAGAGAGGGAAGTCAGCTGTTAAACATGTTGTGCCTTTTAACACAGCGGGGGCAGTGAAAGCTTTTTAGTCCTTACACTAATTAATATTTATGTATTAACAACGGATCAAATTAGTTGTTTTTTTTAGCCTCGTTTAGCTCCTAGTTTTGGTTTTGAAGGACATTTTCTGTCTGGTTCAGTCTCAGTGTTTCTGATAAAGCCGCCATACTCGACAGGCTCAGCAGCAACCAGCAGACAGGCTCAGATAGAGGCGAGCTGGTGGACGTAGCGGAACATTTAGCAGCTAAAGAGCCAGATATTTCCCCTCAGGAGCTGGTGGAGACCAAACCAGGAGCTAAAAGAGAGAAAATACTGGATTGATCAAACAAACACCAATCTGTGTCTACTGTGTTTATAGGTCATATCGATGTTTTACATTTGTTAAATTTCTTTCCTTGACCCAAAAGTAGCCAGTCCTCACCAGAGAAACGGCCGTATAGATATACAATGCAGCAGGTTTGAGTCCCGTGTGAAAGAAAGTCAAAGGTGACACGTTTTAAGTAAAATAATGTTTTGTAGACGACTTACGTAACGTGAACATTTGTGACTCTTGCACTGTAGGTTACAGAAGGTGAATCCCCTTCATGTACATATGAGAAACGTCAAAGAACACAGCTTGTGATGTGTTTTATTTCCAGTTCACGCTTTTTCAGGCAGTTCATCAGAACTTGATGAATACCATTGGCAGTTTCATCACTATCTTCGGAAAAGTCTAGTAACTTGCACCGCACGCCATCAAACACAAAAATATCTCACACACTGGAAACGTTTTTCTGTTTCCCTTGTTTGTGGCGTCTGTGGCAACAAAGCAAAACACAGGCTCCCCTTCAGTCGGCGATAGATCGTCTCCGCTTTCGTTCTTACCAAGTACATCTTCAACAACAACGCACTATTTTGTCATTTTCCACAGTAGCTGCATTTAACGTATAGGCCTACTGAGGCGCAAATCAATTAGGCCTAATGGGACATCCCGGCTAATACGGGACAGTTGGCAACTTTACTGCCAACGCTCATACACATCTTTTTGGGACAACTGACATTGGACCCATTTTGTCGTTTATGGCGCTTTTCCATTACCAGTACCAACTCGACTTGACTCTGTTTGGCCGTCCTCCATTTTCCATTGCAGATAGTACCCCTAAATGTCGCTGGTCGTCATAGCGACGCCACACACAACTGCTGCGGCGTAATTTTCAATGCGACCCACACACACCAGCGACCCACAAACAGCCGTCTCTTGATTTAAGTTAAAACATTTCAACATTCCTCAGAATGTAAAGAATAAGCGGTATGAAAACCTTCCTGCTGCAGCTGTCTGTGTGACTCGCCAACTCCTCCCGCAGGTTGGCGCAGGCTTCCCCCGCCGCCACTTGCGGAGCTCCTCAACTCCGAAAACTCTCAAGCACATTTTTGTTCCGCCATCACTTCTTGTAAAACTGTCAATATTGGAAATCTACACAACTGATTTCTCACCTCAGAACTTCTCAGAAGTGGATTTAGTGATGAAATTCCATACGAAAACTGTAAAATATAAAACTTCCTGCTGCTGGCCTCTGTCTGGCGCACGCAATGATGATGCAGTGAATAGTGACGATTCTCTCTGGCCAATCAGTAGCCTGCTGTGTTTTCACGTCAGATTTTAGTATCGCCTCAGCTCGCTTGGAACCTCGACGGAGATGATACAAAAAAAAGTACCTGTTAGCAGGTACAACTTTTCTACAACGGAAAACCAAACAAAGTCGAGCTGGTACCGTGTGGTGGACGAGGACGTGTTGCCAGAAAGTCGTTTTTTATTAAAGGTCCAATTTGTAATCCAAATTTAAACCTAAGTGTAACTCCACCCTCTGCTATCGCTGCCAAATACAATTCTACTGAGTCATTATCCGACTGAATGATTGTATTAATATATGTAAGTTTTGGTCATATAAAGCTTGTTTACATCAGTAAAACTGGCATTTTTTAACTTTATGTTAAAGACCCAGAGGTCACACCAGCATTTAAACGGCTAAATCAATTGATCTCAGTGGAATCGCCTCAGTCATTTGCTCTCCGGGGGGAAGGATGTAAATCTGTGGAATCTTTTGCATCAATTTCAGTTTGAGTGAAATTTGGTACACAAAGCAGGGTTTTCCTGCTTTAGAATGAGCCTTTGGGCGGTGACTTTGCACAACAGTAAGCATGATCGGTACGAGTACAGTAAGCGCGATGAGTTACCTTATCAATGCATTTTCTCGTTATTTTTGACAAGTTTATTTTCTGCTTGCTCAACGGTTGTTTGATAAATTGCTATTAAAACATTTTGGCCTTGGTGATTTTCCTTTGCCCGCGACCATGTGTGCAGGATAAGCAGTTGACGATGGATGGATGGATGGATTTTCCTTTGGCACTCGCCAGGAAAAGCTCTGCAAAGTCCCGGTGCTGACCAACAACAGCTTACATTTGAGAGAACAGAGAGCTGAAGGACGTCAAAATGGAGGAAGCTGTAACGTTAGCTGTGTGACAGAATCTAGTTTTATCTATCAACTTGCGGCACGGGAGTAAAAACTGCTCCACTAGAGACGTGCGAACTGGTCTGCAGTCAGCCAACAGACGGGAGTTCATGCTACAGTTAACACTCCCTGATAAACTGGCAACTTCCTGTTTTTAAAAGTTAGCAAGCCGAGTACTGAGAGAGTTTTGAGCTTACACTGTATAAAAGAAGTGGACGTAGTCATGGTGACGTCCCCCGTTGGTTTGTGGACCACCGTTGGTTTGTGGACCGCCGTTTTGAAGCCTCGAGTTTGGCCGATGGGGCAAAGGTTAGCGATTAGCTTACCAGCTCCAGTAACTCCCCAACTTCACCAACATGCAAGTAGTTACAACATCCCCGTGTTTCTAGCAGGGCCTGTTTGATGTGGATGAACGTTGCTTAAATTATTTGAATTTACAATTTAAAATATCATTTTATGTCCAAAAATCATGATTGGGCCTTTACTTGTGTTTTCACTTACGGTTTCTTTTAGGATGTTTGCCTGTACTGTATATCTATTTATTTCCTGCGTTTTAAAGCTGTTTTGAACTAAAATTAAGTTTTCCAGTCTCAACTTTGTTCATTGTAAAGCTGAATCTTAAACTTTTAAAAGAAAACAGACATTTTAAAGGGGCATCTTTATTGCGCTGTACAGACTGAACATCTGGGTTTAATCATTTGACCGTTAATTTTAACTTTATTTGAATAGTACATTTAAAAATAACATGTAAATGAAGTGCTTTAACTGTAATCAGACCAATTTAAAGCACATGCTGTATTTTCCACCTCCCTCCCAGTAATTCAGGTTCAGCGGATGGTGACCTCAAGAACAAAGGCCACCTCTGAGTGGCGACTTATCGGACCGTGACCTCTGATCCCGGGCGGCTGAACGTGGAGGAATAAATGAGCAGGTATTAGAGGGCCAAACACAGCGGGCCCCGCAGTAAGTGGCAGTTTATGGAAATGAGAGGTGATCTTTCCACCTGGCTGCGATAACCTCTGCGTTAATCCTCACTCCCCGACCTCCCGCCGCCCTCCTGTTCAACACTTTCATTAGAGTTTAATCGCTGTCCAAAAAAGGGAAGAAACCAAACTGAAGTTAAAAACCTGCCGCTGCTGCTCGTTCAACAGAGACACAAGTCTGTCTTTAACTCCTCAAACTTCATGTTGTGATGGAGTTTTCCTCCTCCCGTGGAACGTCGAGCCGTCCTTCCTCTATATGTCCGCTCAACAAACAGATTTTGTTTCCTACCTCATCTCCATCCATATCTCCTCCAAATCCCTCCTGACTACGGGGTGCTTCTCAGGTCTCTTAATTGCATCCGTGTTTCCCTATTTTGCGTCTTTTCTTAGTTCCGCCCGCCGCAGATACACGGAGGGACACGAGGAAACCAAGCGGGAAGAGAAGGAACAAGGGAATGTGGTTTTTAATTTTTAATTGTCTCCATAATAAAAGTTAGTGGGAGAAATAACAGACACAGAAATCTGTTTTAATGAATGTGTAAAGTTGTGTGTGGTCTTTTGTTGGTTACACCTACAGTGAACAAAGATTTTATAGAGACAGTGAATCATAAAACGCATCTAATATAAAACTTGGCGGTGATGCACTTGAGTTTAATCCGTTATCTCTCTTTTTAAAACCAGTATGAAACTCCGGCGATGTTGTGATGTATCAGATCAGTCCGATCAACTGCAGCGTCCAATCAAATAACAGATATCCAATAAGGGGGCGTGTCGGCCCCCCACTCCTTCCGGTTCAAGTGAGGAGCTAGGAAAGGACAATTTAAGGGAGTTGAGAAGCACCCTATGTCCTCCTCTCTGTCTCCTCTGTACTTTTACTTACTTTTCTCCATTTCTATCCTTTTAATTTTTCATCTGCCTCGTTCTTTCCTTCTCTTAGCTACTTTAATTCTCTACCTCTTCCTGATTCTTTCTGTTTTTCCTTCAGTACCTCCTTCTTTCCTTCAGTACTTCCTCCTGCTCTTTCCACTACTTTACTTTTTTAACTCCTCCTATAGCTTCTCCTCTTGCCTCCTCCTTTCCTTCTCTACATTCTCAGTTCCTTCCCTGCACTCCCCTTCATTTCTCTTTTCCTATCCCACCCTTTCATTTCTTTCCCTTCCTTTAATCCTTTTTTCCTCTGCCTTGCCTCCTTCTTTCCTTCAATACTTCCTCCTTCCCTTCCTTACCACGACTTTCTTTACTTTTCTACCTCCTCCTATACCATCTACTTTTAATTCTTGCCTCCTTTTTCCTTCTCTACATTCTCAGTTCCTTCCCTGCACTCCCCTTCATTTCTCTTTTCTTATCCCACCCTTTCATTTCTTTCCCTTCCTTTTAATCCTTTTTTCCTCTACCTTACCTCCTTCTTTCCTTCAATACTTCCTCCTTCCCTTCCTTACCACCACTTTCTCCTATACCATCTACTTTTAATTCTTGCCTCCTTTTTCCTTCTCTACATTCTCAGTTCCTTCCCTACACTCCTTTTTCTTTCTCTGTGACCTTATTTCCTTTCCTACCGCTTTATTTCATTCTTTCCCTTCCTTGCCGATCATTTCCTTCTGCCTCTTCTACTTTCTTACCTTCTCCTCTCCTTCCCTACCTCCTCCCTGTCTGGCGCCCATTTACACACCGACTTCGCTGCTCACGCTTCGCTTCACTTCAGTCGGCCGGCGCTGATGAAACACGAACAGCGGACGTCTTCTGACACCACGTCTGACTTCGGTGTAAATGGGTTCACCAGAGGTCGGCTCAGGTGCGGCGTGCTGCAGATTCTTCACGCATGTTTGCATTTCTGCTGCGTTTAAACGCGATGATGTTACACAGATGTGACATCACAAACATGGAGGCCGGGCGAGCGGTCCAGACGTACAGACGACAAGCCGAGAGAGAGAAAGGAACTAATGAGAGGAGATAATTGTAGAAGGATTCTTGGACAGATAAAAACCACGAGAGCAGAACTAATGTCTGATGATGCAGAGAGGGAAGTCAGCTGTGAAGTGTGAAATACTACCTCTTCTTCCTTTACTTTCCTACCTCCTACTTTCCTTATCTACTTTCACTCCACTTCCCTCCTATAGCAACTTTCATCCCTACCTTGCTTCTCCTTTCCTTCCCTACATTTATTTCCTTTCATAACTTCTCATTTCTTTTTCTACCTCCCTAGTTTGTCCTTTTCTTCTTTCCTGCCTCCTTTCCTTTCTGATTTCCTTAATTTCTTCCCTACCTCATCTTCCTTTCCTACCTATCTAACCCCCTCTTATTCCTTTCATACCTCCTCTTTCTCTTACTTGCCTCCACCAATCTCTCTCTGTCTCATTAATTCCTTCCCTACATCCTCTTTTCTGCTTCTGTATTTCCTTTCCTTATTTTTCCTGTCTGTCATCTCATTTCTTCCTTACTTCCTCCTTTCCTTTCCTTTTTCTACCCCCTTGTGAATCTCCTCCCTTCGTCCCTTCCTTACATTGATTTTGTTCTTGTCCTTCTATGACTTCAACATCATTTACTTTCCTTCCTTTCCCTTTCTACTCTTCTGTTATCTCCTCCTTGCCTGCCTTACCTCCTCCCCCCACTTCCCTACCTTGACCTGCTTTTCCTTTCCTTCTGCACCCCTCCTTATTTCCTTCCTCCTTATTACCTTTCCTTTACTACTTGTCTTTTTCTACTGCCTCCTTTTCTGTCCAACCTCATTTCCATATGCGTTTCATATTTTCATTCCCTTATGGCTCCTATTATTCCTTCCTTCTTTCCTTCCTCCTTTCCTTTAAGATTTTCTTCTCTACCTCGTCTTCCTTAATTTACTAAAACTCCTCTTATACGTCCGCCTTCCCTCCCCTATCTTTTCTTCCTTTTTTCACTTTCCTTTCATACCCCCAATCCATCTATCCCTTATCATTTCCTTCCTTTCCTTCCTTTCCACTTCTGAATTTCCTTTCCCTCACTTCTCATTTCTTCCCTCCTTTTCTTTACCTCTTCCAGTCCTTCCCACCCACTCTTACGACATCCTCTCCTTCCACTTCTCTTACTTCAACATAATTTACTTTCCTTCCTTTGCCTTTCTACTCTTTTGTTATCTCCTCCTCCATCTCTACCCTACTTTGACATCTTTTTCCTTTCCTTTTTTTCTTACCTTACCTCCACCAAAACACACAAACAAGGTGTGCTTTCTTTCATCCCAGAGGTAGTTCTGAGTCTTTTCTTCACTCTCAGTTTCGTGTCTTTTTGCTGAAATCATTAAAACAGATCGCAGAGTCTCTTTGTTCACCTCGACGCTCTCTTCCAGCTCCGCGGGTCTGGCTGCTTTTTCCTCAAACTGCCATTCTCTCCCTCGTCCTTTTTCCCGCCTTTGTTTAATTTCTTCTGTAAGCACATGAAGATTAATTGGGCCTCTCTTTCAACTTTTCCTGGCACCTTTCCTCTCGCCCGCTCTCTCCATCTCGCAGGAATGCCTCTCATCATCTTTTCATTAGTGCTACCTCTGCCCTTATACATTATTCAGCCCGACTCTCTGTGCAGAGCTTGTCCTTTATTAGACTGTCGCCAGAGTGCATTCCACAAACTCATTAAAAAACTATTAAAGGCTGATGATTTCCTCTGATAAAGCCCAGCAGGCTTCGGGTTTGGTTTCCTGACTGATCTTCTGATGGATCAGACGACGTTACGACTCGTGTCAAGATGAACATCTGCACACCGGCTCGGGCTCACGCTTTTATTTAACCTTTAGAACAGACAATTAGTCCAGGACGGATCTATGAAAACTGTCACGACACACATACATACCACTACTTCACAGCTTGTATTTACTCTAGATCTGAAAATCCACTGTTGGCTCTTAATCAAACTTAACCTAACACGAATCCATTGTCAGTGCTTCTGCTTTTGTTTCCACTGTTCCTGGAGCTAAATCTGGGCTCTGATCAGGAGTCGCTCTTTTGTACGACGTGAACTAAACAACCTGTAACCTGAATTTGTAAAAACCTGTAACTGAAGCGTAAATTTTTACAAACCAAAAATCCAACACTTTGGTTTATGACCAAAAACCTGCAAAGACAATGACGTTCCCATCAGCCTCAGCTGTAGTGTTTAGTGCTTTTTTGCAAATGTTAGCATGCTAACATGATGATGTTTAGCATGCTGATGTTAGCAGCCAAAGTGCAGCCTCATACGTCCTCTTCTGGTTATAATTTATTTAAAATTTCGTTCAGTTTCACTTAAACGCAACTTTTTCTTTTGTTCAGCTATATATCTGATTTTGGACGATCATTCATTTGCTATAGCAAACTTTTTAATTGACAGACTTTGATTTATTGAAGAGCTATGAAAGAACGTTCTACAGTCATACAGGTCTGACATGTGGATATATCCCAGCATGTTCTCATCTCTGACGTCACATACACGCTTGACAAGCCTGGTTATTTCACGCGAAACGTCAATTCTGCGTGTGTAGGAGACAAATCCAGGCACATCTGTATATGACGCCCTGAGGTGCTAGCTAGCTAGCGAAGTTTATGTTTAAGGCGTTGACAGTCCCCCGAGGAAACTTACCCTAACCTTAACCGTCACAGAGGTGTGTGCCCAAACCTAAGTCAGCAAATATATGCATGTCAACCTCACGGCCGATGTGCTAGCAGGGTAGGGTTAGCTGGTCAACATGCACATATTTACTGGCTTTTAGTTTTATTCTGAGTTGTTGGGTTACATGCAGTCTTGTGAAGGTTTGGGTTTGTGAATTTCAAGGGTTTTGTTTTTTGGTGAAATTAAAACTTTTCAAACGTCCATTTTTAGTTTTAGTTCCTTTCTTTTGACTCCCATTTGTACATAAAGGCGACCTGACGATTGGGAAAGGAAGAATGTGATTAATTTGGACTTTGTGACTGTTGATGTAAAACACACCAGGATCAGGACGGTGATCACAAAGAACAGGAACCATTTGAACATGTTGACTGACGCCTCCCAGTAGGTGCTGTACACATATTAATCTCAAAACCCTTTGTTTTCTGCATTTAGTTTTTAAAGTTTCTTTTACAGTATTACACTCTGATATCTTTAGATAAATGACACCTGTTAACAGCGAGTCCTCCGTACTTTATAGAAAATCAAATGCGGGATTTGAGCTGTTTTATTTCCACCGGGGATATTGGAAGTATTTTGGAGCTGCACACGCAGTTCTTCTCCCTCCTCTGACATGCTAATTGATGCTTTTCGTTTTTTTAGCGCCTCTGTTCTCTCGGCTCTCTCTGGGGAGTTGCTTCCTCTCTGTGATTTGCCGTGGGAGTTTAACAGTGGCTCTGATCACACCAGCACAGATAAGACGAGACACACACACACAACAATCAGCCTCGCAGGGTGCCGGCTGATTCGTCGAGGCCTTTTTTTTCCCCCCTCTTCTTTTTCCAGTTAAAGACTAGTGGAGGTGGCAGGTGAAGTGAAGTGAAGAGATCAGAGAGGATACACACAGCAGAGGATAATCTCCTCTTCTTCTTCTTCATTGCAAACTAAAACACCTTTCATCCCTAAAATGTTCTTAATTTTCCATTAAAACAGCTGTGATTGTTGTCAAACAGAATAGTTATAGTTTCATGGTTTTTAAGGGATTTATTCAAGTACAGAGATGAAATACAGTCATTCATGATACTGAAATGTCAGCTATTCTCTGGTTCCAGTTTCTGCAACTTTCTCGTTTTCTGCTTTTCTGTTTTATAACATCGCAAGCCGAACATCTTTGGGTTTCTGGACTGTTGGACGGACACAACAACACATCTGAATACATACAGTAGAGAGTCAACATGTCTTTTTCACTTTCACAGCTCAATTCTTCACTAAAAACGTTCTATATAGTCTTCTTGCTTTCTAGATACCAGATAAAGTTGTGAACCCTAATCCTAGCATTGTATTTGCACGTGTACATCTTCATGGTGAAGTTAGCAAGAATAAATATGCAACGTCCGGTTAGACTTTTATAATGAAACTAGTGGTTAACGTTGTTAAACGTTGCAAATTTGGTTAGGTTTAGAAAGAAGACCCTAGTTTGGATTAAAGGAGACATATTATACTGTGTTTCCAGTCCTTTATCGTAGTTCTGTGAAGCCTGTATGGCAGCTTTGCATGATTAAAAGTTGCACAAATAATTTTATATCTTATACTGACCCTTCATGCAGGCCTTCATTTCAGCCTCTGTCTGAAACAAGCTGTAGATGCTCCTGTCTCTTTAAGGCCCCCCCTCTCAAAGCCCACTGTCTTCTGATTGGCAAAGACCTGAAGCATGTTACCAGGCTGCTGTTGTCGCTGGGCAGAACAGGCAGAAGTTGCCGTGCAGAGCAAATGACCATAAATGGAACAGCAGCTCCGTTTGGCTCCATGTGATGTATTACGGAGCCGTTGGTAGAAAAAGCCGTTGAAAACAGAGCGTTCAGAACAGGAGGAAATCTGAGGTTCATGCTCACAGGGATTTCTTTTAAATACTTTATCCTCCATCCTTTTGAAGCTTTGGCTGTGTTTAACATGAACATCCAACATTATAACGTTGTAGATACGTCATAAAATGTGGAAAAGCATAATAGGTCTCCTTTTAAAATAAATCAAGTTATGTTAGTTAACATAATGAACATGAATCGATGTTGACTTTTGTTTTTCACAGGAAACGAACACCAGTCTGGTTTCAGGCCCACCCATCCACCCCAACCCCCCACTTTTACCGTTCAACAATGATGCCAAAGGGCTTCCAGTGCGTTTAGAACTGACGCCAAGGGCTCTTGACCAAACGTCCTTATGTGACGACTTGGCAGTGAGTGAAAGGGCTGACCACATTCAAAAACTGACGAGGTATAATCTGTGGGGAAAAAATGCTTTTTAAACCTTATTTTGGGGCAAAGTCACAAAACTGATTTAGATGATCCTGGATTCTATAAATGCAGAGTTTATTTCCTGGTGACCAATGAAATTTTGGCTCTCTGACCATTCACTTAAAGAGAGACCTGATCCTGTTAGTCCCAAATAATTACCTGGAGGCGTTACCAAGATGGCTGCCGATGCTGTATAAGGACTTTTGCCGTTTTTCCATTACCAGTAGCAACTCGACTCGGTTTGGCCCTGCTCCGTTTTCCAATGCAGATAGTACCCAGAGATAGCACCCTCCAATGTAGCTGGCCGGCCTCGCCAGCTCCTCCCGCGGGTTGGCACAGGCTTCCCCCGCCGCCACTTGCGGAGCTCCTCAACTCCAAAAACTCTCAAGCACCGCCATCACTTCTCGTAAAACTGTCAATAGTCGAAATCTACACAGCTGATTTCTCACCTCAAAACTTCTCAGAAGTGGATTTAGTGATGAAATAACGTGTTAAAGTTGTAAAATATAAAACTTTCTGTTGCTGCCTCTGTCAGGCGCACGCAATGATGATGATGCAGTGAATGGTGACTCTCTGTGAGCAATCAGGAGCCTGCTGTGTTTTCACGTCACATCTTAGTATCGCCTCAACTCGCTTGGAACCTCGATGGAGGTGATACGAAAAAAAAGTACCTGGAAAAGTGCAACGGAAAACCAAAAAAAGGCAAGTCGAGGCGAGTTGAACTGGTACCATGCAGTGGAAAAACGGCAACTAGTGGTCCTAACAACAAACATCCATAAATGCTAAAAGCTATACGGAAACTTTTATGCTTGGTTCTTCCTCGCTTAGCATTAACATTAAATCTAAAAGATGAGTACTCTCAGGTTGTCTGCAATGATTGTATGACTCGTGCTGGTTTACAGGGTTACTAATGAGCTATTAATGTGAAAAAAAGTTTGTATTTCTCCAACCTGATGGCTGTTGCTTTATCAGTTTCTTGATTAACTACAAGTAAATCTGAAAACCTACATTAATAAACCAAATATAACTTGTTGAATCACCCCCATCTTACAGGATTTATTGTTAAATACACCCGCTTTTAATTAAGGTCTTGTTCCTGTTCTGTTTTTAACTCGATTTAATAACAAAATAAGAGCAGTTTTTAAGTAAAATTAAAGCAGTTTTCCTCCCTTATTTAAAACTCTAACTGCTTTTATGGCTGTTTATGTAAATTGGAGACAGATTAATGTGAGTTTATTCTAAAGACCGCGTGTTAGTCGAGGTGGCTGTTGGGTGTGTTGTGTTGCTGCTGGGAGCCTTTTTCTCCGCTCAGCCTCATATTTTGTATAAATGAAACAGAAGGAAACTCGTCTTGACATGAAATTTCGAGCAGTCGGCTGCAGAAAGTGCTGCGAGTAATGAGCGTCTGGTTGAGGTGTCAAATAAGAGGATTACCTCGTTTGTGGGCTTTCAAAGGATAAGTGGATATCTGAGGGCTCATTCGGCCGCGCCGTATGAACCCCGACCTTTCACAGATGGAGGGGGGCGGGGCCTCGCGGTGGACCCCCCTTGATCCGTCCATCAGGGGAGCTGACATTTCCACCGTCCCAGAAAAACAAACCTCAGTCTCATTCTTATGGAAAATTTTATTCTAACCTTCCAGCGCGGCGCTAATCAAGACGACTGCAGATTATCTTTTTGTAATCACCTCAGCAGGTCCGGTTTCCTCAATAGAGGCACAAGTGTGGATCCATCTAATCTGTCAGAATTAAATGAGATCCATCACAGATCTGGATAATGGGCCCTGCAGATTGTGTGCAAAAATCTGCATTAATAATTCAGCTCGGATTTTTATTATTCATGAGTGGGAGAGTGAGAGGAGAGCCGGGCGGGCGGGCGAGCGAGCTCTGAGGCTTGGATGTAGATTCAACTGCTGCTGCTTTAAAGAAGCACGGCGCACACACAGAGAGGGGAGGGGTTTCATTTGGAAAAAAGTTAACGATGAAAAGCAGAAAATATATATAAAAAGAGACGAAAATGATTCTTGTTTTGCAAACGCACCAACTTCTGTGACTTTTGACTGCTCCTTCACAATGAAAGCCGCCCCTTGTTTGTCCAGTTAAAGTCTTTTAATGTGAAGCAGCATGAAGAAATATTGTGTTTGTATTAATAGTAGTTTAATCCAGCTCTGTGAACTAACCGCAGACGCTCAGCTGTCCCGCTGTTATTACAGACACGTGAACTGACCGCAGACGCTCAGCTGTCCCGCTGTTATTACAGACACGTGAACTGACCGCAGACGCTCAGCTGTCCCGCTGTTATTACAGATACGTGAACTGACCGCAGACGCTCAGCTGTCCCGCTGTTATTACAGACACGTGAACTGACCGCAGACGCTCAGCTGTCCCGCTGTTATTACAGACACGTGAACTGACCGCAGACGCTCAGCTGTCCCGCTGTTATTACAGACACGTGAACTGACCGCAGACGCTCAGCTGTCCCGCTGTTATTACAGACACGTGAACTGACCGCAGACGCTCAGCTGTCCCGCTGTTATTACAGACACGTGAACTGACCGCAGACGCTCAGCTGTCCCGCTGTTATTACAGACACGTGAACCGACCGCAGACGCTCAGCTGTCCCGCTGTTATTACAGACACGTGAACTGACCGCAGACGCTCAGCTGTCCCGCTGTTATTACAGACACGTGAACTGACCGCAGACGCTCAGCTGTCCCGCTGTTATTACAGACACGTGAACTGACCGCAGACGCTCAGCTGTCCCGCTGTTATTACAGACACGTGAACTGACCGCAGACGCTCAGCTGTCCCGCTGTTATTACAGACACGTGAACTGACCGCAGACGCTCAGCTGTCCCGCTGTTATTACAGACACGTGAACTGACCGCAGACGCTCAGCTGTCCCGCTGTTATTACAGACACGTGAACCGACCGCAGACGCTCAGCTGTCCCGCTGTTATTACAGACACGTGAACTGACCGCAGACGCTCTTCCATGGTCTCAGCCGATTGGAGGAAACCTGCAGAGATCAACTGATCTGCATTTGTTAATGAGTCCTGAACCAGAACAGCGTTCTCATTACACACAGACCCAAACAGCCCGAGCGGACCGGACAGCCAACATGTAGTGTCCTTGTTCCTTCATCTCATTGGCTCGTAGTCGGCGTCTCGTCCGGTCGAGGGGGTGTGGCTGGCGGTCTGTGTTGGGTTTTTTTGAGGGTGGACTAGTTTTCCTTAACGAGAGGCCGAGGAGGAACACACACTCATTAGGAGGCTAACAACGTTGGGAAGAAACCACCCGAGGACGGACTGTACTCCGCCGCCACTTTGTGGGAAAACACGGCCACAAGAACAATAACATCGGATCTAATGAGCTGATTTCACCACAAACATCCAGCACAGAGCGGAGACAGAGGTGTAAACTGAACTGATGTGCAAATAGGCTGTTTGTCTGGCGGTGTTTGTGGAAACGGCACGTCCTCTCCTGTCCTGTCCGGCGGCGGCGGCGGCGGAGCTGAGGATAATAACCCTGGACAGCCGTGTGGTCGCGCTGCACACGCTCAGTGAAAGCCCCGTCAAACTGACTCTTCTTCTGAGACTCATTTGGTGATTTATCATAACGGAGCCTCTTTGAAGGGCGCAGCCTTTGAGAAACGCTGCTTTTTATCTTATTGTCTTTGGGCAGAGTCTGATCTCAAGTCTTCCTGTTGCCTTTATGAAGAGGAACATGAGAAGTTTTGGCCTAATTAAAACTTTCTTTTTGGTGTACTTTCTGACTACAGGTGCACGGGTGTTTAAAGACAGCAGAGTGGAACTGACAAAGGCAGAGCTATCTGGAAATCCGGCCCTCGGATTAAAACCATCACACCTGAGCGCAGAGGCAGAGAGTCTGTGTTAACTCGGTTTTAATGCTTTCTGTTTAATCTGGGTGGCAGCAGCCTCTCACCTTCATCTGTCTCCTGTGAAGTTCCTCTTTAAAATATTCAGAAAGTGAGCCGAGGCAGGCACACGTCTGTGTTTAAACTTTAAAACCGGAGACTCTCAGCGAGATGTCAGCGAAACTTAAGCGAGAGGAGCCGCTGCTTTGAGGCTCAGATTCATCGAGCCGAATGTGAATTTTATGACTTAATGTTAAAAGAGAGAAGCGCTGTGATGGAAAATGTCACTTATTGACAGAGACTGGTGTGAATGTGTGTGTTCTCTGGAAAACATCTGTTTCTGAGAGGAGACCTGGAGACGCCGCCTGTCACAGACAAACTTTAGAAACACTGACGGCTCCTTTAAAGGACCGCTCGGCTGGTAACTGTATTATTTACATCGATGCTGATCATTCTCCAGGCCGGGTTTTAGATCAGACTGTCGGATAGGTATCACAGTCAATATTAAGTCACCTTTACTTTATTCTAAAGTCTCCTTCGTGGTGTGTTCAAGGACACTCCGTGAACTGATACTGAACTGAGTCTCTGGAAGCCAAAAGACAAGCGGAGACGGACACAGTTAAAAAGTGATTGCTTGTTGTTTCTGACTATCAAAGATGCAACGTTGGAGGAAAACTCTCTCTGTAGGTGCAAAAATACAGATATTCCGGGAATTTCTGGTCTTTGAAGGTCTCATATTATGCTGATTTGTCTACTAGAAAATGTTTACATGCTTTAATGTTTAAGAAAACTCTGAATACTCTGAATATATTTGTCGTTTCTGTCTCCCTGCTACGTGGGCCACAAATGTTATGTCCGATTGTAGAGTGCTTGTAGACGTGGCCGCACAATAGATTTGCAGACATGTAACAACCAATAAAGACAATAATCAGTGCAGCTGTTCTTATCCAATGAAAGATCTTCACTCCTGGTTTCAGTGGTAAACCACCTCCAGAATCTCCATCAAAAAACACTTAGCAGACACGTTTAAAAAAACATAAATGAAAGTAATTTTTGTATTTCAGACAAATAGGAGACTTATTAGAAAACTTTAACAAACCTCTCTTCACCGCCATGCACCATGGGAATTCTGAGGGACAGACTTAGGCTGCTATATATCACCCCGGACTTGCACAGGCGGCGTGTGCGCCGCGGTTTAGTTCAGTCCTCAGTGTTTCAGCAGCAGAGCGTGCAGCCTGCCCCACGGTAATGACTTGTTTTAGATACGTCCTTGTGCTTCTACAACCTTCTTCACGGCTCTCTGTGACCCGCTTTCATTCGATCCCACAGGGAACATTTCAGAATAAGAGTGGTTTTTTTTTTTCTGCCTGCTTTTGCTGACATGTTTAGATTTTGTTGATTTGGTAATCAGTGATGCTTTTTGTGCTTCTACTATGATTAAGTAGGCTACATAGTTAAATTGTTTCTTTTTGGCCTGTTTTAACTGTGTTTATTGTCCATTGTCAGCTTTAATCATATAAAACGTAATTTTTCCAACAACAAAAATGTGGCAAGTGAAAATGCTGTGTGGCTAGTTACTCTGGAAAATCACTAGCCACATTGGCTAGTGAGCAAAACTGTTGATGTTAAGCCCTGATCGTAACTATCGCATAAAGACGTGGACGTCCTGTGGCTCTACCTCAGCTGCTAAAGGTGAGAAATTCCTGTCTCTTCCTTCTTGTTGCCAAAGGCTGAAAATGACCTTAGTGTTTACAAGGAGAGCATTCTCATTCCTCCAAAAGTTAATTTGAATACAGGTACAGAGAACAGCTGGTGGTCTTTGAACGGTTAAAAATCTTTTCTCTTATTTTCATCATTGGCTTCATCCACAGAGCACCTTCCTCTCCGAGACTCTGAGCTCAACGCCGAGATCCCCGGAGAGATCTGTCCATTAGCCCGAGAAAACACGACTGCCATGTGGAGAGAATATAATACAGTTTGGGAGAGATTGAGAGGCTTTGGGAGGTTTGTGAGCCGCCGTCGTCCACATGTGAGTGACGGAGGAGGCGGCGTGGATCCACGGGTGGAGCTGAGGATCCTCGGGGAGAGTGCTGCTGCCAAAGCAAACCAGGTGGAAAAAAGGGTTTCAAAACCTCCCCTGCTCAAAGCCTTCTCGTCCTTCTCCTCTTTCCTCACCACTTTCTCTACACATGTACACTGAACAAAATTGTAAATGCAGCCCTTTTGTTTTTACCCCCATTCATCATGAGCTGAACTCAAAGATCTAAGACTTTCTCTATGTGCACAAAAGGCCTATTTCTCTCAAATATTGTTCACAAATCTGTCAAAATTAGTGAGCACTTCTCCTTTGCTGAGATAATCCATCCACCTCACAGGTGTGGCATATCAAGATGCTGATCAGACAGCATGGGGATTGCATAGGTGTGTCTTAGGCTGGCCACAATAAAAGGGCCTTAGGCTGGCCACAATAAAAGGGCCTTAGGCTGGCCACAATAAAAGGGCCTTAGGCTGGCCACAATAAAAGGCCACTCCAAAATGTGCAGTTCCATCACACAGCACAACGCCACAGATGTCGCAAGTTTTGAGGGAGCGTGCAGTTGGCATGCTGACTGCAGGAATGTCCACCAGAGCGGTTGCTCGTAAATTGAATGTTCATTTCTCTACCATAAGCCGTCTCCAAAGGTGTTTCAGAGAATTTGGCTGTACATCAAACCGGCCTCACAACCGCAGACCACGTGTAACCACACCAGCCCAGGACCTCCACATCCAGCAGCTTCACCTCCAAGATCGTCTGAGACCAGCCACCCGGACAGCTGCTGCAACAATCGATTTGCACAGGCCAAAATCAACAACCTGATCAACTCTATGCGAAGGAGATGTGTTGCACTGCGTGAGGCAAATGGTGGCCACACCAGATACTGACTGGTTTCTGGAGAATATTTCACTTACTTAAGGACAAAGAAACTTGAAACAAGTGAAATTCTCTAACATAAAAGCCGCCTGGTAAGAAGAAATATCTTGACAGACAAAAAACAAGTATATTTTTGCTTCAATTAAGATAATTAATCTTACTAAGATTTTAGTTTTTGCAGCGTTGAAATGCCACACCTGTGAGGTGGATGGATTATCTCGGCAAAGGAGAAGTGCTCACTAACAGATTCTGACAGATATGTGAACAGTATTTGAGAGAAATAGGCCTTTTGTGTAGAGAAAGTTTTAGATCTTTGAGTTCAGCTCCTGATGAATGGGGCCAAAAACAAAAGTGTAGCATTTGTAATTTTGTATATATAATTATGACTTATGTGAAAACAAGTAAGTTTTCATAAATGAATATGAAAAATGTTGTGGGTTTACATGAGTTATTTCTGAATATCAGGACTGTGATAAGGAACTTAACATAATTTGCACTTGTAAATATAAAACGTAGCCATCAAAATATAAAAATTATACAATTACTGAACAGATTCCTAGGTTCATTAATAGGGGATACACTTAGCTCACGAGACGAGACGATGTTTTATCACTATTTTTAAGACCTCTTCAATGACGAAATATATGACAGGAAGAATAGTCTTTTCTTTGACTAAAAGTAACAAAATGCAAAACGTTTTTAAATGTTGCTTCACATGTTGTTCGTGTCTTGCCTGTTACTCTGTCGTCTTCTATGCTAATTTCACCCTCACACTTCGTCATGCTGATGTCGAGCTTTTCACCTCGACGAGACGTATCGTCATGTTTTAATATTGCGAGATCTTGTGGCACGAGATCTCGTCACACCCCCATTCATTAATAAAACTGAACCACATTACCGTGACAAAAGGACGAGGAACTATTTCTCTCTATTCTCTTATTATTCTTATATAACCTGCATCTGTTTATTCCATATCTAAAGCTGAAATGTGAACTTCCTGATTTAAAAAAAAAAAAGTTAATTATTGTTCATTTTGTATGTATGAACAGAATACGACAGTCCTCGCAGACTATATAAAGGAAGTGAAGATTTAATATTCGTTTTAAATAGTTGAGGTGAAATAATTCCAATTTCAGAACTCGGTAAATGACTTGACAGTTTGTTGACTAATCTTGTTGGATAAACGTGTTGTTCTACAGACAGATCTGATCTCAGTTCAGCCTTTCATGCCTCTGCTCTGTGCTTCCTGACTCTTTAGTATTCTTCCCTGAGTCACTGATTCTGGATGAAAGAGACAGAGTCAGAATCACACATCCAGCTCCTCAAAGCTCTGAAGTTCATCTTTTTTCCCCCTCTTTGTCTTTAATTCCTACAGAGGAGAAGCTGACGACCTGAATACAAATGTCACCGCTGTGTTTTTGTTCCTGTGTGGCCCGGCGTGTGAAGACGGAAAGTTTCTAAAGGTTTTGATTATTGGGCCCAAAGTTGCATTTAGTCATTTGTGGCCACTTGACGGCATAAAGACTCTAAAGCAAACTGACAAACACTGACTGTCGGCTAATCATGTTGTTCTGGCTAACTTATTAGCCTTCTTCCAGATCTAGCAGACACAGAGCAACATGCTCATCTCAGTGGACTCGTGTCTGTGTCCACCTCATGAATATAAATCCAGTATTCTCTCTCTTTTAGCTCTGTGTTTGGTCTCCTCCACCCCCTGAGGGAAATAACTGGCTCTTTAACTGATAAATGCTCCACTGTGTCTTTCTAATGTTTGCTGCTGTGCTGTACTAGAAGTATATTTAGATGCTAATACTTGTGTAGTTTTACTTTCCACACTGCGGTATTACTACTTTTACAGCAAGGTTTGAATACTTCTTCCCCTACTCGTGCAAAATAGATGTATAAAGTCGTGTAAAACTTAATTACTTAAAAACAATTTTAAGTACTTGTACTTTAAGTCCAGTACTTAATTAAATCTAATAATGCTGCCCACACACTAGCGGATAATTGATAATTAAATATCAAACATTTATCATTTGAAATCGATAGCCGAAAAGCGATCTCTGTCCACACCAGCGTTTTAGATGTTGGAAGGCAGAAAGTAAATGTTTGACTTTATTCACTTCTGTTTCAGAGTTGATCACCGTCTATATTAAAACGACCGAAAACGCACATCAAGTGTCCGTTCACGTACGCTGGGCATGTGTAAACAGGAAGCAGATTGTCTGCTGCAGTTGCAGAAGATTTAGCAAAAGAAGAAAGTACTACTACAGACAAAAAAACACTTTCTCTGCATGGACCAACAACAGACTGTTACTGAAAGTAACACGGGAGGACAAAGAGACTGGGGCAGTGGGAAACAGACTGGGAGTCGTCACAAAGTAAATACGGCCACATGCACACTACAAGTGTTATTAGGGCTGGGAAAAAACACAATAACAATAATTATCACAATATCATTTTTTTTAACAAATGTTAAATAAATAATAAATGTTTGATTTTATTCACTTAAAACACAGAATTTATGAAGATGTTTATTTTGTTGAGGAAAAAGGACCGAAAAAAGCTTTTACTTTACTCGTGCACAGGGGCCGACTGGCCATCGTGACCTTCGGGAGCAGTCCCAAACGGCCGGCCTGTCTGCTGCAGACTGGGTTTTTATTTTTCAGTTTCTGTTTTACTTTATGATCCGTGATCGCGCCGGCCGGCTAGTCTGCTGCAGCGAACGCTGTCTGTGTTTCTGACTGGGCCAAGCCAATACTTTCAATATGGAAGGGGTGTACGAGCGGCCCCTCCCAACTTGGATGTTCGTTTTTGCCAAAGTCTGATTGGCTCAACAGGGCCGATCAAAGAAGTTTACTTTCCATCTGGAGCGAGTTTAATCTCCAAACGTTTCGTCGGGGCTGAAGTCAGCGCTGGGTTGTGTGATAGGCTCAACGGAGACGGCAAATGTGGAGAAGAGAGGGAAAGAGGGAAAAGAAATGTGTGATGCCAAAAAAATAAGAATTAAGAAGAAAGAATATTGGCATTAGAGGCAGCTACATGTGCCAAATTAAGCGAGGAATCTCTGTATGTCTTTATGGATGTTAGCTGTGGAGGTGATGCAGAGGGACGGGGTGATGATGAGCCCAGTCATGTTGATGAGGAGGGAGAGAAGGAACAGGAGGAGCAGCAGGAGGAGGAGAAGGTAAATGGAACCAGACAAAACAGTGACGGGATTATTGTCATATTTATAAGTGATTTTCTTCTCGTACTTATGTAACTGTACAATCAGTAAGCAGAGGGTCCAGCACAGGGAGCCAGGGAGAGGCCTACTCAGAGATAAAGATGAGGGATTTGATTTTTATGCACACACATACACAGTGCTGTATTTTATGGGAATATATTGTAGTTTTTGAGTGTATAGAAGTATTTCAGCCCTCTGCAGAGCTGCCTTGCTGAAGAGGCAGGTGTCATCCTGAAGTATCTTGAAGGTCTTCGGCATAATCTGATTCACTGTAGACAACAAAAACACTAATGTGTATTAAAATAACCGCAAAAATTATTAATGCCCGCCCACATAAGGGCGCTCGCTAAAAGGCCTCTCCGTCTCAAAGTCCCAGGCTGAATTTCAGTCCCAGTACATCCCTGCTCGTGCATATTTGTTTGCATTTACGCCCTCTGAAACGAAAGCGGATGCACAGTTTGTCGGCCAGTGTTCTGTGTGGTGCACGGCGGCCTGTCAGACGTTTGACAGCATGCTATGTGCTGTTCTTAACCAATGTATGGAATTGTTTTACTGCAATGACAAATATTTTAGCCAAAATCTGTGTTCGCACCACCCTTTACAATTACTCAGGTTCATCATCCTGTTAATGGACAGCCACATCAGAAGCATCGCAGCATCCACTGGTTATGTGGAAATGATATTTTCCAGAATGACCAACAAAGTGGCAGCACGAACAGAAGCTCTGCGGAGCTTTTTTTCTGCTCATAGTTTTACTGCAGCAGTTTGAAAGAATAAAGAGCCGTGCCCAGGTCCCGGTAAAGAGAAAGGAAGACTGTTACAGTAAAGTTTCCAAGTAACAGTCAGTGTGTCACATTTACAGTAAACAGCTTGTATGAACATAACAGTTCTGCTGAGTCAGCCGATGCGTTGGCTATTATTAGTAACAGCACAAGTAGAAACAAATTATACAACATGTTCTGTAATTTCTCTCTTTTAATTGGGCTTTCTACGTCTCCGTGTGAACTAATTGAACCGATGACTCTGGTAATAATAACCGAATGTAGATGAGTGTTTAGAGTCTATCTCCTCATTTGAAGACCTTCCTGGCTGAAATGTCGGTCTGTTAACTCAAAGAAAGGGTTCATATTTTTCTGACAGTCTCGTTCTCCCTCCCCCCCCCGACCCGTCCATCGGTGTGTGTTTTATTTTAATCCTCCTCTCTGAATAAAAGGCCATTAGCAGCTGCTCTTTGTTGGCGCTGAAATGAAGCTGAATGTGTCAGACTGAGAGGAACATGAATTAAACATCCGTGAGAGGCGGAGAGTTATGAGCAGTGTCCGGTCTAATAAGGCTGAGCATTAACACCACAGTATCTCCACGCTGACTGACACACAGACGTTTATCTCTCTCTCTCTCAGGCTCAGTGTGAGGTTCAAACTGAAAAGCTTCCTCTGTCAGACGGACGAGAATGAATCAAATGTTCATGAATTAAACACAAAACTGTCATTAGTGTGTTCTGCTCTTTTTAGAGGAGGTCCACGCTGACACGGGAGCCGGTCCGACAATGCTATTATTTATTGTAAAAGTAAGATGACCAGATTTCTGAAATGAAAACCGGGGACATTTTTGGTTTGGTGGTCAGTATTTTATTAAAAACATATGTTATTATATATTAAATAAAAAAAGGGGGATGATTTTGGTTTTATTATCTGCCAAATATAACATTTTGAGGCAGAATGTACCTTTCAGTCAATAAGTAGAGGCTGCAGTCCCTTTCTGGCAGTGACATACTGCATTTATTTCTTGTTTTGGCCATTTAAAGGTGTTTTAAGAGGTAAAAAGTACTAGGTGAGTAATAAGCTGTCAAATATAACCCTCATGAATATAATCAAGTAATATCATAGCAGAAATAACTTCAGTAAGTAGAGGCTGCAATCACTTTCTGGCAAGTGGAACACTGCATTAAAGAGGTTGATTTGGCCGTTTAAAGGTATTTCAACAGGTAAAAAATGACTGGATTAGTCGGTACTCAGCAAGTTAAATAATGTAGAGTCATAAGGATAACTGCAAAAGAGGTAATGTCTGTATTTTATATATAACTCAGCAGTAAGTCGTGTTAATTGTAGACTACGTTCAGCTTTCCAAATATAAACAAGGATATTAGAACCACGCCTACCAAACACATAATCCATCGGCAACAACAGGCTTCTGTTGTTGGCTATAATCACGTAAATGTCAGACCTGGTTACGCTATAAACTGCAAACAATTATTCCCGTTAAAAGAAACGAAGTATCACGGATATAAAGTGATGTTTATTTGCACGTTATGTCTGTTTGATGCAGATAAAAGCAGCTGTAGACGTAAAGCGACTGGGCGATCCAGCTTTAACACGCTGTGCGCGCTCCCGTGGACGGCAGTCAGCTTTCAGCGTTCACTTTTCAGCACGACACCCGTGTGCTCTTCTGTCCAGTCTTTCTGGCCACGTAAAAAATCTGATTTCAGGTCTGTTAACACCTGATACAGTTAAAAACGGGGACATTTCCATGGACAGGCCACAGAAACTTGGGACTGTCCCCCGGAAAACAGAGACGTCTGGTCACCCTATGTAAAAGTCTTTTCAGCAATTACAAGAAGAGTGAAGGTAAAAGTCCCACATTTAAATAAATGTTAAGTAAAAAAATGAAAAGTAAAGCAGTAAAATGTCCCGGTGCCTGTTGTTCTGTTCCTCTCATCAGATTATTATTCCTTATCATTAATGAAGAGCAGGATGTTTCTGCTGTAGATGTTGGAGCTCAGTCTGAACTGTTCAGTATCAGACTGCAGCTGATGGTTACCGTTCACCTTTAATTAATAGCCTGAGCTTTTATTTGCTTAAATCACCCTGCCTAGATATGAGACAGGCCTTTAATTCCTTTACAATGCTGGGAAATCTGAATTAAGCATATTTTGGTGCTTCTTGTTTCCGTAAAAGAAACTGAACGATTGAATTGTGGAGAATCTGTTCGTACTGACACACAACATTTTTATCTGAATGCACGATCTAAGCAGCTTAGAACCAGTTCACGCAGGCGACCCGGTACATCCAATGAACATCTATAAAAACGGACCAGGCTTCTAATTGAGACCAGGCCAGTAAAAGGAGCAGGCATCTAATTAGGACTAGGCTTTAATTTAAGTTTTACCTCCTAGTGTTAGTCTGAATCAATCTGCTGATTATTTTCTCCATGATTGATTGATTGATTGATTGATTGGTCCGTCACAGTTACCCAGAGCCCAAAGTGACACCTTGCCAACGCTTGTTGTGTCTGACTAAACTCAGCGTTATTAACAAACATTAAAGTTTTTACAATCATTCAGAGGCAAATATTTAAATTGTTGTGACCAAGCAAAAATGTCAGGTGACGTAGTATAAAGAGTGACTAAAACTTAAAATCCACTGACTGCACTGTGGTTGCCGGAGCTAATCGCTGCCGTTATAGTCAATGCTCATGAGTCGACCAGGAGCGTCCCTGAAGCGGCTCTCCGCTCCGCAGAGAATAGATAGCAGGTGTATTTTTGTCAGCACAGAGCAGATCGTACCGGGCAGGAAGTCAGACACAGAACTGCATAGAGAATCTGGTCAGTTTTCAAAATAAAACACCCTGTGGAGACTCCCGATCATATAACGATAATAAACACGGTTACAACGGACAAAAACGGAAATCATTTAACTGCGTGGCCAACTTAATCATAGCAGAAGCACAAAAAGCAAACACTGAATACCAAATCAACAAAATCTAAACATGTCTGCAAAATCAGGCAAAACGCTCTGATTCTGAAAGGCTCCTCGTGGGAAATGCAGTCTGAAGTTTACGAAACAAAACGGGGTCACAGAGAGCCGTGAAGAAGGTAGAAGAAGCATGAAAATGACAAATTAATAACAAGTCAATAACGCTCGGCTGCTGAAACGCTTCTGAGACGCTTCCAGAGGACTTTGACGCCGGGCCATGGACTCATCAGAACCGTGGTGCAGCCGTAACGAGCCGTAGCCAGAGTTATTGGTTTCCTTGGAATAACACCAGCGTGTGCGCCGCGTTACGACTGCGCCACAGCTGCCATAACTAATCGCTGCCATTGTAGTCGAAGCTTGTGCTCACTGCTCTCTGCTCCGCCGCACGGAGAACAGGCAGCCGGTCTATTTTTGACGGAAGAGGCGTCAAGCAGCACAGAGCAGATGAGCCGGCCAGGAAGTCAGACACAGAAACGGCGATTTTCAAAATAAAATACCTTGTGCAGACTCCCGATCGTATTTCAACAATAAACGCGGTTAAAACAGACCAAAAAAGAAACCGTTTAACTACGTAGCCTTCTTAACCACAGTAGAAGCACAAAAATCAAGGACTACTTACCAAATCAAATAAATCTAAACAATTCAGCAAAATCAGGCAGGCAAAACGCTTTTAAAACGGTCCACAGAGCGCTGCGATCGGTAGAAACCGTGTGTCCGGTGTAAGTCCGTTTGTGGATGGATGGGTCGAACAAACACAGGAGGCCACCGTTTGTGTCCCATGTAAAACTAAAAAGTCAGCAATGACTTATTTTCACTTAAAACGTATTTAACAAAACATAACTTACGTATGTTTGCATCGTAACGCACTTATTTTGACTCAAACATGGGCTTCTGTCATAAATACTGCGGCCACTAGAGGTCGACGCCTAACAATAAACATAACTATGGGTTGCAATGAGCTGCTTGAACAGACGACATATACGATCTGCAGTCTGGATTTATCTGCTCTGTTGATATTCTCTGCACATTTGAAGTCAGTAGAGACTAAATGACGTGAAATGACAAAAAGGGCGTGTTATTCAAACGCCATTTGATGACACCAAGCTGTCTCCTGACTGCTTCCTTCATATGTTTTTGTCGGCTCAATAATCCAGAGAATTCATGTTCATGTTCTGCAGGAAATGATTTACATCCGATGACAGAGTTCAGTTCCAAAACAGGAAGTAGTAAGTGTTGTATGGATGGACGTGCAGGGAATCCAACTGTCGCCCTCCTAATTGGTAACCAGGATCTTTTACAAAGCATGTGCAGATATTATAGAATGCAAGAATTTCAATGGCACAAAAAAATATATACACATATTACAGTATGTATAAAACATTTAAGCATCTAGGCTCTGACCTGAAGAAGCACCATCAGGTTTTTAAACACAACTTTGTCTTTTTTAATGTTTATTTTAATGTACTACACATTAATCTACAGATTGTTTGGCCGGAAAAGCTGTAATTATTCGGTGGTCATAAACTTTGTGGGTGTGAAGTTGCATCACTGCCGTCTATATGACAGAAGGGAGGGGGAAATGGAACCAATCTGAATGCAAGATTTAGTTTTTTCAGGGCACAATTTAGTCATTTGAGGTGTAATATTAAGTAATTTGAGGACATAACTTAATTGAGAGAACACATATTGACAGTGTTAGAAGGCAGTAAGGTGGGAAAATGTGACGCATACATTTTTATCAATACTACACATTTCTGGTGTTTCAGTTTATATGCACACATTCAAAATGTGCATTAAAACACGTGGATGGAAACATTTCTGTGCAGCAGCTGCTCCGGGAAGCTTTTCATGTCAGGGAATATCTGAAGGGAAGCGAAGATGCCTTCATTATGTCGCCTAAAGTGTGTCCATATTTCTTTTCTTACAGGTGTGTGTATATGTATAATATAATATATGCACAGCGGAAACATATTCAACGGGCCGTGGATTCAGCAGAGCGGGACTCACTGATGGAGGAAAGAAAAAGAACCAGCAGGGTGACGACATTCAACTTTTTCCCCAGAAGTGCAGCGCTGTGCCTTCTCTTATTTCAATATTTTGAATAAAGAGTAATAAGGCTGTACTGCAGAATATTCAAGCTGATTTATGTTGGAAACAGTCGCTGCTTCTTCTGCTCGTGGCCCACGTGGCTGCGGTGAAGCAGTGGTGGAAAGTCCAAGAACCAAGAAACTAATTATTGCACTTAAGTACAATTATGAGGTACCTGTACTTGAGTATTTCCATTTTCTGCTACTCCACTGCGTTGCTGAGGAAAATATTGTAATATTTACTGCACTACATTTTTTTGATCACTTTAGTAGATTTGCAGAGTCTGGTTATTAACACAACGTCAGCAAATGATGATGTTTTATTAGAGGTTGAGATTAAAATAAGATTTTATTGATCCCCAGGGAATTCACGAGCTACCCGGCAGTATATAAAGTGATTAAAGATTAGCTCCACTTTTACCAGCTGCAGCATTAAAGTGATGAACACATGCATCAATAATTATGATCCAGTGATGTAATATGTAAGTTTCTTTTAATTTAACAGAGGATTTCTGCACTGTGGTGTTTTACTTCGGAGTACTTCTTCCACCGCTGCCAGTTGTAATTCCTCTGTGCTGTCAGAAGATAAAAGTCTTTGCCTATTGTCTGCGTATTTTTGCACATATATTGTCCACTAAAGTATTCCTTTTTAACTCCCCCCGATGGCTGCAGGTACATGTCCATATCATAACTTCAGATTTACCTGCCTCCACCCCCAAACTTCTCTCTCCAATACCTTTGAAACCAAAGCCGCCCTCTGCTGTAGGATGCACAGTAGTGATACCTGGATGTGTTATCTGAGATAAAAGCCGCTCGCTCTTCAGAGACCTGACACCTTTTTTTTATTTTTTTATTTCACTTCAAACACGAGAATCAGGTGAAATAATCTCACTCTGATTGGCTGATTCTTCATCTCTTCAGATTTTAGGCCCGGCAGGTTCAGATGGAGGCTTTTCAGCAGCGCTCTGTGGTTTGTTTTTTAATGTTTGAGTGACGGACAGGAAGCTCGCTCTCGCTCTCTCTCTCTCTCTCAGTTCATGTGGGCTTCAGCATCTGTGTCATCATTAGTATCATAACCCCTGTAAATATGCATCTTCCTCCAGTGTTTCTCTGACTGATCACATGCATTATGGATGCTCTCCGGGCCTCTCCTCTTCCTCCTACTGCTCCTCTTTCACCACCTTTTTATGACAAATGCATTCTTTTCCCCTCCCAAAGTTAAATCACGGTGCTTCACTGCCATCAAGTGGCTGCAGATCTGAGACCTTTACAGTACTAAAGGAAGTGATTTAGTCTCTACAGATGTGATTCCTCTCCACCTCTTTAAGCTCTGCTCTCTGGTGGCTCTGTCTCTCCACACTGTGTGCAGCCACGTTTTGGTCAAATAAAAAGATCTTTATTTTAATTTCTAGTGGAGGTCAGATCTGTGAGGCTGAATTTGAACCTTCACAGTTTGTGTCTGACGTTACCTTTTAATACCAACTTCTACTGTGCACATTTTTATTTACTGCTCTGCAGTGGTGGAATACGTATTTAGAACCTGGGTTTCATGTACTTCTACTCTAAGTAAAAGCAGCAACACCAAAATATAAAAAATACATCTAAAAGTCCTGCATTGAAAATCTTACTTCTGTTAAAGTACTGAAGTTTTATTAGTAAACAAAGTAAAAGAAGTATTCTTTCATGTAATAAAGCTCTGTAAATACTTAATAATAGTCCCCCTCATACAGTATTGTATGTATATCATATTACTGGAATATTATTTACTGATGCTTGTCAACATTTTATTAACTTGTAACTTGGGCTGTCAGATAAATGTAGTGGAGTAAAAAGTACAGTACTGGTCAGTGAAATGTTGAGAAGCAGAAATATAAAACAGAACAGAAAAAAATAAACTCAAATACCATAAAACTATATTTGAGTGAATGTAGTTAGTGTTATATTATTATTTCTGTTATTAGATTTTTATTATTAACTTTCACGTCCATAAACAGCTGTAAATCTGCCCCAGCCGCTCATGGCGTCCCTCAGGGTTCAAACCTTGGTCCCCTTCTGTTCACCCTCCTGTACTTACTACCTCTTGGTCACATCCTCTGTTGCGTAGGCCTCCATTTTGTTTTCATTTACAGGCAGACGACAGGGAGACAATGTGCAATATATCCATATTTAACGTTAATGAGGGACTCGACCACGACAAATCTGAAATCCTAACCATGACTTGCACACCGTCACCACCCTCTCAACTCTGTCTCCAAGATTTCACTCTCATATACTACTTACCTTGTGAAAGGAAATTTATTTTTCTTTTGTAGGGAGGTGGTTGGGGTGGGCGTGAGTCTTGCATGTTATAGTGGGTTATAGTTTGGGCAGAGCAGACGTGGCTTTTCTCAACTTTTTTGATAGTGAAATTTTCGGCTTTCACTCGCTATCTTCTGTCTTTTCAGTTCCGCCATGTTTAATTAACTGAGAATGTTTTTATTGACTAGTAATCCATCGTTGTAGGTCGAGCAGTTGTTCAAGATGACAGCGTCATCTGGTGTTTGAACTAGGATGTGCAACTGTGAACGGCCCCTGTGGGAGTAAGTATCTTGTTTTCTTTCCACTACAATACATATGTTTGGAAGTGCCAGTCCAGCTACAGGCGTACTGGAACCAAAGTACGTTTAGTAAGTCACATGACATTTAACACGTGGTTAAACGTGAAGTGAGGTCAGGTTTAGGAAAAGATGGTAGTTTGGGTTAAAATAAGTTAGGGCTGACCCCGAATAGTCGAAGATTCGATGCTTCGATGGGCGGAGCCTGATTCCACTGTCAATCTCACAGTTGAAGCTTCGCAGCGAAACAAGGATCACGCCATTTTGGCGATATGGGGGTGCTCAACGTCTGATTTTAGATAGAACTACCAATAAGTTAACACACAGCCATTACATATACATTTCAACGTTTAATGCTGTAAATAAACATGTAAAAAGAAAAAAAACTTCCAATAAATGTTTTTAAAGTGTGTGAATAAATCCTAAATTGTAACCCTGACCCTGGGGCGTCAGTGCGCATGTGTCGGTGTAGCATGTGTGTGGTGGCAGAAGAGACGGAGCTCCAGCTTCACTGGTGTTGTGCCGAGTTGTTCGCACCTCGCGGGACTTTCGGATAATTTATCACCATTGATGAACACATAAAGAATATTTTATCGTTTTTAAACAGCCGGCTACTTGAAATAGACCCGCGACACGCATGCAGCTGTCGGCAGCACGGCATGCACCCAAAACTCTGCATAAGACCGGTGAATGACAGGCGAGAGAGAGAAAATGGTCAACAAAAAGCCTCAGTTTAGCTGGATATTTACAGTGTAAGTTGAATGAATAGAGACTGCAGCTTTGCAGTGTATCGCCCCAGCCCCACCCCTCCGCTCGCAATCGTCGCGCACAAAAACACATGATTCGACTATCCGTTGACTATAGGCAGGACTTGACTATTCTGATTTGACTCTGTAAATCCTTAGTCGGGACAGACCTAAAATAACTACATTACATAAGTCTAAACAAAGCCTATTTAACATGTAACCTTTGACATTCTTTCACTCGGGACTCTAACTTCGGTCTCCTGAGTGAAAGTCTTGAGTTTACTTCACTCATCCAAAAACCGCACCACCTCCTTACACGGACGTTATACTACGTCACCCGACTTCTTCTGCTGCTAGAGGTCGCGGCCTGACAAAGAACATAAAAATGGGTCGTAGTAAGCTGCTGCATCATCGACATATACGGCCGTTGCATATATGTACCATATGAAACTGAATTTCATTAGCTCTGTACTTTGCATAATGACAATTGTGCAGATTTTTTAATTCAATATAGATCAATTTATGTGATTTTTATTTTTTATGGCGGCGTGGCTGCTGCATAATCGACACACGCGGCCGCTTTTCTGCCGAGGAAGAGCTGCTGAAATCGGGCAGTGGGCTGCAGTTGGCCAGCAGGGCATAGTTTGGCCGCCGCTGGAGTAAAGAGAACTTTTTTCCCAGGTCATAAAGGAAACCCAGTAATGCTTACAAAAATGAAATGAATGAAATGTAATCTGCGTTCAATGAAGCCGTCGTCAGACACTGTTGGCGAATTGGGAATGGTTGGATATCTTCCCTGCTCTGTATAAAAAGTGCGATAAGATGACTTTTGTTGTGAATTGGCGCTACGTAAATAAAACTGAATACATTTGAAATAACAAAACTGGATTTTAAGACTTACCTGAGCAGGTAAAACTCCTGAATTCCAGAGTGAAAACAAATATGCTTATTGTAAAAAGACTAATAAATAAAATAATGGACTCTATTTTCATGTCTAAATGTATCTCTACAATAACTAATCCTCTATTTCACTGCTCATGCCTGAGCACCATGTGTTGGCTGACATTTAGATAAAATACGGATATAATGGTGATGAAATGATATGACGGGCTCTCAGCTAGCTAACATCACACAGCTCATTTTAAGTCAAAGAAATGTTAATTATGAAACTCTGAAGGTGAGAGAGTGTGTTAAAGCAGCTGGATTAGCTAACTGCTGACATTAACTTACAGCGTCTCCACCAGCGTGTGGTGGACTGGACGTGATGCAGAGGCAGACGAGACGTTCAACTAAGGTTGGGAAATGGTACGGTCCATTTTAGGGGTGTCAGAAATCATATTTCAAGATTCTTGAATATAAGGCATGAGTATGGGAAAGTGTTTTAATATTTACAGGTAAGAAAGACTCCCCTGAACTGTTGTTTTTGTCTCTTTCCAAGCCCTAACGAGGGGGGTCAGGCCCGTAATACGAACCGTGCACTCAACAATAAAAAGCAGTTACAGTTGCCACAAACAGATTTGTAAGTAAACTATATAATGATGCTTCTCGTAACTTGTAAACATACTGTAAAGTCTAACAATGTCTCCACGCAGCACAGCGCTGCTTTAAACAATGCTGAGTGTCACAAATGTTAAATGTCTACAAACACGCAATTGTTTGTCAGAAGTCTAAAACTTTGAATTAAATTAGGAACCGTCAACAAACAAGTCAACCAGAATATGGATCTGAGCAGACACTTGGTGCCACTTTCTCTACACATTTCAGTCAGCGCTAAAATAAGGATGATATAAATAAATAAGGACGGAAAAAAATCCATTTTGTTGCATTTCGTCAGGATAAATGTGATCTTCTTCACCTCTGACTCTTCACCTCTCAGCTTCGTCTCCCATCATCCCTCTCTGCGTCTGTGCTGCTGTTGACAGACCATTAGAATATGATTTCAGGCTACTTCATTTGTTTTTGTTTTTTTTTTCTCCTTCCTGCGCCGCTGTAAACATAAATCACAGCGAGCCGAGCCCAGAGCTCATATAAATGTCAGGATAGACAGCGGAGCTCATAAACCTCTAATTTGATCTTCATTCATCTGGGACAAGGCATGAATAAAAGCTCACCTAGTAAATCATCATTTTCTGCTTTCTGTCAACACAGCTGAGCGATGAGATGCACATCCATCCATCCATCAGTCTCCGGAAGCCCCGCCTCCTGCCGCTCGTTAGGCAGCTCCACTTCGGATTGGCCGGTTCAGCCTCCAACCTCGTTTAAGTAAAGGCTCAATTATTATAGACAATTGTGCTCATCAGTTATGATTACTGACTTATATAATGCATTTTGAAAACCATTTATAACACGATTGATTGAAGTTGCCTTTAAATGATGGATGGTTATTAAATGATTATTAATTGAGCCAATTAATAACATTCTGTCTTAAACAATACACAGTAGCGCACCTTCCTCCTCCTCTTCTCTTCCTCCCGTCCAACCTCATATCTCTTCATCCTCTCTCCCCTTACTTTACATCTTTCCCTCCTCCTCCTCCTCCCCCTTCTCCTCTCCTCTTCTGGGCTGCTGCTGATCTCAGAGCTGTGACTGATGGAGCTTCGCTGACATCTGCTGGTTCACTGACAGAACTGCGACTGAACGGGAGACGAGGACTCAGCAGGTGAACCTCAGGCAGGCAGCTGGACGTGTTGTTTGGCAGATACAGAGACAAAAACAGAAACCGCTACACTTCCTGCCTTGATTTAATCTCTTTATGCCTCCGAACAGTCGGCTGGCTGCTTGTTTAACCACAGATAAAATGAGATCAGGACATAAGCTACTCGTTTTTTGGTGAGTTCAATAATCTGGGGTCTCAAATGAAGAAAGAAGCCAAAGAGTCAAACTTCAATTAATAGCCTGCTTTAATCCCTGAGCTCACCCTGCTTATATTTGAGACAGGCCTTTAATTCCTTCAACATAAAACTCTCGATCAGCAAAGAAAGGAAACAGGCTTCTATCAAATTGTTTATTAAATCAGAATTAATATTTGTTAATTACTATTATTAATATAAAATCAGGCTACCGAATCACAACTTGTTTTGTCTCTCGTTGTTTACTGCCGGTAAATCTGAATGAATTGTACTTTGGTGATCTGAGGAGAATCTAACGGATCTAATGATGTGTTTATTTGTCAAAACGTGCAGCCGCACCTGGTCAGCGTGAGGGACAGGAGGCTAATTAGGACTAAGCTTTTAATTAATGTTTTACTGTCTAAAAAGAACCAATACTTGATCACCTACTCACGTGTGTTTCACTTATACAGTTTGGATTGTTGTTATGGTATTATGTACCTGTCCTCTGCAGAATGACAATGAAGTTGAATCTAATCTAATTATTTATTTACAGATGTGTATCCTGCAGTGTTTTGTGCATATTTTTAATTCTATGTAGATCAATTTTACGTGAGTTTTATCCTTTATGTTGTCTTGTGTCACGACAACAGATTCGTTTGCTGTTGCCTTGTCCTTGAAGAATAAACACATACATAAACAGTAATAAATAAGATAATAAACAGGCCCCCACTTTGATTCCTGCACCGCCTGATATTTTCAGCTGCTCTCTTCCTGCTGCTGTAGCTGCTGCAGGTGTTTCCGATATGCAGGACTTTAGCTGCTGAATTATTTCCCTTATGTCTCCGTCTGGTCGTTTGGAGCCTCAGAGATTTCTGTGGTGGAGCTTTAAAACATTATTATTATTATTATTCTGCAGGACACTCAGCTGACCCCGCGTCAGCCAGCAGGCCCCCGGAGGAAAAACCCCTACATATACAAGATGGACAATATATATTCTATATTTATCTGACCAACTGCTAAGCTTTGTTACTGATAGAAGACGCGTAGGTAGAAAATGAATGACACTTCTGTATGTTTAATTCAGATGCCGTCCTCGCTCTGGTGTTACAGCTGTCACTCTTTATCAAACGCTTTCTCCAGGATCTGTTCATCCAACGTCAACCGAGGGAGACGAGCAGCTGTTTAAAAAAGGTTTGTCTCTTTATTCGATGAAGTCTCTGCGTTCTCGTTCACTCCTGGTGTCTTTCCTGATTGAGACAGAAATTCATTTTAGGCAAACTTTGTGGTTTTTGAGGTTCTTCATAATTTATTTAGGAGTAATTTATCACTCCGAACATCATTACTGTGTTTCTATTTAAAATTACTTAAAAGAAGCAGGTCTTTAAAATGTACCTGTTACATTTAGAGATGCTGCTATTTCAATATTATGAGTTAATCAATATCTCTGGATGAGACGTATGAGCACAAAAAGCACTATTTCTCAGTTATTCACCCTGAAAAGACTTTTGGCTCCACCTGAATAGGCAGCATGTTGATCAGAGTTTTCTGTGTTGGAAAATAAAACATGTAATATATTTTTATATTTTAGAAACAGGACATATAGCCAGGATTTTAGAAATACTGACGTACAACACAACTCCCAGTGCCACGCCACCTCCCAAACAAATATGCGAAAACTTCTGGGGGGCTCAAGACTAAACCTTATTTACTTTTTTTATTTAGTTCTGGTTACATCAGTTGTCTTAAAACAACTACATTTTAGGATCTCTAGCCCAGGACTTTAAATCCAGTCCTCAGTGGAGGCTGTGGTCCTGTGAACAAATACAGCTCAAAGTGCTTTCAAATAAGAGAAAAATAAACTGACAAATGAAAGTTATCAAACAGTTCAAGCTGTTTCAGGCCCATCAAGTCCTTCCACCTAAACGCCAAAAGCCGGACGGCGCCTTATTTACCTGCAGAATGTTTTTTAAAGCACGACTTGACTCGTCTAATTGAGATTTCATCATCTGTCGTTCATTCCTGGAGCTCCTAAAATGTGACCTGAAACATCAGTGAAAGCTAAAGGTGCCTTTTTAAAGCCCAAATATGTAAAAATGTCAATCAGATTGCATTTATTGTCACTGCTGTGAGAAGTTTCTGTGCAGGCTGGCGGCTGCGGGCACACTGTGGAGATGAAACTGCAGTTATGAACGGAGGTCGGTGTTCAACAAAGTGGCACAATTTAATTTGTGTGGCAGGAACTGCACGGCTGCGATAGACTCAGTAATGAAACCTCTCAGCTTTAAGTTCTGTCTGCTTTATATTCACAAAGAGAAACGAGCGAGGCAGCCATTGTGGCGACATGCAAATACGCTGATCTCTTTAATACTGGCTTCACCCAATTGGAGGGCGACTTTGACAAGCAGAACAAATGCCCCGCGAGCACAAACATGTGCAGGTCAGGAGGAGCGGCGCTGATGGCCGAGGCAGAATTCAGCTTCCTTTATCCTCTTTTCAACGCCGGCAGTCACATTCTGCATGTTCGCTTACTGTTAAATTAGTCATCTGAGATTAGAGGCGGCTTAAAGAAGAAAAGTTTTCCCACCAAAGTTGATCTGCAACTTTATGTATAGGCTACTGAACATATGCTAAAACAAAATGTGGGCAAGTGAGTTTGTCTTTGTTGGAAAGTCTCAGAAGTTTCTGTGCACATTAACATTAACTCTATCTGCTTACTTTGAGTTTCTGTTAATTGCCGATTAATTAATTTCATCAGTTTGAACAGAATTAGGTTTCTCTGCTTTTCATACAATGCTATCAACACTCAACTGGACCTGTGAACACCTTGTCCTCACGAGATAAACGGCCGTATAGGTCCAGTCTGCAGCAGTTCATTACAACTAATATTTGAACCCGTTCTCATCTCCGGGCGTCAAATACCGTCGCTTTCAGAATAAGTGACAAAGCACAGTCAGAGCTGCCAACTTTTCAATTTAGTTTGGAGTGAGATTCGGTGTTGGAGGTCGTTTCATTTTAGGCCTTCTGTGTCATATCCCACCGCAGGAGTCGTGGTCATCACTCTTTAATCCTCAGGACTTTTGTTTTAAAAGTTCCACAGCCACATATAAACTCACCTAAAGGATTATTAGGAACACCACACTAATACTGTGTTTGACCCCCTTTCGCCTTCAGAACTGCTTTAATTCTACGTGGCATTGATTCAACAAGGTGCTGAAAGCATTCTTTAGAAATGTTGGCCCATATTGATGGATAGCATCTTGCAGTTGATGGAGATTTGTGGGCTGCACATCCAGGGCACGAAGCTCCCGTTCCATCACATCCCAAAGATGCTCTATTGGGTTGAGATCTGGTGACTGTGGGGGCCGTTTTAGTACAGTGAACTCATTGTCATGTTTGAAATGATTGGAGCTTTGTGACATGGTGCATTATCCTGCTGGAAGTAGCCATCAGAGGATGGGCACATGGTGGCCATACAGGGATGGACATGGTCA
Source organism: Micropterus salmoides (assembly GCF_014851395.1). Classification (NCBI taxonomy): domain Eukaryota; kingdom Metazoa; phylum Chordata; class Actinopteri; order Centrarchiformes; family Centrarchidae; genus Micropterus; species Micropterus salmoides. Next base: position 35,528,279 of record NW_024044237.1, read on the forward strand.
GAAACAATGCTCAGGTAGGCCGTGGCATTTAAACCATGCCCAATTGGCACTAAGGGGCCTAAAGTGTGCCAAGAAAACATCCCCCACACCATTACACCACCACCAGACTGCACAGTGGTAACAAGGCATGATGGATCCATGTTCTCATTCTGTTTACGCCAAATTCTGACTCTACCATCTGAATGTCTCAACAGAAATCGAGACTCATCAGACCAGGCAACATTTTTCCCGTCTTCAACTGTCCAATTTTGGTGAGCTCTTGCAAATTGTAGCCTCTTTTTCCTGTTTGTAGTGGAGATGAGTGGTACCCGGTGGGGTCTTCTGCTGTTGTAGCCCATCCGCCTCAAGGTTGTGCGTGTTGTGGCTTCACAAATGCTTTGCTGCATACCTCTGTTGTAACGAGTGGTTATTTCAGTCAAAGCTGCTCTTCTATCAGCTTGAATCAGTCGACCCATTCTCCTCTGACCTCTAGCATCAAAAAGGCATTTTCGCTCACAGGACTGCCGCATACTGGATGTTCTTCCCTTTTCACATCATTCTTTGTAAACCCTAGAAATGGTTGTGCGTGAAAATCCCAGTAACTGAGCAGATTGTGAAATACTCAGACCGGCCCGTCTGGCACCAACAACCATGCCACGCTCAAAATTGCTTAAATCACCTTTCTTTCCCATTCTGACATTCAGTTTGGAGTTCAGGAGATTGTCTTGACCAGGACCACACCCCTAAATGCATTGAAGCAACTGCCATGTGATTGGTCGATTAGATAATTGTATTAATGAGAAATTGAACAGGTGTTCCTAATAATCCTTTAGGTGAGTGTATGTGTAGATGAAAAGCCCAGTCAATAATCATGGTCAGATCAGTGTGATCAGGATACCTGCCAACCTCCAGACATGACAGCCTTAATGTCGACCAAACCTAAGAGTCTTCCCCCCCATGTGTCAACCCAGAGACTGTATTTCTTTTAATTCTGGAGAATGTCTAGTATATTATAGTTTTAGCATTAAACACTTGCTGCACAATATATCGCCGGAGCATCTTCATCGCAATCTGCTGTTGCACGATAGTCACATCGCAGAACAGTGAAATATCGAGCAAGTCAAATTAACTCAACCACCTCAACGTTTTTGCTGCTTGATAGAAAAGGAAAACTTGGACAGTTCTCATTTCAAGTTTGTCAGATGTAACATTATTTACTTTACATTTAGTTCTTAGATACACAGTTTGTAACTAGTGAGTGACGAGCAGGCTCTGCATGCACAGTGAACTACCAATCTCAATATTATTTTCAGTTGATAAATTCCTTTAGGATGCTCAATTATTTTCAAATAGAGCAACTGAAGTAATCTGGTAATCCTGTATTTTTTCATATCGAAATATATATTGCAGAAAAGAAAGTTAGTTTTTTCCATTATCCCTGGTGGAAATATTTTTTATCCAGGCTTTCAAGCATTCTGTATTTCTTTTTCTTTCATGATTTAGTCCTCCCTCCTCGTTGCGTCTTTGTTTGGGAAAGTTCCTCTTTAAATGTGGCAACTTTCAATACTTTTTGCATCTATCGCACATATCTGTGTAATCTATAATCTGCTGTTCATTACTTACTCTGCTGATATGATAGAACCCCAGACAGACGGACACAGAACCCGTTTGGGACTGTATAGATGAGACCTGTGCAAAACAAAACTTCACCTCAAATCCACATGGTAACTTCAGCAGCTCTGTGCAGCTCACATTCCCAACAGAGCAGGCTGTGCTTCATTTTTATATTGCAAAACTCTACCAGCTACGTTACGAGATCACAAACTGTCTGCCGCTCGCTTGATTCCTGTCACAGAGTCCGCCGGTGTCGCATCAGCTGGGTGGTGTATAATCGCGCCGACTCCACGCTATCAGTTATGCTACGTTAGTTTTTCCAATGTGTGAGAAAATTGATGTATGGCGTGAGAAAAGTGTCTCGCAAAGTCTCTCGCTCAATGTGTGAGAGTTGGCAGCTCTGGCGTAGTTATTTGGGAGACGCTCTGGGGTGATAGCTATCTAGCGCCCCCTACCCTTACCATAACCATCAGAACTGTTAAACCTTTATGCATGTGTTACGTCTGTGTGTCACTGCTGCTGTGTTTCTCCCTACATGTGTTACACTGTGAGGCGGGGGATTGGCTGGTCTTCGGCAAGTCTGGCTGATCCCGCCTCCCACATCCGACGATCCTGATTGGAGCGACGCACCAAACCTTCTCCAATCGCCGAGCTGCCTGCAGGACCGCCTTCGTACCTTCCCCCCTCAAATAGGCTGGTCTGCTGCTGGTTCGGGGCAGCTACCTTTTGCCATGTAGTTTGCCCCGACGCTGGTCCTAACTTTTGAACTGTGTGTGCGTGTCCTCAGAGAAAACAATCCTTTCTGTGTTTGTTAGATCTGTGTGTTACTGAGAGTTGGTAACTCACCTGGGCTGATCCCAGTAGTTGGTCTACAGACTTGGGCTAGGGGAAGCTCGTTCACTGATCACCCACACCTGTTAGTAAATACTTGTTTTAGTGACACTAGGTTTAGGGGTGCTGCGCTCCCTGTGTTTTTTGCTTCTGAACAACGGCTAGAGAGGTTTTTGTTTATTCCTTTTTTCAAGTAGTTTAGTAATCCCTCACATAGGAGGGATCTCTTTTTGTTATATTTGGTTCTTTGTTTTATGCAGCACCCACTTGCCCATTTTCTGTTTGACCATTTTGTGTGTATCAGACTGTTTAATAAATCTTTCCACCCATACCAAACCCATCTGGTTTATGTTTACGTCTCTCCTACCCCTAGAGAGCGGGAACGTAATCAACAGCGGTGCGGGTAGCTTTCGCCGGGCTCCTTTGTGTTGCTGCGTTGAAGCAAACGGTGGCGTTTCAAAGGGATGCTGAAGGGTACCTTTAGCGTAAAATAATTACGCTTTGTCAGCTTCGGTTATGACGCACTGAGATGAGAACGCGTTGAGTATTTACGTTTATTGTTACGCTGTGACGTCTGGTGGCCGAATGACAGGAGCACAGGAGGAAGTCAGATGACGCAGTATAAAAAGCGACATAAGAAGGTGGATGGATGGGTCAACTAAACTCATGACTTTGACTCAGCAGCCCGAACTTTGATTTCCATGACGACGTCTAAATCTGAGGCCATGCTTCTCAGCAGGAAACCAATGGAGCGCTTACGGTGCGTTCCGTTTACCTCAGGGGGTCGGAGCTGGGAGTGACGTCACACCCGAGTTGACGGCGTTCCAGTTACAAGTCGGGAAACCTCGCTCATTGTTTACAACTAGCCAGGTCCGCTATTGTTAGGTCGGTTGATAAGAAACGCATTGTGCGGTGTTTTTCCTCACACTGAACGCTGTAGCGACACGACCGCAGACAGCAGCTGGACGGCACTTTGTGTACGAACATTTCTATGAGACACAAGCACACAGAAGTGCTAATAAACAGCTTTCACTAATGCCGCGTTCCAGACCGGTCGGAACCGGGATATTTCCAAGTTAAAATATCCAATTTCCGACCTCAAAGCGTTTCAGGTGCGTGGTGGTGCGTGACGCCAAATGTAAATAATAAACATGGCTGACCACAGTTAAACCCTCAGCAGTGCACTTGGTGTTTACTGTATCACTGATTACCGTACGAAAGCACAAATTTACTCACCGATTTTGCTGAAACTGGATCATATTTGTTGGAAAATATGTCCTCGTTTTCTTTCTGATGTTTCCCGGCTGCTCTGCCTCAACTCTCTGATTTACTGACTTCCCTGATGGACACATAGCTTTGCTTGTTGCTGTAGCAAGTCAGCTAACTGCTGCTAACTAGCTGCCATTATCTAATTAGCTCAGTTAGCCTGCAACTACTGGTCAAATTAGCTCACGTTGCCCGTACTGGGAACTCTGAGCACCGGAACGTGTGTTTAGGTTTACACCTTTACTCAAACTCTGGAGGTTTTCAGGCCGGGGGCGGCGGTTTCCCTGCAGGGCATGATTGCGGGGGAGTGGCGCCGAGCGAGCGGGCCTCCCAGTGAACACAACATGAACAGGAACGAACACAGTCTCATTAGTTGACTCAGCCCAGTGACAAGAAACAAACTGGCAAGAAAACCACATTAGTGCTTTATTCCCAGTGCTCAAACTGACCCCTGTCGGTCTCGGAGGCTGCTCGGCCCCGGGTCTGGCTGCTCTGTTCACCCACTGGGAGCTGGAATCAGTCGGTACAGTCTGCATGACAGAGTGGGGGTGTAACCACAGTCAACTACTGGCTATACGCCGATCAACATAACAGAATTTATTTTTGTATCCTGATTACGTAACTGCGTTACACGTACTCCGTTACTCCCCAACCCTGGGCGTTCCATAGTACTTTTTGTAGTTGGAGGTCGGAAATTTCCCAGTTCCGAGTTGCCTGGAACGCAGCGGAACTGTTGAGCAGCCATCTTGGATCACAAAGTCGGGGTAGTGCGGTTCTCCCAGTCCGACTTAAGGGGGTGTTCCCATTGAAATTTCCGAGTTTGACCTTGGAAATTCCGACTTCCCATGTCAAATGGAACGCACCGTCACTCCGGGTAGGGAATGAGTCCTTACCCCAAGTGAAGGAGTTCGAGTACTTCGGGGGAGATTGGCCAGAGAATCGGAGCAGCTCTCGATCTCTGCCCTCCGGGGTCATGGAGGCTGGGTCATGATCTAAGGAACTAGATCGTGGGTCCATGTAGCCGAAATGGGTTTTCTCAGGAGGGTGGCTGGCTTCTCCTTTTGAGATAGGGTGAGAAGCTCAGTCATCCGTGAGGAACTCCGAGTAGAGTCTCGCTGCTCTTGTGTGCCAAAAAGAGCCAGTTGAAGTGGTTCAAGCATCTGGTAAGGATGGCCCCTGGGGACCTCCTTAGGAAGGTGTAGAGATTATACCTCCACACCGGCCTGGGAACACGTCAGGATCTCCCAGTCAGAGCTGGTTAATGTGTGGTTTGGGGTCCCCTGCTGGAGCTGCTGCCCCCACGACCCGACCCGTAGGCCTACTTAAGGTCCTGCACGCCTGTTGCTGGACTGACGCTCCTTTACGCCGTTTTGGGGAACGGTCAGCGTTTTATGACATTCAACCTATTTTGTCGTTTAGGATTGAACACGTCTGTGTGGTGCTTTTACAGGCAGCACACAAACTGAGAATCGGCAAAACAACACGTTGATTATGGGAACATCGACAGAGCAGCGTCGGCACTTGGTTAGCCTAGCTTAGCATAAAGGTTTTGTTTTGTTTTTTACGGATTACACAAACAAAATACAACATGTTACAACGTTTTAGGGGTGCTGGTAGGTGAATTTCTGAACTCTGAAAGGAGTCAGGCTAGTTGTTTTCCCCCTGCTTCAATCTGGGTACTCAATGCTGGGTACCCGTACTATACATTACTCAACATTCCCGGGTTCACCTTGCACCCAGACAGTGGAGAGCTATAGGCCTACTAGAGATTCTACTGCCTGTTCAGACTTGGTCTGACTACTTATGAGAGAGGAGAAACAGCCAGGTTCGCCAAAGTGCTTTATATTGGCATGGATCAATCAATCAATAAATAAATAAATCAATAAAAAAACAAATTTGACCATAAAATAGCAACAAAAAACTCTCAAACTGTGTTCAAAGACAAGGAGTAAAGGTTCATTTATAGTCGTGACTGCAAGCCTGGCGCAGGTCATTCCATAAGATTTAATAGATTTAATCTAGATTTAATCTGGAGCTTTCATTGACATCTCATGGTCATCCTCACTGGCTCAAGTCAGCTTTCACACTTGATGTCGTCTGTGATTATAGATTTCTTGCGGCGTCCCCAAACTGTTAGATATAAATGCTGCCTCTAGGTAGTTAATACACGTTTATTACACAAAGAACAGAACAGACTTTAGACAATGATGTTTTAAATAAAAGCATTCATTTGACTGTGTGAGACGAGCGTCCTCTTCAGACACAGGTACGATATTATGACTAAAAATTTGGACCTCTTTTCTTTCCTTGAGCATGCACTTTGAATTCTGCAGAAAATAAGAGAAATGAAGAAGAAAAGTAAACGCTTTAAGTGAGGAAAAGTTGCAAAGCTGTGGATTCACAGTTCAGCCACAACACCGACATGTGGATCCTCTGGAGGCCCGTCGTCCGCTCTCTCTGCCTGGTGGCGATCTTCACCTGGTAAGATGTCCCGTTCTTCTGTTGACCGTTTTCCTCTGTATTCATAAAAGAAACCTAAAGTTTCAATGATCAATCTTAAAAGTTTAGTGTTACGCTGATATTATTAGAACTTCAGTGTTTCGGCAGGTTCACAGTTTTGCATTTAATTATTTTTAAAACCACATTTAAGACCACATAGAAAGCAGTTTAATGTCATCAAGTATTTATTACTATATCACATTTTTTCAGAACTTCCCAGCGTTATATTTGTCTATTAATATACACACACACACACACACACACACACACACACGTTTACTGTTTTATTTATTTTCATTTTTATTTTTTAACACACACACTTTTACTGTTTTATTTTTTTATTTAAGACACACACGTTTACTTTTTTATATTTCATTAAAAAAAAAATTTTAATTTTCATTAAAAAAATTTTAAACACACTTACTGTTTTATTTTAATATTTCATTTTTATTTTTTACTTTATTTATTTTAATTAATTTTTATTTTTTAACCCACACACTTTTACTTTTTTTAATATTTCATTTTTATTTTTTGAACACACTTTTACTGCTAATTTCTCCCTTTCATGCCAATAAAAATGAATTGAATTGAAAAAATTGAATTAATAATAATTCCTAATGATATAATTCATTAAATTGACCTGGACCCAGATAAGTGGCAGAAAATTGAAGAATGCATTAACCAATAAAAATAAGATTTTTGCTCAAATCTTTATTCAACCATTCCGAGCTGACGAGCTTCCTGCAGCTCAATTCGCCGTCCCAACAGTCCCTCTGTGAGTTTACAGGTGCAGAGCATCTGACAGCCTGCAGTCCCACAAACTCTTATTACCTCCAAGATGCTGGTTTATTTCAGCTCGGCTCTTATTTACAACAGCTCCGTCCATCATCACAATCTGTCTCTTGATCTCAGTACAAACAGTTTGTAGAAAACTAACAGTGTCCATCAGATTTACATTTTAGTAAGAAAATATACAATGTTTTATTTACAAAGTGGCATCTGAGCAAAGCGCCGTACGTTTAACCTCCAGTGTTGATCCTTCCTGCTGCTCTGTGTTTCAGGTCAAGTCAAACTGCTCAAATGTTTCTTCTTCAGCACACTTTGGACCTACAAGAAACGCAAAAAGGTGTGAACTTCAATGTTCCCCGTCATCCACATCAGACGATCAGAACCTGCAGGATCGGGTCACCTGGAGAAGGCGGATATGGAGAGGAGTCCGAGCAGGAGCTCGAGGCTGTAGAAGCAGAGCAGGACGGCGCTGAGGAGGAACTCCAGCCGCAGGACGAAGGTCTGCAGCAGCAGGTAGTAAACAGCCAGCGCCGTACAGGGAACCAGGATGAGGAGCGACGCACACGAGGCCAGAGAGCGCTCACACAGGTTCCCCTTCCAGCCTGAACAACAGCACACTGAGGTCACATGACTGCAGTTTTATTATTTAGCCAGTTTAGTGAACTTTTCAGCCAGGAAAAAAAGAACGACGGCCAGTCTCGTTTTCAGCTTGAGATATTTTAGGATTTACACTCTGAAAGGGTTTCATTTGTCCCGCTAACTGAATAACACTGAATAAAAGTATTGGTACTCAGTTAGACAAAAAACTGATCAGCCTGGAAACGGTAAAAAAAAGTTGCACACCGTTTTCAGACTGAACCTGCTCGTGTGCTTAAAAATGTTACTGATCGCACAGATCAGGCGGGTGTTTCATTCGCTCACCGTAAAAGATCCTGAGAGTCTCCAGACCGAGGAAGAGCAGCAGCAGCACCACATCCAGAACCAGATTATCTGACGGGTAGGGCAGTAAAAGCCCTGCACACAAGAAACGGAAGAAAGATTAAGTTTATGTGTCCAAAAGTAGAAAAGCTTGAACTTAACCCAGAGGCGCGAGACCTCTGACATGTATAGCAATCGTAAGCTGCTTTGGATAAAAGCGTCAGCTAAGTGAATAAATGTGATGTAATGGAAATAAAGATTCTCTGACCTGCCTGAGGACAATAATTAAATATAATTTAAATTACTATATGCTGATTATACTTCAGAGTCTAATGAGATTTGTATGAACGTCCTCTCAGTAGGTGATTTGGACCTCCAGCATGGGGCTCTTGATGCTCTACTTTAAGGAATAAACACCCAAATCTTTCCTCGACACTTTTGTGGCTCAACATAAACTGCGTAAACAACGTAAACTGGGTTTTAACCCATTTCAGTAGAATAATCTGCATCGTTATACTCTCCCAGTGACATATAGCATCTTAAGACAGCAGATGTATATTTTTTACTTGCATTCTGCAGAACACTGATTTCTAAAGGAGAAGCCTGGTTTTAGTGATCGAGGGGAGGCGATTAGAGAAACCTGCTCCTGGAGAACGCTGATTTCTTGGTCTTGTATTTGAGTAACTGGGTTTCTAATCAGCTGGGAAGAATTTAAGATTTCTCTTTTGTATTTTTGTCTTTTCTTGCCAGGAGTCTGCCTGGATTTACAGGTCAAAATGTGGAGATTAACTGAAAACTTCACCAGGCTTAACTGTTAACGTGTTAGACCTTATAGAGCAGAAGTATCACAGCAAAATGCACCAAACTTCACATGACCACTATGAACAAGACACACATCAGCAGCAAGTCGCGCCAGTTTTACTTAAAGCTGCCACAATAAAAAGGACAAGTCACAGCCTCCCGTTAAACGTGTTCACATTTAATGAACACGATATTCTCTTAAGGCGAGACACAGCTGCTCAAAATGATGATTCTGTTTCAATCCGTCAGTTTTCAGATTTTAAGTTATTTTGCAACTATTTTCATCAGACTTTCATAACATGTAAGAAACAGTTTGTTTTCTAGAGGACAATGTTAGTTCATATTAGAGCCCGACCGATTTATCGTTTTGCAGATATAAGCTACTTGCACATATATCTGCATCTGCATTTATAACAGCCGATATATTTATAATTATTATTATTTTTTTTTTATTAACACATACAAACAACTTTTTACGTTTTATTTACTTATTTAATGAAATAGATTTTTCTGTAATTTATACGTAGCTTTGGCAATATTGTCATACATTCATGCCAATAAAGCTGAATTGAATTTGAATATGATTATTAAAAATAAGAAACAGAGAGTCGGATCCTTCCCTCAGGTCCTGAGTGTTGCATAGTTTTCCCAGCTCAGAGCCGGTGTTCTGACGATCTATGCTGTCCTATCGAAAAATGCCACCTTATGTGTTCCCATTTCCAATCCCATAAAGTTATAACTCTCACAGTATTATGACATCTTCTGTTTTTTTTATTATATTATAACATCATTTCAGGGGCAGCGTATTCAGCATATCAAGCTCCCACTACAAAATCTTTTTATATTGCACCACTACTCACTCCATGTGTACTGTAAGGAGATGGGGAGCATGTTGAAATACTATATGAAGCCATCTTTATTTAAGATATCAGGGGTAGCGTGTTCTGATTTTATTTTTTGATGTTGCTGACGATCAGCCGCTGTCTCGACTGCATGCACAACAGCAAGGTGGCACAGATTTATGGGCGTGGAAACAAACCACGCTTGTGGGTCATACGCATGCGCAGAACCGCTAAGTAGCGCATCTCGATGGGTAGCAGAAATCGACAGAACACCGGCGCTGCCAGAGCTACGGTGAGGAGCTCCTGGTAGCGCTCACACACGTTTTTCACCGCCCTCTCTGGGCTCAGCAGCGCGTTTAACGTTTCGGTAACCTGGTGTTGGAGGCTACGCTGCTGACAGACGTGATTGTAGATTTATTTCTGAAACAGTTTGGCAGTTCTAGCGACCGGTCCTCTCATTTCTGTCTAATTTATTACTTCTAAATATTTTCTAACATCGCCAACAGCAGATAACGCTGCCTTGTTGCTAAATTAGCCACAAAGCTAATGCCGGTGTTCTCTCACACTTTAATTTAAGCAGATTAAAATGACCTCTAAAACACTGCTGCTCGCATGACTGAGCTCGTAAATATGCAAAAACATAATAACGGTAAGACAGGACAAAATCCAGCACGAATACATAGGTGTCATTTACACTGGGGACGCTGGGGACATGTCCCCGCCACCACTTTTTGAAATGGCTGATTTTGGAAAGCGTTTGCTAAAAGTTCTCTGAAAAATAGCTTGCAACAAGAAATGTTAAATAACAAATAAAGCTTATTTGAGAAAGGTTTACTTGCACAATAGGAAAAGAAGAAATGCAATGTAAATATAGAAGAAACAGATCCGCCTTGTCCAAAAAAAAGTAACTTAGGCTTAAAAAAAGCAAGCTGCTGATCACTGCATTGTATTCAAGATATTCTGAATTGTCAGCGGCCACATGAATTTTGTTTCCCTTCATATAAATAAAAACATTTACATGAGTGGATGACGTGACAAAAGGACCAGGAGTCCTTGGATTAAACACATCAGGTGAGATAGATTTCTACGTGGAACTTAGCTAAGTTATCTAGCTAGTAGCATCATAGCAGCAAGAAAGCAATAAACATTAGCTAGCTTTACTGCGCTAACATTCTTGACTTGCAAAATTATATTTTAAATTGACCAACATCATGTGTGTAATTCAGGGCTCAATTTTAACGGGATAAAAAGATAAGTTGTCTCTCGCCATTCACTACCTTACATATTTTTTCTGAAATAAGGTCCCATGAGCCGGAAGCGGAAGTGAGTGAATTAGGCTTTCTGTGTACTTTTCACTTGCTGTTTTGGTTTAAGGCGACTTGTTACATTATGAGTAAATCCATAAAAAAAAAAAACATATGATAAAAACCGTTATGCAAATGTCTACCCATTTGGTTTATTATCAATAAAACCAAAATAAATCCATCTGACTCTTATTAATGAGCTGGAAAATGGATTTGGGTGATATGCAAATCAGCGCATAATTAATGAGGAAATACTTTATTTGCATATCAAAAACATAAAAAGTTGTACATTTTTAAAAAAGCTATTATTTCTGTATAATTTCAGCTTGTAAGGTTTCACTGTGATGTGAGTAAAGTTGTGGGGGGGGGCAGTTTGACCCGTGTCTCGACTTAATACTTTGACCGAGTTCATCGTGTCTGGCTTTCAATCCTTCTGGACAAGTGTAACACCAAGCTGCGTCCAGCAGATGTCGCCACACTGACTGCTTCCAAACAGCCAACTGCTTTGTGAACTTCATCACTAACGAGGTGCAGTGCAGACGGCGGAAGCTGCGCGGCTTCTTACAGACCTTTGTAGATGAACATCAGAATCTCCGCCAGGCAGAAGGCAGCAAAGTACCAGCTGTTCAGGTAGAAGAGGACCTGCAGAGGAGTGGACGAAAGCTGAAGAAAGAGCGAGTCAAGGACAACAGAGGGACACATCAGTAACACACAGACGGACAGCTCTGCATCAGCTTCACGTGAAGGATACGATCGGTTGGATCCCTGCAGAAAGAGACAGAAAATACAGCCGTTAGAGGCGAACTCATGTCTCAATGTTACATCTATACGGTTATACAAGAGTAGTTTTTCTCTGACGATCAAAAATAACAAATTAATATACTGAGCAGGCGGGTGAGGAGAAAGCCCAGGCAAAGGCTCGTGTATTATCTCTAAAAGTATCTTTAATTTTACTTTATTGGAGTAAATGTTTGGAAAACATCAGTATTAACTGAAGAAAGTTTATGAAAGAAACTATGAAATTAAGGAGCTGACGGGCTGCAGGGACTGTCAACACTGACTTGTTTGTTAATATGGGTGGTGATGGAGCAGTGGTTAACACACATGTCTTTGGGTTCAATTCCCCACTGTGAGACATCCACCATTGTGTCCCTGAGCAAGACATTTAACCCCTCATTGCTCCAGAGGCGTGCGACCTCTGACATATACAGCAACTGTAAGTTGCTTTGGATAAAAGCATCAGCTAAATGAGTAAATGTAAATATCTTGTGAAATCATTAACATTTATATAGATAATATAATGTTTATATGTGTTGTCATTATCACCCAGCTCTGCTCAGATCATCTGACATATCTGTACAATCACCGCGCAATCAAACATATTTATTATTAACTCTATACTGCTGAATATATTTACATTTATTCATTTATCTGACGCTTTTATCCAAAGCGACTTACAATTGCTGTACATACCTCCTGCCCTGTGAAGCTTTTTTTTTATTAAATATATATAAAAAATTAAAATAAAACACAGTTTTTCACATTTTACACTCCGATGACAAACTCATCAATAGCGTCAGTTTCTTCGGTGGCAGCAGTCGTGGACGCAGTAATAACCGCAGTAGTAGAGATTCCAGTATGTTACCAATTATATTCGCGCCAGTGGTGGAAAACACAACATTTAACTAGAATAGGAGAGAAGAGACTTTATTGATCCCACACTGGGGAAATTCACTTTTTGCAGCAGCTCCAGATACGAAAATACACATTAAAGAAAAACTAGAATAGAAAAATACAAGATGTCATAGAAAGTGGTCGTTCAGAGGTGGACAGTAACTAAGTACATTTACTCAAGTACTTTACATAAGTACAAATTAGAGGTATTTGTACTTGAGTCACTTTCTACTTCTACTCCATCTCAGAGGGAGATATTTTTACTTCACTACATTTATCTTTACTTTAAAAAGTCAGATTTTTACACACAAAGCTAAAAGTTTATAAAATATGAAGTTTAGTTATAAATTAATCTCTAAACAGTTCATAAAAGTACCGCTTGTGCATTAGCTGATTGGTAAAAGCATGAAGATTTGCTGCTTTACCTGTTCATTATTTTAATGTGTTTTTTAATAATTTTGAGGTTTTGACTGGCAGAACAAACATTTCTCACTATTTTCAGAAGGTTTACAATCGATGAACAGAGACAATAATCAGCAGATTGATCCAGAATGAAAATAATTATTAGCTGCAGTCCGATAAAAACAATTAGAGCAAGAAAACCCTGAATGCATGTGGAATAATAATCTAATGATCTAAAATAAATGACTGTAATTTCTCATTCTCCGTTGAGTACTTTTAAATACTTCAAGTACATTTTCCTGATTATATTTACATACTTTTACTTAAGTAACATTGTCAAAGCAGTACTTTTACTGGTAGCAGAGTATTTTTAAAGGTACTTCAGTAGAAAAACAGCTTTGTTAGCAGCTGTCTGTAACAGTGTAAGTTAGTTTCTGGTTAAGGTTTTGAACTTTTTGTGTAACGCTGTAATGTTAAACTGTCTGTATCTGATATTAACACGCGATAATAACGTGAATTAGAAGCTAACACACCGGCTAACTTTACAGCACGCAGGCGGAGATTACGACCGTTTCTCTGCAGGTGTTCGTGGCTCGCGGTTCATTGTTGAACCATCACAGCTGCTCAACAGTTTTTATTGTAAAACTCGCTTTTAGCCTCTATTTGCGTGTTTGTTTGGCAGAAATAATGTGGGACTTACCGGGCGCCATGTCGGATTGTCATGGAAACAGCTTGGGAGGAAGTGACTCTTCTTCTTCTTCTTCTTCTTTAACGGCGGATTGCAAACATCTTTTAAGTGCATACCGCCCCCTGCTGTACTGGAGTCTGTAACATCACATCACTCAGCTATCAACCTCAATAAGGTGCTCTCATATTCTGCTCACCAGCCCAGTGTCTTTAAGAAATTTAAATAATGCCTTCCTGGTGATTCTTACACCCTTTTCTTCTCCTTCTGTTCCCAACACCCCCATCAGATTCCAGTCCCGCCCTGCTTCCTGAACCCTGTCTTGAAATATCTGTCTTTCCAACTCAAACAATATGCAGTGCAAAATGATGTTCAACATTTTCTTTAACCCCACAGTTTACACACTTTTCACTATTCCTTTTCCCCAATAAAAACAAGGTGCCATTCAGTCCTGTGTGATCTACTCTCAGTCTGGTCATAATAATTTCCTCCAGCCTGCTCCTTTCGCTATAATTTATATTACTGACAGACTTTTGTATTTTATAGTAACTCCTTCCTTTCCTGTCTTCCTCCCACCATTTCTGCCATATTTCAGTACCTTTCTTCTTAATGGCTGTTTTTCCTTCTCCTTCTCCTAGAGGTATTTGAACTGTTATTTCCTTTTGTAATGCCTCTTTTGCTAGTTTGTCTGCAATCTCATTTCCATTTCCTCCCTCATGAGCTGGCACCCAGCAAAACTGAACATCTATCCCTCCCCGATGTAATCTTAATAAGATGTGAAACATTTCTATCAGTAGGTCATCTCTGACAGATGTCATTGGCTGAATGCTTTTAATAACTGCTAAGGAGTCTGTGCATAATATCACCCTATCAGGTCTGACCTCTTCAACCCACTGTAATGCTATAATAACTGTATGCTGTATATACGGATAGCCTATCTGATAATCGTTTTGAGATATTTATTTTGAATTCTGGTATATTTATTCCAATTCCCACACATTCCTGTTTGTTTTTAGATCCATCTGTATAGATTTTTAGATAATAATAATAATTTATTTTTTCCAATGTTGTTTTTGCTGCTGCATCATATACTATGCAACCATAATCTATTGATGACCTCATGCATGCTCTATATATGTCAGTTAGTGACTGTTTATCTGCACCCCAGTCACATCCCGCCACCGCTCTCAGTAAATTAATAACTTGTTTGCATTTAGTTTCCAATTGCTTTATGTGTGTTTTCCATGTGTACTTACTATCAAACCACAATCCCAAATTCTTAAATTCATTTACTTTTTCCATTGGCTGCTGATATAGAAAAAGCTTTTCTACATGACACTTTCGCTTGTTTGTGAACACCATATAACAGGATTTGCTTGTTGATATTTTAAATCCCCACTTGAATGACCACTTCTCTACTTTCCCTATTGCTTTCCTAATGTTCTCTAACACATATGTCTCATTTCTTCCTCTCATCCATACGGCCCCATCATCTGCATAATGCTCAGTGTCTCTTCTTCGGTTTTACACTAAACCGGAGCAGGTTTCACTGGCTGCCCCCTGCAGGCCGTATGTGGTACTGCTGCCCCTGCTGAGCCAGAGGAGGGAGAAGTACTCAGCTCATTTACTAAAGTACTACTACTACTGCTGTACCAGAGGTGGGAGAAGTACTCAGCTCATTTACTAAAGTACTACTACTACTGCTGTACCAGAGGTGGGAGAAGTACTCAGCTCATTTACTAAAGTACTACTACTACTGCTGTAACAGAGGTGGGAGAAGTACTCGGCTCATTTACTAAAGTACTACGACTACTGCTGTACCAGAGGAGGGAGAAGTACTCGGCTCATTTACTAAAGTACTACGACTACTGCTGTACCAGAGGTGGGAGAAGTACTCGGCTCATTTACTAAAGTACTACGACTACTGCTGTAACAGAGGTGGGAGAAGTACTCGGCTCATTTACTAAAGTACTACGACTACTGCTGTACCAGAGGAGGGAGAAGTACTCGGCTCATTTACTAAAGTACTACGACTACTGCTGTACCAGAGGTGGGAGAAGTACTCGGCTCATTTACTAAAGTACTACGACTACTGCTGTACCAGAGGTGGGAGAAGTACTCGGCTCATTTACTAAAGTACTACGACTACTGCTGTACCAGAGGTGGGAGAAGTACTCGGCTCATTTACTAAAGTACTACGACTACTGCTGTACCAGAGGTGGGAGAAGTACTCGGCTCATTTACTAAAGTACTACGACTACTGCTGTACCAGAGGTGGGAGAAGTACTCGGCTCATTTACTAAAGTACTACGACTACTGCTGTACCAGAGGAGGGAGAAGTACTCGGCTCATTTACTAAAGTACTACGACTACTGCTGTACCAGAGGAGGGAGAAGTACTCGGCTCATTTACTAAAGTACTACTACTACTGCTGTACCAGAGGTGGGAGAAGTACTCGGCTCATTTACTAAAGTACTACGACTACTGCTGTACCAGAGGTGGGAGAAGTACTCGGCTCATTTACTAAAGTAAAAGTACTACTACTACTACTACTACTTCTGCTGTATCAGTGGTGGAAGAAGTACTCAGAAGTTGAAAAAAACCCACATTACATATAATAATTTTAAAAGTATAATTTTCAAAAGGGTGAAATAGAAAATAAAACATAAAATATTTTTTACATCACCTGTTGCATCTGGTAAAAAATGTTGATTACTTTACACAGGATCAAAGTAATTTGTGTAACATTATAAAACATAAGGGGGCGGCGCAGTGGTACAGTGGGTGGTACAGTGGTTGGCACTGTTGTGTCACAGCAAGAAGGTCATGGGTTCAAACCCCTGTTGTCCCGGCCTTTCTGTGTGGAGTTTGCATGTTCTCCCCGTGTGTTCTCTCCAGGTGCTCCGGCAAAGACGTGCAGGCTAGGTTGATGGGTGTCTCTAACAATTGTCTTAGGTGTGAGTGGTTGTTTGTCTGTGGACTGGCGACCTGTCCAGGGTGTAGCCCTGCTGACGATGGATGGATATAATACACAAAGTTGTACAATGAAATGAAAGTTTGTAGTCCTTTCAGGCAACACACATGTAACATATCACCTACTTCTATATATAGAAGAATAGGGATATATATGCAGTTATTTATGAACATGCACGCAAACACCCAGGAACTAATTCTGCAGTGGATATTTTTACATGTGCATCTGAGGGAATAAAACATGAACAGCAGTAACAAGATAGTGATTATAATGTGGTTTGATATACTCATGTGTAGCTTATTTTATAATGAAATATCATATAATCTGAAGGGATGTGAATTTGCATTCTTGCTAAACATTGGCATATTTACATCTTATATTTTTATTCTGACCTTCATTAACGTGCCTTGTCCATAAAATAAAGTAATAAAAAAATGTAAAACTAGTAACGACACGTTTGGAGTTTAAATGGGTTAAATATACCTGTATGTTACATTTAATGTGGTATAAAGAATTCCTGTTATTTAACTTCTGTGGATATATAAAAGAAATGTTACAACAAAGTGTTCACTTTGTACTTTTTGCTAATGTGATGTGCTTCGACGTCTGCAAAGCGTTTAGAACTACAACACCCAGCTGCCTTTTACGGCTCGCTGATTGGCCAGAGCCGTGCGAGGGTTTACGTGGCATTGCTGTGTCCGCGCACGCTCAGTCGAGCTCTCTCCCGGCAGGAAGATGGTGTCTGTCAGGATGCGGTCGTGTGTGTTGTCACTTTTACTTCTCAACGTTTTCTACAGCGTCGTCTCCTCTTTGTACTTTCACATCGGAGAGACCGAGAAGAAATGTTTCATAGAGGAGATCCCGGACGAGACGATGATTATCGGTGAGTTTCAGCGGCGGCGGGAAGTCTCAGGCTAATGCTAACTGCTAGCTCTCCAACTTTAGCTCAGTTAGCTAATCGGCTAACTGAGCTAAAGTTGGCTCAGTTAGCCGATGAAGTCCACGAACAGATCTGTTGATTTACAGCTCAGTAAAGAGTATTTAGTCCGAAACGGCGTTACGTATTTTCATTTCTCCTCCGTGTTAAAACATGCAGCGGTATTTGTCATGTCAGTGTAGCTAAATAAAGAGTTTAAAACTACTCCGGAAACACATTAAGATCCTGTAAAGTAAGTTGACTCAAGTGTTTGACATGTTGAAGGTCCTGGTTCATGTTTCACACTAACTATTCACAGCAAATGCAGGTGTTTGCTCACCTGACTGGCCTCTAACAGCTCACCTGTATGAATGGTCGAACCATACGCTGCTTTTTAAGTGGCTGATATTTAGATGGCTGATAAGTAATGTGTAGTTTTGTTATTCAGTATAATCAAATCTTCATGTTATCTCAGCATTAACGTGTTGGTTTTTTTTTTATGAATGATACAGAAACATATTTTGGGTTCTGCTGTGGATTTTGCTGATAGTGACTTGATTCATAATATTACAAAGAGTCCAGACCTGCTCTGTAATAAAAGTGGAATGAATTGGAGAGATATAAATAAAGTTGAATTTAATTCAGCTGCATTATTCTCTATAGTATAACTATATATATATAAAACACCAGTAATGGTGATAGATTTGAGCTGCTGTCATTTAGGAGAAACTTGTTCGCTTTTAGGTATCGCCAGATCTCAACCAACTAGTAACCAGTCAAGTTTATTTATAAAGCGCATTTAAAAACAACCAAAGTGCTGAACAAAGTTATACCAGTGAGTTAAGCTGTAGTTCATCACTCAACACTGACAGGAAGTCTTGAACTTCTCTAAATACCTGTGGGGGAGCCTGCACATAGAGAAGTACTCTGTGCACACAGTAAAAGCCAGAACAGACTCCATACTACTGGTGTAGTTTTGTATTGATCATGTGATAACTCCCTCCCAGCTCCTGGAGTGACCTCTGACCTCTGGCAAACACTACATTTCACCTTTTGTTATAAATAAAGGATCACAGCATCACTGTTAGGGATAGAAGTACACATTTAATCAATAATATAATGCTTAAGATGTTGAATGAAAGTCACTTATTTCTTCAACAAAATAAAATTTTTAACCTATCATCCATAGAGCTTGCGAAATTAAAATTAGCATCACCAGCGAGCAGCTTTGTCGAAATGAGACGACACAATATTTGACAAGTTTGTCTGTGTTGCATCAGCGTACGAAAGCACGCCTGTCCTCGTCTAACAAACAGCTGCAGCGCCTCTGCGTGGCATTTTAACAATCACATCATGTTTCTTGATTTAAAAACACACAGTCGCCGGTGTAACGTGAACCAGGCTGTTAACTGTATTTGTGACAAAATTATTTTAACTCACAAATCCACTTTTCAAAGCGTCTGATTTATTTAGAGAGACCATGAGATGCGGGCTTTGGGCTGAGATGAGGAGAGTTTAACTTGCCGTCTTTCTCTGCAGGAAACTATCGGACTCAGCTGTACGATAAGCAGACAGAAGAGTACCTGCCGGCCACTCAGGGTCTGGGGATGTTTGTGGAAGTCAAAGATCCTGATGACAAGGTGAACAGAAAGATCAAACGCTGCACAACGTGAACAGCAGAAGTAACGTCTGCTGCTTTTAACTGGTGTGTTTCCTGCAGGTGATTCTGTCTCGGCAGTACGGCTCCGAGGGAAGGTTCACCTTCACATCACACACACCTGGAGAGCATCAGATCTGTCTGCACTCCAACTCCTCCAAGTTCTCCCTGTTTGCTGGAGGCATGCTGGTGAGGAGGCATCTCTCAGATTCTGTTCACACATTTTGTTTCTACCTTAAGTTGGATCTTTAAAGCTGCTTTCAGATACAAAGAAACTGTGTCCTGCTGTTCACAGTACTATTTTCCTCCAGTGCCTCTCATTTTAGCTCCTGTGTATGTTGTACATAACCAGATAAGCGTAAGTTATTTGCTCACAACTGCAGCTCTATTTGCCTGAAGCAGATTTGACTCCATTTAAATGTTATGTTTATGTTCAGTGTTGGTTTTTAATCGTAACACGTGTCTCTGTGTGTTGCTACGTTATGTACTGTTAGATTAATAAAATGGTACTTCATTCATTACTTACTGCTGGACTTGTGTTGCAGAGGGTTCACCTGGACATCCAGGTGGGCGAACACGCCAACAACTACGCTGAGATTGCCGCCAAAGACAAACTGACGGAGCTGCAGCTGAGAGTCAGACAGCTGGTGGAGCAAGTAGACCAGATCCAGAAGGAGCAGAACTACCAGAGGGTCAGTCCTTGGTGTTGTTCAGACTGCAAATCAGATTTGTTCCTAAGATCAGATCTGTAGGACCGACTGATACTGCAAGACAGCACCGCCCTATCTGCTTGGGTTGCGTGTGGTAATGCCGGATGTGTTACAAGCCGTGTTTCCATCTAATTGTCATGCGAATTATGAGCGTACTTTTGAAATGTCCTCAGAAATGTGTTTCAAGCGGGCAAGTTGCTACCAGCCATGTCTCCGCACGTTATGGGAATATCCGGTGTTATGCTGAGTTTTGCGTGCACCTCCAGATAATGTTTTTAAACGCTATAATATCCTTTGTTCATCAATGGGGATAAATGATTTGAAGTATTTTATGAACGTTTAGAGTCACTAATATTTTATTGCACTCAGTAGAGGCAGCGTTCAGCAACAATATGCGGTGATAACCCCGTTTGATCAGTGTGCAGAGCAAAGGGTCTGAAAAGGACCTTTAAGAGGTGAATGCATAATTCGGCAGAACAGCTGATGAAGGCTACCTGCCCAGATCTGCGTCCACCTCTTTTCTCAGCACAAATGAGCGTTAGCAGCCGCGAGCTGCAGGAAATTCTCAGCAGGCGTGCAGAACTCTGCACAACCGGGCGAGACGCCGACAGCAAAAACAGCTGATCAGACGTGAGTTACGAGTTCGCTGCGTTAGAACTTATTCTCCCGTTTAGCGCATTTACTCTTTTTCCACAAAAAACCACCTCAACTTATTTGTGAAATTAAGAATTTTTTTTTCGAATTTTGCCGTTTCCATCAAGTGGAAAAAAATGAACAAACAGAGAAATGTATCTTTTTAGATAAACAGATGTTGACAAAGTTTGACTTTAGGGACCTAATTGGAAGTTGGAAAAAGGTAATAAATTGCAAAATATCTCAATATATTTAAAATCGAATGGCAACATAAATATGGTGATAATATCGTATCGTGGGGCCTCTGGTGATTCCCACCCCTACTTCAAATGAGGCTTACCGTTCAGTTTCTCTGGACCTGCCCCTCAGGATCACAACGTTAGTCCAACATCGCCGAGCCTGCTAGCCACATTAGCCGCGCAATATGCTAATGCAAAGTTAGCTAACCTTTTCAAATAAACAATAAAGCAACACTCACAGCTTCCGAGTTTGAAGTCGGGTCTCGTACAGCCCACGGCGATCCATCCTTGAACCGTTACAGAGCTCGTTACGGTTGTGGAACTTCTCGTTTATTAATTTAACACGCTCTGAAGGGTACAGTATGAACACTGCGGTTGTTGCGGTGATTGCCTTCCTCCGCGGGAGGCTTGACCAATAGCGCGGTATTTCAATTTTGCGGTTATCTCGTCAGCCCTTACCAGACTTTCTAAAATCTTTCTGGTTATTTGGGCTGGCAGCATGTACAGTTGCAGGTCAAATGTTTTAGTCAGGGACACTTTGTGGCAGTTTGGGGATTTCAGTCATTTTTGTTAAAGATTGTGACCCAAAACCCTCATTAAAGGCAGTTTCCACTGGAGTGGCGTTGAACTCCTGGACTGTCAGATGAACCTGAATCCTGCCAGAAGTTTGTTGATTCCAGCCGACCAGACATGCGAAGAAAGACTAGCTGTGCGGTCGATATAGTTTTGTTAATTTTCAGAAGACTTGTAATGAATTTGTTAAAGAAACAAAGTGTGTTTTCAGTTCCTTCTGTTACAGAACGTTAAATGTCCGTCTGTCCTCTCTCAGTACCGTGAGGAGCGTTTCCGTCAGACCAGCGAGAGCACCAACCAGCGGGTCCTCTGGTGGTCCATTGTCCAGACCCTCATCCTGGTGGCCATCGGCATCTGGCAGATGAGACACCTCAAGAGCTTCTTCGAGGCCAAGAAACTGGTGTAACTTTTCTCCTGGGAGTGTGTGTGTGTGTGTGTGTGTGTGTGTGAGAGTGTGTGTGTGTTTGTGTGTTTGGCCTCTGCTGATTGATGCAGTACCGAGTGGCGGCGCTCGCTTCTGTTGGAGGAAGAGCTGCTGAGGAGACGGGACGCAGAGAAATCCAGCTGCGAGATTCTTCTTGAAAACAACATCTTTAGTTAATTATTATTCTAATTATTATAACTGTTCACATCGCCGTCATCTCCAGCCCGGTCTGTAATGAGCCCCTCACATTTGCAGTAGACTATCAGGGAAAGTGCGACAACTCTATTTATTACCCAGATAGCTTTGCCACAAAACTACCAGGCAGATAATTATGAGAAGAATTTGATTTGTGTTTTTTAAATTGATTTGCCCCTTTTTCTTCCTCGTTAACTCGCTGTGAAGAATACATGATGTGTTACTGGCCACTAGAGATTCAGAGCCGAGCATTAAAGAGCCAACTGTTTACATGAAATGGTTTGAAGCAAACGCCGTTTGGCCTCTGAGCCACAGCAGAACTTATGATCTGGTTCGTCTGCGTTTTACGTCACGCAGGAACGTCTTAAGTTCGGACTTTGCAACAGCGTGAACGTTGACTGAAAACAGCGTCACTCGAGGTCGTTATGAACAGTTGATGGAGAATAGAAGGCGTCTCTATTAGTTTCCCCTCCAAACTTTCCTTTCTTTGTTGCTTTTGTTGAGTCTGCTGCGCGTCTTGATGTGCTGCCCCCACCGTTCATGGGACGACCTGCATCTCGTGGAAGTGTAGTGTTTATTTCTGAGGACTAACTAGCCATGAACTCGTTAAATATAAGTATATTGGAGCTTTTAATTTTGCCACCAGCTGTTAAATACTGAAGCAGAATATAAATCTAGTCGGCGCCCAGACTGACTACTGACTACTCGAACAAGTGGAGAGAACAATCCATCAAAGCGCTCTCAAGATTGACACTTCTGTTCTTCGTGACGGCGTAAGATTCCTCTTTTATTTTCTCTTTATTGGTTTTTCCGTTTCTTTCTGCGTGCGAGTGAATCTGCATTTTTACTGTGTCCAAACTGAATGTATGTTTCTGTTTGTCTGACTCTGGCTTGGTGTTGGTTTGCTGGTGGAGGCACCAACACAAACAGGAATGTTCAGAGGGGCCCTTTGGATTCCTGAGATTAGTCTGGTCGCTTAGGTCCTGAGACCTTTTGGTTAAAAAGCGGGTTTAGATGTCGGCGCCTTCGTTAATCCTACCAGACGAGAACTGGCTCGGTAGCTTTTATCAGCCGTTGGCTCCAAACGTTCCCAGAGACGCCTTCCTGTGTGGCTCTCTGTTTTCTTTTCCAGAAACCAGTCGCTTAAAGGAAAAGCATCACGTGCTGTGTCTCCTGGATTAAAGGAATATCAGTCAGGACTGGAACCAAACAACCTCGCGCTCCCTGCTGGCGGCGCCTGAAACGTTTAAACTGATGACTTTTCAAAAAGCTAAAAAAAAAACCCAGTGAGCAGATCTACTGAAGAAAAACAATCTGTTAAATTCCTGCGTCAGCCAAAACCTCAAAGACCCGAATTTACTAAATATTAGTCGTATAGAGCTTCCACATGATTTTGTTAGCGAGAAATGAGCAGAGTTGTGGGATAAATCTGAACCCGAGGAGTGAAATGAAAATGATTTTAAAGAAACTTTAGAGACAGACGGCCGATCGCAGGTTTTCACCTCTCCAGCTCTTGAAGTGTTTTTATTCCTTCCTTATCCTCTGGTGGTTTGTGTTGAACAGTTTTATGTTGCTGGTAGATGTTTTTTTCCTGGGTTAGAATTGAAAATCATTTTGGTTTAGGCTGGACGAGGGGCTTGGATTTATTTTATTTTTCAGAGAGATTTTGTCCATGTGAAATCTTGCACTCGAAATAAAGTTTTGTCACATTTGGTTTAAATGATTTTTGAGTTTCTTTTATTCTTATTTTCTATCGTCTGTAACTGATTGTGTTTTAAGGAAAATATTTAGTTTTATACTTTTCTGCTGTATCCTCGGATGATCTGTTTTGTGTAATGCAGTATTGATGGGCATAAAGTTTTTCACTAAACATTTAAACTCGACTACATTTATGCCAACAGTATGAGTAACAACTTCAGTATTTCTCTCCCATCATTTTAATTGCGGCAGTGCAGAGAATCAAACATTGTTTATTATAATTTCTTTAGTAAATAATATTAATTTACACAGCGCTTTTCAAAACCGAGTCACAAAGTGGTTCATGTTGTTGAACCAGGATTAAAACATTTCAGGGGGAAAATAAAATGAAGTACAATAATTAAAAATATAAAGTGGAATAAAATACCCATCAGTAATATAAGAGAAAACCAATAATAATTGAACACAAACATGTTTTTCTTATTAATAAAGTACACAAACGAATACATCTATTAAGTCTTAAAAATATTTCTTTTGTATGTTTTTCTTTTTTGCAGGTGCTGTGTTGGTTAATGTTAGTATTTCCTCCCTGGAAAATGTTCCTGCTTCATAGACTGCTGGGTAGTTTAATCTTCATGCGTCGTATTTTATGAAAGACACAGGAAGTGGAGCGGAAAGCACAGTATTCTCCTCTGAAATGCTTTGCAATATCACACGAACAATTAAAATCAAATTAAGTTCAAGCACCTCAAGATTGTACTGAAGAACAATAACTGAATAATACAGAGCACTGCATGCCAAACACACACAGAGGAGTTCCTACCCACAGGCCATCACTCTGAGGAACAGTTAACTGGAGAGACAGTGTCACGAACAATCGCTGTGACTCTGAGTCTGACGTCCATTATAGCAACAGAATGGTGTTCAGATCGTATACAGTACTGTGCAAAAGGCTTTGGCCGGTGTGGAAAAATGCTGTAAAGTAAGAATGCTTTCAAAAATAGATTATATAAATAGATTAAATGCAAAATGACCGAACAGAAGAAAAAAATGTATATCAAATTCTTCTAGGAACGCTTGCACAAAGTCGGTTTTTGTAGGCGTATCGTCGTCAGGTGTGTGATCATAAGTTCAATATGTAGATTGAAACCTAATCAGAAACTGAAACAGAAACGGCTGCGTAGGAGGAATAAAACTGGGTGAGGAACGATAACAGTACAAGGAAAAAACTGCAGCAAATTATGGATGGATTTAATCTTGTCCAGATGGTTAAAGGACCGACACGGATCACAAACAATTGTAGCACCCAAATTGACCTAATCTTCACCAATCATCCTGAATGGATCACAAAATCGTACAATATGTTAACTGGTCTCTCAGATCATAACATGGTGCTGATAACAAGAAAATTAACCAGAAAGCGATTTTCAACCTATTCCGGAAAAAAGGAGTTCATTGGCATTCCAAGGAGCAAATAGGAACAATTTCACACAGCAATAAGAAATATGAACTGGGACGCTCTACTATTGGACAATGAACTGGAAATAATTAGTCAGAAATTCACTGACAAAAATTAATGAATTTGCAGTGACAAACACAAAAACAGAAAGTGTTCTTTTCCCTGGCTCAGTGATGATATCAAACAATTACTGAAAGACAGAGACAATGCCCTTAAAAAAGCCAATAAGTCAAAACTATCTTGTGACAGACTAAAATTTGCTTCGTTATGGAATAAAGTCACAAGACAACTACGAAAAGCAAAGGCAGACTTTTTTATCACAATGATTAAAAACTGTCATGGAAACTCAAAAGCTATTTGGGAACAGATCAATAAACTAACAGGTAAAACTTCTTCCAGTAATAATTCAATACAGCTAAAGAACCATGGCATGCTTTTGCAGGATCCATCTGCTGTGGCACAGACACTAAACGAGTATTTCGTTGATTCTGTTGAGACCATAGCCAGATGTTTCCCTGTGAAATATAACAAGCTACCTGTTCAGATTTGTTAATTGAGCCCCCACTATATCCAAAATCTGTATCCATATCTGATGCGGAAAAGGCAATTACACAGCTTAAGTCTTCAAGAGCAAAAGACGTAGGATTGGATTTAGGGCTAACCATTCTACAGAGACAGCAACATGTTATTTTCTGGAAAAGGTTGAATCAAATATGGACAAAGGAGGGATAGTGGGAGAAATCTTTTTAGACCTTCGTAAAGCAGTCGATACAGTTAACCATTCAGTTTTACTGCACAAACTTGATGCATTTAATTTTTCCTCCAAATTTATTAGCCTCATTAATTCATACCTTTCATCTCGTTCACAAAGTGTCAGAATTGACCAATATAATTCTGCCCCCTTACTATTATCAACTGGTGTTCCACAGGGTTCAATTATAGGTCCAATTCTTTTCAGTTTATACATTAACGATTTACCATCGTGTGTAAGAACTGTGACACTTTGATGTATGCAGATGACACAGTTATCTTGGAGAAAGATTACAGGTCGTCACAGAATACAAATATGTAGGATTACATATAGACTCAAACCTCAATTTCAAAACTCACATCAAAAAAGTTAGTAATAGGATTAAGTTCAGTCTAGCAAACTTCAGATTCATCAGAGATTTCCTTTCAACTGAAGCTGCTAAATCATATTTCTTTTCCATGATTTTATCTCACATAACATGTTGTTTAATAAGCTGGTCTAATACTCACTCTACAACAATAAAACCATTAGAAACATTATACAAACAAGCATTAAAAATACTTGATAAAAAAACATACCATTACCGCCACTGTAGTATTCTGAGGAAATATCAGTTACTTACCTGGGAAAATCTCATTAAATTCCAAAACATCTGTTTAATTTATAAAGTCAGACATGGTTTAGGATAACCAGAGGAGCAGTGAGGGAAGACTGCATTATCCCCCGGAGAAAAACAGCTTTTGGTCAGGCTGTCTTCTCCGTAAGAGCAGCTCAGCAATGGAACACAGTGCCTGAAACCATCAGAGAGTCTTTGTCATTCTTCACATTCAAACAGAATGCAAAAAAATGGCTTGTAGAGAGCCACACTTGTGGGCACTAATGCTTTCTATGAGCATTTAAATATTACATTATTAATTTACATGATGAATTGTATTTCTTAACCATAATGTTTTGTATGTAATTTTATCTTGTGATTTTATACCTGTGATTATCTTTAAGGCTGCCTTATTTACACCAGTCTGGGGGACTACCGACGAAAATTAGCACTTTTTAGCTAACTCGGGTACATTTACATTGTTTTAATGTTGTGTTTAACGTACACTGTCCCCTTTCAAATAAAGAAAGAAAGAAAGAAAAAAGAGGAAGTGGGGACAGGACATTGCAGAGCGACCGGTCTCCCTCTCTTACGCACGGATCCGTGACGATAGAGAAATATAGAGCTTAATGTCAATAAACATGCTATGCTGTCAGTATTTTAGAGACGTTATTCAACAATGCATCTTGCCGCACTCATTCTGCTTCCTGGGCACCATCATCACGCAGGACCTCAAGTGGGAGCTGATCATCACCTCCCTCACCAACAAGGCCCAGCAGAGAATCTACTTCCTGCGGAAGCTGAAAAAGTTCAGCCTGCCAAAGACAATGACGGTTCACATTCACCACCGCCATCATTGGGTCCATCCTCACATCCTCCTCTCTGCACATGTAAATATTATTTGATTTCATGTCATGTGCAAACCTGGAATACTGCACATATTTCTTGTCAATTGCTAATCCTTGTTGTTCTATATTTGTGTATTTTGTCAATATATATATTATACAATATCCTCTTCTGCTGCAATATGTCTGCACAACACAAATGCAGAGTAATGAACATGTAAATCTCTGCCACCTTATTCTTTCTCTGCACATGTTTGTATTATTCTTCTCTATTCTTTTATTCCTCTTATATAACTATGCTCAGATTGTCAATGTTTGCACGTGCTTGTTAATTACCCTGTAAATTTTGCACTCTTTTTCCATTAGTGTTGAAGCGTTCTTGTAATTTTTGTATACTTTACTTTTTGTTTATTTCTAATTTTCTTGATGTTCATGTGTACTGTAAGCAGCAATTCATACCAAGGCAAATTCCTCGTACCTGTAAATTACTACTTGGCAATAAAGCTCTTTCTGATTCTGATCCTCCAATGTCTAGTCCTGCTTATCATCCCCGTTCCCGTCTGCCTCGGTCTGCTGCCTGCTTCCTACAGCCTTCCCAGTGGGTTTTCACTAACGCCAGCTACTCGGCGGACAATACCTAAACCCAGCACTCGCTGAGGCCTTGCGACCGGGCCTCTCGGGGCTCCGCAAGGACTCCAAAAAGCCTCAAACAGCAGGACCACACACCGCTGACTTTTTTAACATGTGGGAAATGTGTAATCAGGCCTTTAAAGGGACTGTGCATTTTGTTTCTTGACTGGAAGAGAATGTGCAGTCTCTAAATATGGTAGCGTGCCGTATCTACCGTCATGTCTGCTGTGGCTCGGTGTGTAACCGCTGGGTACTACGTAGCAATCCGAGCGTTAATGTGATTCCACTATGATTGTATGTGTAGATGGAAGTTACATTTTATCACGCCGTGTGTTGTGTGACTCATTTCTTAAATGTTAGTGTCAACTGCGGTTGTTGTGATGGCTGTGTGATGGCGGACGCTGTGGTCCGTTCGATTTCTCCAAAGGGAGACGATAAAAGGCTAACCTTGTCTTTGTTCTGTTACTGAATGCCAACACTTGTACTGTGTGGTGTCAGTGCATTACATCTGTTTGTTTGGACAAATAAAGTCATCTTCAATCTTCAACCCTCCCGTGTCTTGTCCTGCTTACCATCCCCGTTCCCGCCTGCCTGTGCGCCCGCCGTGGTGGAAATGTGATATTTTACTGGCTTTACTCTTTTACCCTTTTATGCTGCATTATTATAGGCCTATGTTTCACTGTGTGCTTTTTGATCGTTTTATTATGTTGCAGCTAGGTCAAGGTTCCCATGGGAAAGTAGCTCCTTAGAGGCTTTTGAGTGAGTTACAGTTGCACCTAGCTAAGCAAACTATCTAGCTCCGCACACGGCCGTTAGCTCTGCCGTATCGTCACTTCTGGGCGCTTCCTGGGTGCAAAAACTCGACATGGCGGCGACCTATCGGCCAAACTCGAGGCTTGAAAATAACAGTCCACAAACCAACGGGTGACGTCACGATGACTACGTCCATTTCTTATATACAGTCTATGGTTTTCTCAAAATAACAGTCCCCAAGGAGTATTTGTGCCAATTTTGGTGCTTCTTTCCACTTGTGAAAGATTTTCATGCAAAAAGCTATAAAGTACCAATTTATCCTATCCTACGTTTTGTTATTTAACACAGGAATATGCATATTATATGTTGTTTGATATGTGACTTTTGTACTAAAGTAAAATATCAGCTACCAAAGACCTGTTACACTCTTTTATATGTTTCCCGGTTCAGAACTGAACAAATATAACAACTGAAACAAGCCATTGTCTATTAATATTTATTAGTGATTGATTACGTGTGGCCAGTCCACATGTGAATGGAGAGCCAAAACATTCACACACTAAATGTTCAGACCACATGGAACATTTGAGAAGTCCAAACTGTCTGTCCCTGTAGCTCGGTGAGAAAGTGTTCCACTTTGCAGCCCAGAGGTTGTTAGTGATGGCAAGTTTGAGTCTTTTGACAGACTCATTCATTCAAATCTCGCTCATTTAAATGAACTAATCTTTTTTTTGAGTCATTTCGTTCATTTGAACTAGGCTGGTTATTGCAGCGCTGCAGCCCTCTAGTGGGCGATTAAAAAACAGCGCCGTTCTCAAACACGGAAGGCTGCCTGGCTTGCTTTATTTGACAAAGTATAATGCACAGATTCACCTCTTGATTACTGTATATCATCATTATATAAACCCCCCTGGGCCCACAACCAAATTCAAACCGTGTAAAAACCACAGAAATATGTTATCAGTATGTAATCACCACTACTCCGCCTAAATCCTTCCATTTTCACAATCTTTCCTGAGTAGTATACAACCAGACCAGCCATATAAAGGCTTATGTATATAATTACTATCATTATCTCTGAAGTGCTCATTCATACAGCAGCCTAACGTCCCTATCCATGAGTAAAATATTAAGTAAATATATTGAAGTAATAAGCTTGATACACTATATGAATAAACACACTCTTATTAAAATTCAACCAATTTAATAATAATCTGGATCGAGCCACCAAGTTCTTAAAGAACTCCAGCATAGAGAGAGGAACAAAGAAATAAACACACGCAGCAGTTTGGCAGGTCTGGACGCAAAATGGGCCACATCAGGTCCGGATTCTGCAGACAGAGAAACAAACATGAGCACATCGCTCAAACACTGCAGGTTGTTCACCAGTCAGGAGCTGTGAAACAACAGCACGGCTCTGTTGGTAAATAAAAAGAAAAATTTACGTTGCGTTCTCTGGCGGACCCGGATGAGCTGTTAGCTGTTTACAGGGCAAACGCTAACGCTTTTGGAGAGGAAACGACCTCTGAGGTAATTCGGCTCCAGGTAGAACCCTGTCAGGGCTCTGAAGTGGACCCGGAACAACACTAGCAGGAAAGTTACAGTGCAGCTGTGTTAAAACTATAACTTAGCACAACATCACTGCGCTGTAATAACATTATGCTTTATTAAATGTCACATAATTAACGAAATGGCTATATAATGTCAGTCCAGTGACTGTTACCTGACAGCCGACCTGGCGCTGGCAGTCACTCAGCCTGCCGAGTGAACGAAAGACTGAGGAGGACCCATGTGAGCGCTGAACGAGTGGTTCATTCCTGCTCCACAGTAGCTGAGCTGTCATGTGACAAATGAACGACTCAGACCCAGAGACCCACTGTTGCTATGAGTGGTGAACTAATCAGTTCTGTTTCCTGCGCTGCCTGCTTACCACAGCCCTGTAGCCGAGCTGTCACGTGACAAATGAACGACTCAAACAGACCCACAGTTGAGAGTCGTGAACGAATCAATTCTGTTTCCTGTGCTGACGGAGCCCAGGCAGCTGCCGTGTGACGAGTGAATGTAAGAGTCCAAGGGACCGTACAGGGAAAAAAATACAAGGATGTAGCATTTTACCTGTAAATGTGATGGGATTTAAAAATGTTTAAAGATCTTTTTCAAGAGCTTCCCATGCAAGGGGCCTCTGTTTAATAACGCTGTAATAACTAATAACACTGTAATAACTAATAACACGGTAATAACGCTGTTATAACTACTAACGCTATATTAAAGCTGTAATAACTACTAGCGCTATATTAACGCTGTAATAACTACTAACGCTATATTAAAGCTGTAATAACTACTAACACGGTAATAACGCTGTTATAACTAATAACACGGTAACGCTGTTATAACTAATGCTATATTAAAGCTGTAATAACTACTAGCGCTATATTAACGCTGTAATAACTAATAACACTGTAATAACTAATAACACGGTAATAATGCTGTTATAACTACTAACGCTATATTAAAGCTGTAATAACTACTAGCGCTATATTAACGCTGTAATAACTAATAACACTGTAATAACGCTGTAATAACACTAATAACTAATAACACTGTTATAACACTATAATAACAATGTAATAACGCTATAATAACACTGTAATAACACTAATAACTAATAACACTGTAATAACACTATAATAACTCTGTAATAATACTAATAGCTAATAACGCTGTAAAAACTAATAACGCTGTAATAACGCTGTAATAACGCTGTAATAACACTAATAACTATAACACTAATAACACTGTAATAACTAATAACGTTGTAATAACGCTGTAATAATACTAATAGCTAATAACGCTGTAATAACTAATAACACTGTAATAATGCTGTAATAACGCTGTAATAACACTAATAACTAATAACACTGTAATAACGCTGTAATAACTAATAAATCTGTAATAACGCTGTAATAACACTAATAACTAATAACACTGTAATAACGCTGTAATAACGCTGTAATAACGCTGTAATAACTAATAACACTGTAATAACGCTATAATAACTCTGTAATAACTAATGACGCTGTAAAAACTAATAACAATGTAGTAACGCTATAATAACGCTATAAAAACTAATAATGTAGTAACGCTATAATAACGCTGTAATAACTACTAGCGCTATAATAACGCTGTAATAACGCTGTAATAACACTGTAATAACGCTGTAAAAACTAATAACAATGTAGTAACGCTATAATAACGCTGTAATAACTACTAGCGCGGTAATAACGCAGTAATAACGCTATAATAACACTGTAAAAACGCTATAATAACACTGTAAAAACACTGTAATAACTAATAACACGGTAATAACGCTGTAATAACACTAATAACTAATAACACTGTAATAACGCTATAATAACACTATAATTACGCTGTGATAACACTGTAATAACTCTGTAATAACACTAATAACTAACACTGTAATAACGCTGTAATAACACTGTAATAACTACTAGCGCTATAATAACACTGTAATAATGCTGTAATATCGCTATAATAATACTGTAATAACACTGTAATAACGCTGTAATAACGCTGTAATAACGCTGTAAAGACTAATAACAATGTAGTAACGCTATAATAACGCTGTACTAACTACTAGCGCTGTAATAACGCTGTAATAACACTAATAACTAGTAACACTGTAATAACGCTATAATAACACTGTAATAACGCTATAATAATGCAATAATAACGCTGTAATAACGCTGTAATAACACCAATAACTAATAACACTGTAATAACGCTATAATAACACTGTAATAACGCTGTAATAACGCTGTAATAACGCTGTAATAACACTAATAACAATGTAGTAACGCTATAATAACGCAATAATAACGCTGTAATAACGCTGTAATAACACCAATAACTAATAACACTGTAATAACGCTATAATAACACTGTAATAACGCTGTAATAACGCTGTAATAACGCTGTAATAACACTAATAACAATGTAGTAACGCTATAATAACGCTGTAATAACACTAATAACTAATAACACTGTTATAACGCAATAATAACGCTGTAATAACGCTGTAATAACACTAATAACTAATAACACTGTAATAACGCTATAACACTGTAATATCACTGTAATAACGCAGTAATAACGCTGTAAAAACTAATAATGTAGTAACGCTATAATAACGCTGTACTAACTAATAACGCTGTAATAACTAATAACGCTGTAAAAACTAATAACGCTGTAGTAACGCTATAATAACGCTGTAATAACACCAATGACTAATAACACGGTAATAACGCTGTAATAACTACTAGCGCTATATTAATGCTGTAATAACTACTAGCGCTATATTAACGCTGTAATAACTAATAACACTGTAACAACTAATAACGCTGTAATTACGCCGTAATAACTAATTACGCTGTAATAACTAATAACACTGTAATAACGCTATAATAACACTAATAACTAATAACTGTAATAACACTATAATAACGCTGTAATAACTAATAACGCTGTAATAACTAATAACGCTGTAATAACGCTGTAATAACTAATAACGCTGTAATAACTAATAACGCTGTAATAACGCTGTAATAACTAATGTAGTAACGCTATGTGTTATAATGCTGTAATAACTAATAACTCTGTAATAACGCTCTAATAACGCTGTAAAAACTAATGTAGTAACGCTATAATAATGCTGTAATAACACTAATAACTAATGAACACTAATAATACTGTAATAACGATGTAATAACTAATAACGCTGTAATAACTAC